>NC_140568.1:36518053-36985553 GCF_057381845.1 Rhamphochromis longiceps | reverse complement strand
TCAACTGTAGCTGAAGAGAGGATGAAAAGCAGAGAAGAGGGCTGTTCAATAAGAAAATGACTTATTTAAGAGCAGAGGTGAGGTGGAAAAGAAATGTAAGGCAATGAATGGAAAGAGAGACGAAAGGACAAGAAATGGCACAAAAAAGAGGAAAAGGATCTAGTGGCATTGAATACACTTGTAAGGAATGAACATGTCAGGACAATTTCAAGGTTATCATGCTTGGAGACACACACTGTACACACACGGTAGACAGGTGCACAGACACACATGTACAGTATAAGCTGTGCACACATTTAGTAGTACATAGGCTCTGCATCTCAAGGGGGAAACCCCTGGGAGAAAAGCTCATGGCTGATTACTGTTACAGCTAAGTGAACTGTGTCCTATTTCAGAGACATCAATGTCAATATGTGTGTGTGTGTGTGTGTGTGTGTGTGTGTGTGTGTGTGTGTGTGTGGTTTGTGTGACAGAATACAAATGTCATCACTCTGTGTGTGTGTTGAAAGGCAGTTTTAAATGATGCATTTTGTTACCGTAGTAGACGGAGCAGAATTATGGTCAAATACTGAAAAGAGAGCACCCCCAAGTCCCAAGAGACTGAGAGAAAGGACAGAGTGAAGAGTTTCTTAGAGAGTTACTATTAAAGTAATGTCATTGGTTTTGAGTTTAGGCCACGTGTTTCAGAGTCATTCGTTCTGCAGTGTCGCATAACACAGGAAAAAAATAATGAAAACCAGAGACCGACCCCACAAAAAAGTACCTGTGCTTCCTAACCAAACACTACTATCACTTCGGATTGTGGTTTGATCATTTGTTCCTTTGTGTTTTTGAATTTTGTTATTCTGTGCATAGCTTTGTTCCTGTTTTATTTTGATAGTCTTGTGTCTTGGGTGCTTCATATTCATTCCTTTGTCTCATTAGTTAGATTCTGTTCATCTGTGTTCCCCAGGTGTCTCCACTCTGCGTTACAGAGTTTTTCTCAGTTCTTTGTCATGTTGTCCGTTCATGGTGTGTGCACTCTCACCTTGTGTGTTTCCTTTGTAGTCTCTTGGTTTCCTGGGTTCTTCCTTGCTAATTTTTTTTTTTTGCTACTACCATTGAAGTTCAGCTTTTGTCCCTGGAGTCCTGCACTCGGGTAAATTCCCTGACTATCACACAGCTGAACCACGACAGGTCAGGGTGGATGGGCCAATTATTTATTTATCCAACAATAGTTTCTCTACTCTTACCAAAAATAGTTTTTCAACAAAACTGAGATTAAAAAGCTGATTAATTCAGACTCACTTTTCATCAGTGTCTTAGGAAGGGCAAGTGAAATCACAATCCTTCTAAACTCTGCCTGAAAAGAGAAAAAAAAAAAGCTATTTCTTTCTTTAATTTTGGCTTTACTAGCCAAAATTCTGAATGAGGGGTTAAACACACTAATGATCTGATTTGTATGGATTACTGAGCAGCATTTCACAACTTTCAAATGTATTTTCATTCATTCTTTTGAGTCTTTAAATGGTTTTATACCTTTTATGATGGGAATAATAATTTGATAAGTTATAAAAATACTGACAGTGGATTGAGTGAACTCTGCATTCAGACTGACTGCTGACATTTCTTGTAAAATAAACTGAATGTCTCTATTTCCGCTCTATGGTTTAACTAGCAAGGGCAGTCATGGAAAATAGGAAAATATAAAACAAAAGATTTAAAAGGCTAAAATAAAAGAGGACTTGACTCAAAAAGGGTTTGAAGAGTTCATATCAATAAAGTAGGAAGACCGGGCTACCATTAAAATCCTGCAGTCGGTGAGTACGTGTTGTTGCATAATACATAGAAGTTGTAAGATTTGTATGCAGTGACTATTTTGGACTTCTTTCATTCTAAAATAGTATTAAATAGAAAAAATGCACTTTTGGAGTTTTTTTTGTTCTAAGGCAGACTCAAAATACAATTGTGTATGCGTTCGTGAACTGGCATAGCTATTATTCCAATGAGCGAGTTAGGTCCATAGGAATGTGAAAATGCTTCTGAAATCTTCTTGTCAGCTGACTGAACAGAAAACCCACACACTATAGTACATATCATATCAGATGGAGCTCTTTCTGCTTCCCCCCTGAAATTAACCTCAAAGAAAGTTAAACATAAGTGACTCTCTGATTGACATCATGACATGCATCACAAAAGAGAAAAATTACACCTCTGCAGAGTTACTTACGTATCTTTGGTAATTTCTCATCACTTTTATACATTTCCTCTCTCCTTCATTCATCATTTCCCATTTTCTTTTCTCACTCCTTCTCTTCTCTGACTCGCCTGCTCCCCATCCTTTATCTATTCATACATTTTCCTCTCCGCTTACCCTGTCTGTCCCAGGCTGTCGATCTCTCTCTTCCCTCCTTCTCCTCCCTTTTCGTCTAACCGTATCTCTGCAGCTTCTTTTGTTCAACCCGTCTGTCAAAAGAATTTTTCAATGACAAGATGCAGCTGCATAACAGTGACCATTATGCAAATATAACTTTTATTAAATGTATTAAAAAAAGCTTCCTTTGTTGGGGTCAGAATTAATCTCCACTGACTGATATTCATAAGAGAGGGGAAACATGCGAACAGATATAATTTATTTTAATAAGTGTGAAATTTTATAGTAACATTTTATTACTTTTGTTTCTTTTTGCTATTACACAGATCCGAATAAATTCAGAAGTGAGACATCCAGTTTCCCTAGTCTCTGTTTAAGCTTTGACATTTGAGTCTTTTGAATAGAGATTGCTCCACACATAGAGCATGATATATGATGCTGAATGAATAAAAAGAAAAAAAAGATACAACACCAACTGTTAAAAAATTAGTAAATGCTCCTCTTTTCCCCGGACATGTCCACTTTTCACGTTCTGTCCGGGGCGTCTGGGGGGATTTTTGAGATTGCTGAAAATGTCCGGGTTTTCCGACAGAGGACCCATATGTGTGACATCATCCCCGAGCTGCAGCTTTGTGAGTGGACTTGTAAAAGTCTATATGACATTTTTGTTTCACCATTCATTAACCACACAGAGAAGGCATCGTTTAAATATGTTAAACTTTTCTTTAAGGACACAGTATTATTAAAGTTCTTCATGACTGGACCAAGTGTCCTCTTTTTTGGAAATCAAAATATGGTCTCCCTAGTAAATGCATTTGCTTGCATCAATATTTTTTATTTTGCATGTCTTAATAATCATGTTCCTTAAATCTTCATAAAAGCAGTGTTTGGAATATAAATTTCTTAAAAATACACCGCTCTCCCATTGACTGCACCAGGCTTATCCTGGCTTCATTGGATAAAACAAGGTTTGTTGTGGCACAAGGTGGCAAACTCTAACATATCACAAGCTTATTTGGGAATCATCTATCAAATACAGACTATAGATTTGCAATGGCCAGATCAAGGGAAATTCCAGTGGCATATAAATTAGCATCATAAACATAGAATTTCATGAAATGGCAGTTTTTTGTAATAAAAAGCAAAAAAAGAAGTCCAACAGTGGATTCCTGTGGTGCACCTGTACTAAAAGCAATTGAATTCTATTAAAAACTACTTAATGAATGTCAGTTTATTGAACAAATGCTTTTATATGTCTATGGAAAGTATAACACAATACTGAAGGCTATCAAAGGCTTCAGTAATATTAAGTACATATACTGCCATTGTTTCAGTGTGACATGATCTAATTAGAAGATGCTGTTTGATGTTACATACAATTTCAGGTGAGCGTGTATCAAGGATAATGAGATTTGTGCAATTTTTGAAATGGCACAGTAACTATTAAATTCACCACAGTCATATACTTTAAAGTTAGTACGTTTTTGGACAGTGACACACTTTTTTAAAGATAATTTTGACTCTGTACACCACCATGGTAGATTTAAATCAAATAATCAAGATGTGAAGTGCAGACTCTCAGCTTTAATTCAAGGGGTTAAATAAAAGTATTGCAGTACTGTTTAGGAATTAAATCCATTTTTATTCACAGTCCCTGGGAAGTCATGGACAAAACAAAAAAATGAATGTGGGAAAAGTTACCAAAATCATCTCTACAAACTCTTTTTTTGGCCAACTGATGGTTGTCACAGTGTTCCAGAGATGTGAGGGGATAATAACTCTTGCAGGTTTAAAACATGGTCATTTGCTTTATTGAATCGTATTATTTTAGAAGCGAGCTAGAACCCTGGGCTGTTTTCACTTTTCATATGTTATGTTATTTCTAGCTGATTCTTGTACAGTGCTTCTGAAGATATTGTTTACTTTGTGCCTCTAAGTAATTCAAACATTAAATGGAAAAAGTCCCCCCCCCAAAAAAAGTGAAGTGCACAGAGACGCAAATATGATTTGATAGACAGAGGCTGTTGCTGTGGTTTTTCAAGTGAGGAAGAGAAATTGGAAATTATGCAAAAAGAGACAAGAGGGAAAAGAAAGGGGGAGGAGAAGGAACTAGCAGTCAAGGGAGAGGTTGGGAAGTAAAAGAGAGTTATGATGAGTATGTTTGCTCTATGAAATGCTCCAAAGCAATCAACTGAAGCAAATTAATGCCTCTTACTCTGGAGAGTGAGGGGGGTATGATGATAAAACAGAAAAACAAAATAGACAAAATTCTGAAAATGCCAAAAATTTATGAAAAAAGGAATTAAAGGGAAAACAGAAGCCCCGTGTTTTCTATCTGTTAAGGATAGCATTCCTGGCAGAGATGTGAAGATTGCCTTTCAATCACTGGACTGTGTTTCTTTTTTTCATGTCCCTTTCACCTTCTGCTCACATCCTTCCCTCTCTTCATCCTTGTCTTGTCTAACTTCCACTTTCTCTTTCCTCTTCCTCTTTATCGTCTCTTTTCTCTGTTGCTTTTTATCTTCAGTTTTACTCTTTATCTTTACAACTGTCCTCTCTCCTCTTTACCTCCACGCTTCTTCTCATTAAATTCCCATCGTCTCGTATTCCTCTCTTTTTCAATTTCCCCACCGTTAGACCCACGTCTAAAGCTGTACGCGTGCGCATGAGAAACGCATGTTTATGAGTGTGTCCTAAATGTGCTTATGCGTGTGACAGGAGAGACAGATTGGTCAGTATTTAGGGAAGCAGAACATCAATAGTCAGAGAAGAGCAAAGCAATCTAATGCTTTTTCTCTCATCGTCTTCCACACATACACAAACACGTACGCGCGCTCCTGCTGCCTTCCTCAGGCGTTGGGTAGTTGATGGTAGTGTTGGTGGGTTGGTGGAGGTGGTGGTGGTGGGGGTTATTCAGGAATGCAGTGTGTTGTGTTCCACTGTGTAGCGCCACAGGTTGCTAAACAAGCGGTTGAAAAATGGGCTTCTCCTGTGAGCAGGTGAGAATTGATCGCCCGAATACCTCTTTTATTTCCTCTTCCCCTCTTGGTCTTCCATCTCTGCTCGTGTTTTTATTCCTCTTTTCATCTCATCTTTATCCCTGTGTTCTGGTTTTCTCTGTTTTAAATAATCTTAGTTTTAAATAATCCCTGTTCTAATATAAACTTTCATCCACCTTCCTTCGATCTATCCATCCATTCTCCTTTTATTCTTTACTTCTTTGCTTTCAGTTCTCTCCTAACCTGTTTCCTCTTCTTTGCATTTCAGCTTATTTACCCACTCTTCTGTAGACTGTCCAGTTGAATGTTGCTTCATTGAATCACCATTTATGCTCTTTATTCCAAGCTCTCCTATCCTCTCCACTCTTTCCCCCCTTTACCTGGTCCTGACAGCAATAGAGGCTGCCCAATAAAACAGGCATAAAAACGCACTCCTTGTCTCAGCTCAAATTTTGCTCATCCACACATGTACACGCACACACACTCTCTCTCTCTCACACACACACACACACACACACACACACACACACACACACACACACACACACACACACACACACACACACACACACACACACAGGCAATATAAATTAGACATAAAAAGCCAATCCCTGTCTGCAGTCAATTTCCATAAAGATGCAAAGGGGAAGCTCTGGGGGGGGGGAGAATGAGATGAGATTGAACGTATGTAATGTGTAATGTAATATATGTGTGTAAGTGTGTTTACTTATATTTTACATGCACTGACTGTCTGTTTTTTTATGCGTGCATATCTTTTTCGTGTGTGTGTGTGTGTGTGTGTGTGTGTGTGTGTGTGTGTGTGTGTGTGTGCGTGCTTTCATCTGTTCCCAGGTGGTGTAGACAGTGTGAATGCTAGTGGCTGTCGCTATGCTAATGATCCCTGTTTACATCACACATCACACCACAGGCTTCGTCACATTATCCCCATGGGACAAACGTGCACATGCAGACACACACACACACACACACACACACACACACACACACACACACACACACACACACACACACACACACACACACACACACATTCTCCATCTCCACCCACTTACCAACCCACACACAGACTGGCTCATTCAAACTCATATATACCTATACATTGATATGTTTCTTGAGTAACCACATGCTCTCACACACACACACACACACACACACACACACACACACACACACACACACACACACACACACACACACACACACACACACACACACACTAAAGTTGCCTCCTCTAATGAGCCAGGCATGTTTGCAGTGCTGTCACAAACCACAGAGTTTGATCACTTTCTAACTCTGGAAGTAGGCCTGTGTGTGTCTGTTTGTGTGTGTGTGACTAATAATATTGCAGTTGCTTATTTTTTGAAGGAGGGCCCTGTGTAAATTGCTGATTTACAGTGGCTTGTGTGTGTGCGCATCTGTGTAAAGGATTAAGATATACTATTGTTTGTGTCGTATGCGGACATTTCTTTATTCAGTCTGGCAGCAGTTTGTATGTATGTACATACAAACACACTTCTGCCAGAATGAATAAAGAAATTTGTATATTACACAATTGTTATGGTTTTAAACTGCAGTTGTGTATATTTATGTGGGCCTCTACATGTAAAAGATATACGTACACACAGGGGAAAAAAAACTTCTTCTTATTGTTGCTTCCTTTAGGGGTCGCCATAGCGGATCTTTTGCCTCGATCTCGCACCATCCCTATTATCCTCGTCTGTGGCACCACCCCTCTTCATGTCCCCCTCCACTACATCCATGAGTCTCCTCCTTCAATCCTGCCTGGCAGCTCCATGTGCAAAATCCTATCTCTATCCACTATCTCTCCTCTGCACAGGGGGTGACTCAAAATAAATGTGGCATTTAAGAGGCATTTAAAATGAAACTACACCCTCTTTAAATTCTATGGTTCAATTCAGAACACACAATAATAATCTGCCCCTTACCAGGTCAAAAAATGTGATAAACACAACCTGAGCGACAATGCATGGCACATTATACTGTTCCATTAATTATTTAGCAAACCAAAAATACAGAACCAATGTAAAACTAAGAACACCCCGTGATTCTTGAATAGCTTGTAGAGCCATTATAAGTTTGAGTACCTTAGTTTTTGGATTTTAACCCTTTAGAGCCGATCGGAGCGGGAACGCTCTGTTATGCGTAACTATTTTTAAATCCCAGTAGCTCTGCAACCACGTAAGCTAGCGCAAAAATTTTTTTTGCATATGAAACCGGAGGAGTTGTACTTACATCTTATGCCATCAGCTTGTCCTAGGTCATGGTTTCCTTCCACATAAAGCTTTGCAAAAACTGCATAAAAAGCGCTTGCAGGAACAAAAACATAATATTCCAGAAACACGCTTTACCGATCCGATCAGCTGTCCATAACACTTCCTACGTTGGAATAGACGTCAGCGCGAACTTTTGCATTTCCGCCATTACCTGCCCGAAACCGGAAGTGACGTCATTTTCGCGGAAATGTAGTCTTTTTTGCGATCAGGGCCTCAGGGCCTATACTGCTCTTTTTAAAATTTATCTTTGACTTTATGACTTTTTGTGTCGTTTCTGGGATGCTTAGGACTCATATTGCACTGCTGGAAATAGTTTATTTTGATGCATATGCTGCTTTTTTGCAAATTTGCAGTATAATATTTATTTTCGTTTTTCCTGCAGTGTATAAAAATTGGTGTATTTCAAAAATAAAACTATGAAGACACTCAAAATAAATTTCCTGTGGTGGGAAACTATTTTGTGCAACTTTTTTGTATTTACAGTTTTGAGGGATAAGCCTCTTAAATTTCTCTAACTACAAATATATGTTAAAAAATCAAAAACGATTTTCAATTTTTTTGTAGTTTATTGCACTTTTTGCAATTTATGTAATTACTATGCACTTAATGAATACATATTATTAAAATCTGGGCTATAATGGTTGTATTGATGTATAGCAACTTGAAATGCTCCCAAAAATGGCTCCACAGCATGTAAAAATATAATATAAGCTCTGGCGGACTTGGTTCTATGGTAGGTCTTAAAGGGTTAAGGTTCATGAAGTAATATTAATACAGTTACAGATGCGCTTCCCAACCCCCTGAGCCACGGTCGCTCAGGATGGAAGGATTTTTAACATCCCCTTAATAATGTGCATATAATAATATTGAAAATAAACCAGGACTAATACAGTTGAAATTACAGATTCACATTCCCACTATTTTACCCTTCTTCCCTTTCAGTGACTGCAGGAACTTCTCTCACATACAAGAAGAGACTCACTTTCCACAACAAACCTGTGCAGGTAGTGTTAAGTTGTTGACTGAAGCACCGGAAACAGGTGAACTGTTATGGACTTTTTTTATTTAGCATGTGATTTTTTTGCTGACTGCTCTTGCTCTAACTTCTCTGCTTTTCTCTGGTCTCTGGAATCGCGCCTGCTGGTCGCTCTGTACGCTGCACTACTGTAACTTGAGCTTTTTTTTTTTTTTGCGTTCATTCAGTTTATGTACAAAATGTTACTGATAGTTTTGCTTTGATAATTCTTTCAGATGTGATAATCCTTTAGTGAAAATGTGATACTGCGACGGCCCTACTAACATTACCTACATTCACAGTAAATTCAATGTTATGTAAATTCCTTACAAAAGTATGTTTGAGCCTTCCTTGTTAAATAAGTAAAAAAATTTTTTAAAAATAGTCTGATTATAACTTTACAAACACGCAGAAAATCATGTTCATCATGTTCATCATGTTCATGTTGTAAAAGCCCTTCTGGCTGACCACGGAAATATTGCAACACAACCTAACATTTATACTCACATATGAAGTCAGAAAGACTTAAACTTTCACAAGGACATATTGTTTAAAGAATACCACAGTTTATGTGATGTAGGAACACATCCAGCCATGCAGGCACAAACACATGTTCTCTCTGTCTCTCCCTGTCTTTCACAAGCACACATACTCACACACCGCCCACCAGTGAGGACGGTGTGACCTGTGCGAGTTAAGAGCTACACACCACTTTCCTGTAATAACTGGTGCTACATCTAATCCTATTTCCATTAGGCATATGCTCCACAAGGATGTGTGTGTGTGTGTGTTTGTGTGCGTGTGCGTCTAGTGTCTGCTTCCGCGTGGATGTGTGTTAGCAGTTTCTATAATCATGTGTGTCAAAGTGTGTTTGAAGACTGAGATAGTGTCCGTGTGAGAGAGCATGCTTCAGGGGGACTTGGCTGGAGAAAATGTGTGTGTATGTGCGCGTGCGTCTGTGCACATGTGAATGTGTCCGGTCCTTAATTCACTCTCTCTGTGCCGTGGAGTGCTGAATCAGCTCAGCCCTGATAGACCTGCTCAGTCCTGGCCAGTACTTCAATTGGGCAATCGCAGTACAAACACACGCACACACACTGGTGTGCTGAGTCATACCTAAGGACATACAGGAATACGCTTTTATGCAGAAAATCAACTTTTATGTGATTCAGTCTCAGAAAGCATAAGTTTCAGAAGTAATCAAATGCACACATACTGTATGGAAGCAGTTATAATGTAGCAGTTAGACATTAAAATTCTTTCAGTAAGCTTGCATTTGCTCTGTGGATTTGCAATTCCTGCAGCATTCTTGAAGCAATTCTCTATAGTGTTGCTAATGCAATGACACATTCAAGAGACAGACTGAAAATGACTATATTGTTGATGGTGAGAAGAAGTGCTTTTATACACTTATAAGTATTGAAAAAATGCTCATCATATCCGAGCTTTGGAAAACAAAGAGCTGTGTGGGCACTGAACATAACAGAAATAGCATTTTGTAAGTTTTGCTTATATATTGTTTATATAAGTTGCATTTTATGACTAAAGATTCAATTGACAAAACTGCTATTGGACTTAAGATTCACTTTTCTGTTTTGGGATGTCAACATTACAGAAGATATTTCACATCAAAAGACCGGACATTGAATATTATCATTTTGAAATTTTATTAGTGCTCTCAGTTTTAAAGACTAAACACAGTTTTTGCTTCTGTGAATCAGTAAATATTTGGTGTATTGTCCACATTTTTACAATATTGAGGGCTTCAATGATGTACTACGGTTACATTTGTGTACAAGTTGAAAATAACATTAGTTCTGATATTATTAAACACTTTTCACCTATTGTACCTGTATAAAATGAGGGGAGAAATGTAAAAATACTAAAAAGCAAGGTTGCACTTATGAACTAAAGAGTGTGAGTTTGATAGTAGCTCATAAGCACTATGAATGTAAGTCATTTATATTTCATTTATATTGCTCCAAATCATCAATTCGCATTGCAGTTACTACATGAAACACAGCCTCTCTCCATCAACCTTCAACTCAGGCAAGAAAACACTCCTAGAAAAAGCATTTGAAGGGGAACAGGGGAGACCTTGAGAGGAAGAACAGAGGAGGGATCCTTCTTACAGGATGGACAGTCTTGGAACAGATCTCATAATTGGAGTTCAAGATGAAATCTCAGTGCAGGGATTCTCATGCCATTCTGTTCGTCGTTCCCTTTTCTCACAAGGAGCAATGTGGGTGAGGTCCAGTCATCCAATTATCCAATCAGTGCACTCACTGTTGGGCATATCACCCACTATGCACCTCTTCACCTTTCTCACTCACCTTCACAGTCAATTTACCACATATGCCTTTCATATCCTATCACCTTTCCACAAACCTCCCTAGTATAACTCTACATTTTTCTCACTCTTCTCGGTAGTATCAAGTACAGAACAGGGACTGTACTATTCCAGACTTCCCATTTCACCTGCTCACGTGCCCCACCAGTTCCAGCCTTAGCGAGTAGGCATAGAGTGCTTGTGTTGTTTCTTGTGAACTGGAATGGTACTCCCATCTTAATACCACTTTCTACGCAGTATACAAATTGCCTGAAGGAACGTTTACAAGTACAAGTATAATATAACAAAGCTACTTTAATCACATAGATCATTCTAAGGGGAAAAAACATTTCCAGCAATAAATTTGATGCTAATTATAAAACAGTGGGATCTTAAATTGTAACATAAAGCTCACTGGGACTACATTAGCCTAAGGGAATCATTCTCATTTTTAACTTGATGCAAGCCACCTACTGGGATTTTCTAAAGCTGATACTGAGTACATTAACATTTACTGATAGACGTTAGCCAACAGACTGAAAGAGGAAATGCAGTTTTCTTTTTATGATTTTTATTTCCCTTTTAATAAGAATTGTTTGTGTTTGTTTTTGTTTTGTTTTGTTTTTTGACTGAATCATTGTGGCCTTGACAGAAGTTAGATTTCTTTACCATACCACTAGCAAATGACCTTACATATAAGCTACAGATGATGTGTTTACTGTGATTTCAGCTGTAATTATGAATGAACTATAATTAATTCTTAAATGTAAAAGAGAACAGAATGTCTCTTATATTTCTCTCCCACAAACTACACAGCCCTCATTCAAGTACTCTGTCACTGAAAAGCACAGACCGAGATAGCTGCCTCATCTTCCAAGCAGAGTTCGTGTGAGAGAGAAAGAGGGAAATAACTGCAATTATGAAGTCATACGTTCCATAGAGATTGTCCACAGAGATTTGAAGAAAAGCTACAGAGCTACAAAAAGTTGTTTTACTTTACTCAGTTTTACTACTTCTGTCTGTTTTCTAACTACAATTCAAACTCTTTTTCTGACCTAAAAAAAAAAACCCTAAAGCTATGTTAGATCCTAGGTGCTAGCATGCGCAGGCTAACCTCCTTAAAACGGAAAAGTAAGTGCACTTAACTTGACCCACTTCTTATCTTGAGAAACATTATCTTGTTATAACAAGATTCACTCAAGTTGAAACCTGACTAGTATTTCGTGTGTAGTGTGTGAGCTATAGGGATGGGTACCGGTATCACCGGTTCTGACATAAACGGTAGTAACCAGACCGAAAAGCAGCGCACATTTCGGTGCTTTATTTCGGTGCTTTTCTTTTTCCTGAGATGTCATACACTTTGGATTCTAGCCAATCATTTTACCTTTGCAAGCGTAGTAGGCGGGCCCAGGTATGTACGTTCTTTTAGAGCAGAGCTACAGATTAAAAACGCCCAAGGCGAAGCGGTCAAAGTCTGGCTGTACTTCACAGCAAAAGATGCAAACTCAGCAGCCTGCAACAAGTGCTTTAAGGTGATACTGTGATACTGTGCAAAGGAGGTAACTCCTCGAATCCGATGAAACACTTGGCGACGTATAGCATTTTGTTAAAAGCCGAGAAATGCGCCGTATTTGATAGCTTGCTGCGAGACCTCACACTGTGCACATCTACTGCGTGTGGGTTGCCTGTTATCGGACCCGGAGTTAGCAACATCCCCCAAAAACCCAAAGAGGAGAGTCCTGGCCCCTAGCCCTGCCAGTGTAACAGAAATGATGACGGATGATGATGCAGCAGCAGCCATTCTTCTCTGTGTGAGTAGCTTAATGTTGTCCGTGTGTAATTTACATTGAGTAGGTTAACCACGTTATTACATTAATGCATGTAAGGTGAACTACCAAACACCGTTGTAGTTACATGCGGCTGTCTTCTTGTTTGATGGCAGATGCTCCCTTCACCCTGGCCAAAAAGGCTAAAATGACCAAAGAAAAAGTGGAAAACAGTTAAACATGAGAGGTTTTTGGACAAAGTTTGTGTTTTTTTCCATTGTTTAAGCACTGCTTCCAGCCAAGAGTGATGCCATAAATCCCCTATAGCTGCAGAAAAGGCTAACATTGTTATCTTTTTACAAAAAAAACAGCTGAACATGAGAGGTTTTTGGACCAATTTTGTGTTCTCCATTCTTTAAGCACCAGTTCGAGCACCGTTTAAGCACCAGCACCGTTTCAAAAGTACCGGTTTGGTACTGGTATCGGATAAAACCTAAACGATACCCATCCCTAGTGAGCTATACCATGGATGCTGGACTTTTTTCCCCCTTGTGGTCAGAAAGAAAATATACACCATTTATAAAACATTTAATTTAGCCTTTTTTAATTTCAAGTCATCATTTCTCTTTATAAGAATGCAAATAGGAAAACAGAAGTAGTTTCTGCTTCTTGCTGTGGTCTCTTAGCACTACAAGAAGATCTGAGTATGCAGAGAAGCTTTTTATTTCATCCATCCATCCATTCGCTTCCGCTTATCCTTTTCAGGGTCGCGGGGGGCGCTGGAGCCTATCCCAGCTGTCATAGGGCGAGAGGCAGGGTACACCCTGGACAGGTCGCCAGTCTGTCGCAGGGCCAACACACA
This sequence comes from Rhamphochromis longiceps, assembly GCF_057381845.1. Lineage (NCBI taxonomy): Eukaryota > Metazoa > Chordata > Actinopteri > Cichliformes > Cichlidae > Rhamphochromis > Rhamphochromis longiceps. Next base: position 36,971,914 of record NC_140568.1, on the reverse strand, counting down.
GGGACAGACAACCATTCGCACTCACATTCACATTCAAACCTAGTGGCAATTTGGATTATCCAATTAACCTATCCCCACAAGTTGCATGTCTTTGGACGGTGGGAGGAAGCCGGAGTACCCGGAGTGAACCCACGCAAACACGGGGAGAACATGCAAACTCCACACAGAAAGACCCCGGCCTGATGGTGGAATTGAACGCAGGACCTTCTTGCTGTGTGGCAACAGTGCTAACCACCGTGCCACCGTGCTGCCCGCTTTTTATTTCAGTACTGTGATAATACTACACTTTAATGCTAACAGATAATACTTTTGTAATCCACCATCATTATAAGAAGACATGTATTAACTTGTTTTCCAGATTGTTGGGATTCAAATGATTATTTTTATATAAATTTTTCCAAGGTGAGAAGGAAAATCAAGCTGGCAACATACAGAATCCTTTTCAGTATCTTACTCAACGTGAATTCGTGATGAATCAAGCTCATGCATGAATCATAGATCAATAATATCCTAATTTTACACAGGATCAGTGAGGATGAAGACAGAAAACTTGCAGAAAAACAAATATGCATAGAAAAATAACATATTGTCAATATTTCAGAGACCCCCTAAACTGCTCAGTTTCTGTGTCTCTGCTGTAGTTCAGACCCTGCTGGTGTGGCACTTCTGAACTCTTATGACTAAATAATGAACATGCTGTCATGAGGAAACAAGCTTTGTCATCTCAGGATAAAGGGATAAATAATCTAGTTTCAGCAACATTGAAATATTACCACCATTCATTCTCAGTTTCGGTTTAAGATCACTGCCACTGATGAGCACAAACACTTTACATGCGATTACCACTCACACCAAAACTGCATCTTATGTTGAGGGATAATATTTCTCTTGACTGGACATGATATGAATGTGCTAATAAAATAACATATGCATTTATTAGACACTGAGGAAGGAGAAGGGGCTATGTGTTTTAAAGATGTTTCTAAAGGGGTGACAGGAGGACTACATTTTAATTACTGAATGAAGAAAGATGATGGGAAGAAGCAACTGCTACAGGACTAAAGATTAGAGGAGCACACACCAGTGGGAAGTATGGAAAAATAAGTGAAAGGGTGGAAAAATAACAGAAATTACATCTTGATGAGAAGAGATGGAGGAAAAGTTTAAAGCCAAATCTAAAAGCACTAATGAACTTTCAGGGAAGCAAATTAAATTAACTGTAGTGAAATGATTAAGAAAAGAGTCATCACAATAAACACCCCGTTTTTCTTTAATTATGGTTCTGAAATTAATTAGGGAATGTTGTTTAGAGTACGATTTTGGCGTAATTACAAGCAAAGAGTTCAAAGGTTGGTATTAATTTTAATATTTCTAAGAGCACAAGTACTAAAAAAATCCATTTGATTTTTAGATTTAGCACATTTTTAGCAAAAAAAAGAAAAAAAGAAAAAAAAAAGCAATTGTTTTTTGTCATCAGTGCATTTTAGCCCCTTGTCTAAAAGAAACAGGCAAGAGGTAAGATAGAAATGAACACCATACAACGTGGTAGAGGGTTTCTTTTGTGTTTTTATTTGTTTGTTTGAGGTTATTTTAGTGCAAATCTTACAAGGTTTGTCCCTTGTTTTTGGTTGTTTTTTTTAAATGAGGGATAAAAATGTTATTCTAAGCTAGGCAACAATTCTCCACTATTGTGCTATCAAGGTTAGAAGAATTTAGTTCTTATAAATGTACATAGAAAACCACCAAAACACTGAATAGCCCTGTTGTGGCAGTACAACCCATATGGAAAAGAAATAGTAAAAACATATATGATTTACTCATGAAAGTGGCCACTTTCATGAGTAAATCATATATAAATCATATAAGGCTTACATGATTTACTCATGAAAGTGGCCACTTTCTCATTACTTTCATATATTTTTTTAGTAAGTATACAAAACATACAAGTTTCATTATATAATTTTTCAAGGGATCTTGTATGTGTTTTCACTCTTGTATGCTTTTCATACAAGTTTCATACAAGACAGATAAAAACTTTATAAGATTTATATATATCTTTTCAATATGGGAAATATCAGGCAATGTGTAGAAGAACATATAAATTAGCACACAGTATAAATAAAAAAGTAAAAATGCTCCTTTCGATTTGTAATACACAAGACAGGAAAATAATCTAACACCTACTGAAATATAATAGTTACAGATGAGCCTGGAGAAAGTTCTAATAGAGGCCTCAGAAGAAGGTTTTGATCATACAACATACAACAACACAGCTACAACACCTTCTACTGAAACCAAATGTGTGTGCATTTGGTTTCATGTAGATATTGAGTGTGTATATGTAAATATATGCATATGTCAGGTGAAAATACCATAAGATGTGCACTAGTGTATATACCTAAGATAAGATAACTCTTTATTGTCATTGCACAGTCATATATAGTACAATAGTACAATGAAATTGGAAAACTGTCCCACGTCCCATGTACAAAACAACACGACATGAAACAACACGACACAACACAACACAACATAGTAACTTAACTTAGTAATAAAATGAATAAGTGTATGTTATTATTGCACATTAATTATTATTGCACTTTGCTATAATATAAATATTATTATTGTTATTGTTTTACTCCCCCAAAAAGTCCAGGGAGGTAGCCAATCAGGTCAGCTGTTTGCACTGATTAGGGCTATTGCCCTGTTGTAAAAGCTGTCCTCGACTCTATTTGTCCAGGACCTCAGCAGCCTGAACCTCCTGCCAGACGGCCAGCAGCTTAAACACCCGGTGTCCTAAAACTGCCCATTGTCCAGTTAACAGTTCACAAAGTCTACCAGTGTTTTTAACTGTGCTATCTAAATGTCTATCTGGGGTAACAGTGCTATAACTTTGGGCAATTTTCAAGTTTCTTGTAAGGAAATAATCATGAAACAATCACGCAGACATCCATGTCATTATAGGCAGTACCGTATTCTTGTTTTCTGTTAATTGTGTGGATGCCCTCAATGGGCATCCACACAATTGAGTTCCTGTTTCTCTTTATTGTGTGGATGCCTTAATAGGCATCCACACTATTGAGATCCTGTTTCTCTTTCTTCTTTATTGTGTGGATGCCTTAATAGGCATCCACACTATTGAGTTCCTGTTTCTCTTTATTCTTTATTATTCCGGGTGTTTCCGTACACTTTTCGCCGTGGATCTACTTCCACAATTTTTGTGCTATTTTCACCGTTCAAACTCTAAACTGTTCTGCTCTTTCTGCTTATGCCGGCTATGACTTTTGGTGTTTATTACTATTATACTTTTTAAAATATTACACTTTTTTCCTTTAATTTGTCCCATTGAAATGAATGGGAAACTTCCACAATTCTGCTAAAACTTTCTTGTCTTTGAAACTTAACTACTGCCTCATACTTTCACCTAGAAACTCCATTCAAACTTTAAAACGTTCTCAAATGATTGGGCTATTCCTGTATGATTCAGCTTTTTCAGATCTTCTACTGTTTTCATCTTATCTCTCTTTAAGTCTTCAGTTGCAAAATTGTGATTTTTCAGAAAATACATGCGTTGCTATGGTTGCTATGCAATTAACTCAGAGGGGACAGTGAAACTGTTTGAATTTTCTCTTCATGTCCAAACAACTTCTTGCTACTCGCTCAATTTCCACTCAAGCCCCACAGATTATACACCAAAACGTAGGTATTTTTGCTGGCTTTCAGAAACTGTCCCTATCATTGTTGTGGGACTCATAGTTATTTTGCAAATCTCCTCAGAGTAACACAAAGTCAGAAAACTCTCCATATAAACTCAATGGAGAGTTTGTTCAAAATCACCGCTGGATTTCTCTAATGAGAGGCATTTTCAAATTGTCATATCTCCTTAACGAAGCGAAGTTAAGACATGAGGCTTGTCCCGGTATATCTTCAGACACTCCTGATGCTCACAATTCAAGAATTATTTTCTCACCTATTACCGTTCTGAGATGAGTTGGACTTGTTTGAGGGTAGGAAATTTGTCCCTCGCTCAGATTTCATCAGATTTCAAATTCTGGAAATGAGTCACTTTTTTCTCTCATCATATCTTTTTGATGGATTTCCACAGAGCCCTGAAAATTTCCATGACTGTTCACCAAAGCCTGCTGTTTCTTACGGTGAAAGAATGATTTTGATGCTCCATATAGATTTAGAGTTACCAAAGGTTGTTTGAGAGCAAGTCAAGGCAGTTTTTGCTTCGCCTCTACTCAGTTACAGTGTATTACAAGTCATATATCTTTAATAATTTATATTTTATCTCTGAATTATGAAGACCTGAAGATTCCCCCATCTCTTCTGAACAAAACAATGTCTGAATGACCGTTCTAGCCTCTACGGTTAGGAAATTATGGCCATTTGTTCGAGGGGAATCCTGAATGTCAGAAATACACTGAAGAAAACTCACACCTCTCTCTGTCTCTGTGTGTGTAAGGGCTGACTACAGCAGGTGCAGCTAATTTAACTGACCTACATATACCAAGCCCAGACTCTCAACAGCTCCTGTTCCCTTTACTGTCTGTGTATGTGTGTCTGTGTATCAATATTTCTCCTATGTTTAGGTATTACTCCTCAATCATAGTATTTCTGCTAAAGCAAAGTACTTCTACTACATCTTAGTACTTCTGCTAAATCATAGTATTTTTTGAAAAATCATAGTATATTTGCCAAATCATGGTATTTGTGCAAAATCATGGTTTTGGGGCCAAATCATAATATTTCTGTTATGTTATAGTATATGTGCTGAATATATTATATGTGCCAAATCACAGTATTTATACCAAATTATAGTATTTATGCCAAATTACAGTATTTCTGCTAAAAAGCAGAAATAGTCCTTTTTAGCAGGAATTTCTGCCAAAAGATAGTATTTATGTTAAAACATAGTATTTCTGCTAAATCAGAGTATTCCTGCCAAATCATAGTATTTGTACTGAAACATAGTACTTCTGCCCAATCACATTATTTGTACTAAATGATAGTACTTGTGCCAAATCATAGTATTTGTGCCAAAGCATCGTATTTGTATGGAGTCATAGTATTTCTTCTAAATCATAGTATTTCAATCAAATCTCAGTAGTTGTTGTTAAAACGCAGTATTATTGCAAAATCATAGTATTTGTACCCATTCATAGTATTTCTGCTAAATCATAGCATTTGTGCCAAATCATGGTATTTGTGCAAAAACATAGTATGTCTGCAAAACCATAGTATATCCCTTATGTTATAGTATTACTACTAAGGCATAGTATTTCTGCCAAATCATAGTATTTGTACTAAATCATAGTACTTGTGCCAAATCATAGTATTTGTTGCACATCATAGTATTGGAACCAAAACATAGTATTTGTCCCAAAGCATCGTATTTGTATGGAGTAATAGTATTTCTTCAAAATCATAGTATTTCAATCAAATCTCAGTAGTTGTGTTAAAATGCAGTATTATTGCCAAATCATAGTATTTGTACCCAATCATAGTATTTTTGCCAAATTGTGGTATTTGTGCCCAATTAATAATTCTGTTATGTTATAGTATTACTACTAAGTCGTAGAATATCTGTTATGTTATAGTGTATCTGCGGAATATAGTATGTGTGCCAAATCGTAGTATTTATACCAAATCACAGTATTTATGCTAAAACATAGTATTTCTGCCATATTGTGGTATTTGTGCAAGAACATTGAACTGTTATGTTATAGTATTACTACTAAGTCATAGTATTTCTGCCAAATCATAGTATTTGTGTGAATTTGTATACTGTAATATCACTGTAGTATGTAGTGGCTAAGTAGGGGGTGTTTACAGTGTAAATAGGTCATCTCTTGTGTTGGAGTGCCCTCTTGTGGCGCCTTTTGGGTAGTGCCTTAGTAAACGTGAACCCTGTAAGAAGTGGTATCAGACTGATTTGTAGTGGAGGAATTTGTTGCCAGTGTTCTTAATCATAGAAACCACACCATATCACCTCTCCACATCCTCCTACTGTATGCCATGCCTCCCTGTACCATCCATCTGACCGCCAATAAACTCCACCTCGTGGTAATCTAATCCCTGGATGTCAGCCTCTCCTTCTGACCGAGGATAGTTACTATTGCAGCACCACCCAGCATTAAACTGACGTACGCTATTCTGTACAATAGTATTTGTGCTAAAAAGTAGTATTTCTGCCAAATCATAGTATTACTGCTATTTCATACTATTTAAGCGAAATTACAGTGTTTCTGCAAAAACATGTTTGAGGGGTGGAAATCTGTCCTCCTCTCATTTTTCAAACTCCGAAAATTAAGCCATTTCTTCTCTCGTCATGTCTCCGCGACGGAGATACAAAGAGCTATGTAAATCGTAGTCAAAGTACACCAAAGTCCGCTGATTCACCCAGTGCAAGAATTATGCTTCTATCCCACCTAGTTTTTGAGTACAAATTTATACACTATCACAGACCGGTAATTCATATTGATAATTTATTACAATTCTGCAAAGTTTTATGATTTTAGCAGCTTTTCTAATATGGACCTCACATTCTTGTTAACAGTCTATGGCAGAAATACATACAAGTACACAGCCTGATGAAGCAGACAGAAGCAGTACCTCTGATTGGTTCAGCATTTTCACCTCTTATCAGCACAAATCTCAGCCTCTTCTGCTGTTTTCATTAGAATTGTAAGCTTTTCCACCTTTTTTCAGTTACGTGAGAACCAGTTTGGCTCAATGAGTAGCTGAAAAATGTCAGCCTCTTCTGCTGTTTTAGCAGGATTTCAGAGTTCAGCTTTTTCACTTGTTTTAAGCACAAATTTCAGTTTCTTTACCTCATTTCACAACAAAGTTCTTCCTCTTCACCTCTTTTCTGCTAATTTGAGCTTCTGCTCCACAGTGCACATTGTCCCTCTCATCATATCTTTGCTTGTGACCAGAACTCATTTGGCTCAGAGGGTAGGGCATCTGCCGTGAGACCCGGTGGCAGAGGTTTGAATCCTACCTGTGACAGTTGCTACACATGTTCCCTGCTTGCATGCGCTCTGCTTTCTTGTGTGTCACTGCTCTCCAGTGTGTCATTACACATACAGCCATCTTCAGCAAGTACTTCTGCTTCTACACCTCTTTTCAGCTCATCTTTTTGCTTCTTTGCCTCTTTTCAGCAGAAATTCTTCTGATTCACCTCTTTTCTGCCAAATGTTTAGCTTTTTCACCTCTTATCAGCACAATTCTAAGCAGCTTCTGCTAATTTCACCACAATTGTCACTCTCTCCACCTCTTCTTTGTGTGAATGAGTTTGGTGCAGTGAGGTGAATTGCCGCCTTTAGACCAGAAGGGCCAGGTTCGAATCCTGCTCAGGGCAATGTTTTTTTTTTTTTTTTTTTTTTCAAACTTTTTCAGCTTTTTTCAGCAGACATCTTCAGCGTTAAGGCATCCACACAGCATTTTCGCAGGAAATGCAAATTTTTCTAGTTATTATTCCGGGTGTTTCCGTACACTTTTTGCCGTGGATCTACTTCCACAATTTTTGTGCTATTTTCACCGTTCAAACTCTAAACTGTTCTGCTCTTTCTGCTAATGCCGGCTATGACTTTTGGTGTTTATTACTATTATACTTTTTAAAATATTACACTTTTTTCCTTTAATTTGTCCCATTGAAATGAATGGGAAACTTCCACAATTCTGCTAAAACTTTCTTGTCTTTGAAACTTAACTACTGCCTCATACTTTCACCTAGAAACTCCATTCAAACTTTAAAATGTTCTCAAATGATTTGGCTATTCCTGTATGATTCAGCTTTTTCAGATCTTCTACCATTTTAATCTTATCCCTCTTTGAGTTTTCAGTTGCAAAATTGTGATTTTTCAGAAAATACATGCGTTGCTATGGTTGCTATGCAATTAACTCAGAGGGGACAGTGAAACTGTTTGAATTTTCTCTTCATGTCCAAACAACTTCTTGCTACTCGCTCAATTTCCACTCAAGCCCCACAAATTATACATCAAAACGTAGGTATTTTTGCTGGCTTTCAGAAAATGTCACTATCATTGTTGTGGGACTCATAGATATTTTGCAAATCTCCTCAGAGTAACACAAAGTCAGAAAACTCTCCATATAAACTCAATGGAGAGTTTGTTCAAAATCACCGCTGGATTTCTCTAATGAGAGGCATTTTCAAATTGTCATATCTCCTTAACGAAGCGAAGTTAAGACATGAGGCTTGTCCCCGTATATGTTCAGACACTCCTGACGCTCATAATTCAAGAATTTCTTTCTCACCTATTACCATTCTGAAATGAGTTGGACTTGTTTGAGGGTAGGAAATTTGTCCCTCGCTCAGATTTCATCAGATTTCAATCTCTGGAAATGAACCACTTTTTTCTCTCGTCATATCTTTTTGATGGATTTCCACAGAGCCCTGAAAATTTCCATGACTGTTCACCAAAGCCTGCTGTTTCTTACGGTGAAAGAATGATTTTGATGCTCCATATAGATTTAGAGTTACCAAAGGTTGTTTGAGCGCAAGTCAAGGCAGTTTTTGCTTCGCCTCTACTCAGTTACAGTGTATTACAAGTCATATATCTTTAATAATTTATGTTTTATCTCTGAATTATGAAGACCTGAAGATTCCCCCATCTCTTCTGAATAAAACGATGCCTGAATGACCGTTCTAGCCTCTACGGTTAGGAAATTATGGCCATTTGTTCGAGGGGAATCCTGAATGTCAGAAATACACTGAAGAAAACTCACACCTCTCTCTGTGCCTGCGTGTGTAAGGGCTGACTACAGCAGGTGCAGCTAATTTAACTGACCTACATATACCAAGCCCAGACTCTCAACAGCTCCTGTTCCCTTTACTGTCTGTGTATGTGTGTCTGTGTATCAATATTTCTCCTATGTTTAGGTATTACTCCTCAATCATAGTATTTCTGCTAAAGCAAAGTACTTCTACTACATCTTAGTACTTCTGCTAAATCATAGTATTTCTGCCAATTCATAGTATTTGTGCAAAATCATGGTATTTGTGCAAAATCATGGTTTTGGGGCCAAACATTTCTGTTATTTTATAATATATGTGCTGAATATATTATATGTGCCAAATCATAGTATTTATCCCAAATTATAGTATTTATGCCAAATTACAGTATTTCTGCTAAACCAGAGTATTCCTGCCAAATCATAGTATTTGTACTGAAACATGGTACTTCTGCCCAATCATAGTATTTGTACTAAATCATAGTACTTGTGCCAAATCATAGTATTTATACCCAATCATAGTATTTCTGCTAAATCATAGCATTTGTGCCAAATCATGGTATTTGTGCAAAAACATAGTATGTCTGCAAAACCATAGTATATCTGTTATGTTATAGTATTACTACTAAGGCATAGTATTTCTGCCAAATCATAGTGTGTGTGCCAAATCGCAGTATTTATACCAAATCACAGTATTTGTGGTAAAACATAGTATTTCTGCCATATTGTGGTATTTGTGCAAGAACATTGAACTGTTATGTTATAGTATTACTACTAAGTCATAGTATTTCTGCATTGTTATAGTATTTGTACTAAAACGTAGTATCTCTGCCAAGTCATAGAATTACTGCAATTTCATAGTTTTTTTTAGGAAATCTGTTATGTTATAGTATTACTACTAAGTCATAGTATTTCTGCCAAATCATAGTATTTGTGCCAAAGCATCGTATTTGTATGGAGTCATAGTATTTCTTCTAAATCATAGTATTTCAATCAAATCTCAGTAGTTGTTGTTAAAACGCAGTATTATTGCCAAATCATAGTATTTGTACCCAATCATAGTATTTCTGCTAAATCATAGCATTTGTGCCAAATCATGGTATTTGTGCAAAAACATAGTATGTCTGCAAAACCATAGTATATCTCTTATGTTATAGTATTACTACTAAGGCATAGTATTTCTGCCAAATCATAGTATTTATACTAAATCATAGTACTTGTGCCAAATCATAGTATTTGTTGAACATCATAGTATTGGAACCAAAACATAGTATTTGTCCCAAAGCATCGTATTTGTATTGAGTAATAGTATTTCTTCTAAATCATAGTATTTCAATCAAATCTCAGTAGTTGTGTTAAAATGCAGTATTATTGCCAAATCATAGTATTTGTACCCAATCATAGTATTTTTGCCAAATCGTGGTATTTGTGCCCAATTAATAATTCTGTTATGTTATAGTATTACTACTAAGTCGTAGAATATCTGTTATGTTATAGTGTATCTGCGGAATATAGTATGTGTGCCAAATCGTAGTATTTACACCAAATCACAGTATTTTTGCTAAAACATAGTATTTCTGCCATATTGTGGTATTTGTGCAAGAACATTGAACTGTTATGTTATAGTATTACTACTAAGTCATAGTATTTCTGCGTTGTTATAGTATTTGTGCTAAAACGTAGTATCTCTGCCAAGTCATAGAATTAATGCAATTTCATAGTTTTTTTTAGGAAATCTGTTATGTTATAGTATTACTACTAAGTCATAGTATTTCTGCCAAATCATAGTATTTGTACTAAATCATAGTACTTGTGCCAAATCATAGTATTTGTTGCACATCATAGTATTGGAACCAAAACATAGTATTTGTCCCAAAGTATCGTATTTGTATGGAGTAATAGTATTTCTTCTAAATCATAGTATTTCAATTAAATCTCAGTAGTTGTGTTAAAATGCAGTATTATTGCCAAATCATAGTATTTGTACCCAATCATAGTATTTTTGCCAAATCGTGGTATTTGTGCCCAAATAATAATTCTGTTATGTTATAGTATTACTACTAAGTTGTAGAATATCTGTTATGTTATAGTGTATCTGCGGAATATAGTATGTGTGCCAAATCATAGTATTTATACCAAATCACAGTATTTGTGCTAAAACATAGTATTTCTGCCATATTGTGGTATTTGTGCAAGAACATTGAACTGTTATGTTATAGTATTACTACTAAGTCATAGTATTTCTGCGTTGTTATAGTATTTGTGCTAAAACGTAGTATCTCTGCCAAGTCATAGAATTACTGCAATTTAATAGTTTTTTTTAGGAAATCTGTTATGTTATAGTATTACTACTCAGTCATAGTATTTCTGCCAAATCATAGTATTTGTGTGAATTTGTATACTGTAATATCACTGTATTATGTAGTGGCTAAGTAGGGGCTGTTTACTAAGTGCATCAGTGTAAATAGGTCATCTCTTGTGTTGGAGTGCCCTCTTGTGGCGCCTTTTGGGTAGTGCCTTAGTAAACGGGAACCCTGTAAAAAGTGGCATCAGACTGATTTGTAGTGGAGGAATTTGTTACCAGTTTTCTTAATCTTTAATCTGTATGCATGTTGTAATGCATACCCTGTTCTTAATCATAGAAACCACACCATATCACCTCTCCACATCCTCCTACTGTATGCCATACCTCCCTGTACCATCCATCTGACCGCAATAAACTCCACCTCGTGGTAATCTAATCCCTGGATGTCAGCCTCTCCTTCTGACCGAGGATAGTTATAGTATTTGAGCCAAATCATAGTATTTGTGCTAAAACATAGTATTTCTTCCAAATCATAGTATTTGTGCCAAAGTATAGTATTTCTTCCAAATCATAGTATAACTGCATAATAAAGGTTCTTGAGCCACATCAGTGTTTGTGCCAAATCTTAGTATTTCTTCTAAATCCTAGTAATTCTGCTCAATGATAGAATTTCTGCTATGCTTTAGTACTTTTTTCCTAGATTGTAGTACTTCTGCTAAGTCAAAGTATTTTATGTAAATCATAGTATTTCTACCAAGTCCCAATGTTTCTGCTAAATCATAAATAATGTTTTAGTACAAATTGTATGATTTGGTGGAACTTTCTGTGTTCCAGCACAAATGCTATGATTTGGCAGGAAAAAAATATTATTTAGCATAAATACTAAGTTTTAGCAGAAATGCTATGTTTAAACTTTAAAAAATTCTGCTATTTCTGCTGATGTGTGTTATGACTTTTGACCATTGAAATGAATGGAACACATTATCAATGTGGTCACTGATTTTGCATGATGGGCTGAGCTGTGTTTTACCTCAGTGAGATAAGCATCCGTTCTCAGACTGGGAGGCCTGGGTTCAAATCCAGCTTATGGCAACATTTCTTTCACTTAACAGTTAAACTTTTTTTAAACTCTTTTCAACACAAATTTCATTTTTTTCACCCCTTTTCAGCAAAATTTTCAGTTTTTTTAACCCCTTTTCAGCACAAATCCAAACTTTTTCAGCTCTTTTTCAGCAAAAACCTCTTTTCAGCAGAATTCTGCTCAGTCACCTCTTTTCAGCAGAAATTCTGCTGATTGAACTCTTTTCAGCAGAATTTTCACCCCCTTTTTTTTGCCCAAATTCTGCTAGCACAATTGTCAATCTCTCCACCTTTTCTTTGTGAGAAAGTGTTTGGCTCAGTGAGCTAAATAGCTGCCCTTTGACCAGGAGGGCCAGGTTCGAATCCTGCTCAGGGCATCTTTTTTTTTTTTTTTTTTTCAATTTTTTCAGCAGATATCTTCAGCCGTTAAGGCATCCACACTGCATTTTCGCAGGAAATGCAAATTTTTCTAGTTCTTTATTATTCCGGGTGTTTCCGTACACTTTTCGCCGTGGATCTACTTCCACAATTTTTGTGCTATTTTCACCGTTCAAACTCTAAACTGTTCTGCTCTTTCTGCTAATGCCGGCTATGACTTTTGGTGTTTATTACTATTATACTTTTTAAAATATTACACTTTTTTCCTTTAATTTGTCCCATTGAAATGAATGGGAAACTTCCACAATTCTGCTAAAACTTTCTTGTCTTTGAAACTTAACTACTGCCTCATACTTTCACCTAGAAACTCCATTCAAACTTTAAAATGTTCTCAAATGATTTGGCTATTCCTGTATGATTCAGCTTTTTCAGATCTTCTACCGTTTTAATCTTATCCCTCTTTGAGTTTTCAGTTGCAAAATTGTGATTTTTCAGAAAATACATGCGTTGCTATGGTTGCTATGCAATTAACTCAGAGGGGACAGTGAAACTGTTTGAATTTTCTCTTCATATCCAAACAACTTCTTGCTACTTGCTCAATTTTCACTCAACTTCCACAAATTATACATCAAAACGTAGGTATTTTTGCTGGCTTTCAGAAAATGTCACTATCATTGTTGTGGGATTTATAGAATTTTGGCAAATCTCCTCAGACCAACACAATGTCGGAAAACTCTCCATATAAAGTCAATGGAGAGTTTGTTCAAAATCACGGCTGGATTTCTGTAATGAGAGGCATATTCGAATCGTCATATCTCCTTAATGAAGCAAAGTTAAGACATGAGGCTTGTCCCCGAATATCTTCAGACACCCCTGACGCTCACAATTCAAGAATTTCTTTCTCACCTATTACCGTTCTGAAATGAGTTGGACTTGTTTGAGGGTAGGAAATTTGTCCTTCGCTCAGATTTCTTCAGATTTCAAACCCTGGAAATGAACCACTTTTTTCTCTCGTCATAACTTTTTTTTGGATTTCCACAGAGACCTGAAAATGTCCATGACTGTTCACCAAAGCCTGCTGTCTCTTATGGTGAAAGAATGATATCGATACTCCAAATAGATTTCGAGTTACAAAGCGTTGTTTGAGGGCAAGTCAAGGCAGTTTTTGCTTTGCCTCTACTGAGTTACAGTGTATTACAAGTCATATATCTTTAATAATTTATATTTTATCTCTGAATTATGAAGACCTGAAGATTCCCCCATCTCTTCTGAACAAAACAATGTCTGAATGACCATTCTAGCCTCTACGGTTAGGAAATTATGGCCATTTGTTCGAGGGGAATCCTGAATGTCAGAAATACACTGAAGAAAACTCACACCTCTCTCTGTGTCTGTGTGTGTAAGGGCTGACTACAGCAGGTGCAGCTAATTTAACTGACCTACATATACCAAGCCCAGACTCTCAACAGCTCCTGTTCCCTTTACTGTCTGTGTATGTGTGTCTGTGTATCAATATTTCTCCACTGTTTAGGTATTACTCCTCAATCATAGTATTTCTGCTAAAACAAAGTACTTCTGCTACATCTTAGTACTTCTGCTAAATCATAGTATTTTTGCTAAATCATAGTATTTTTGCAAAATCATGGTATTTGTGCAAAATCATGGTTTTGAGGCCAAATCATAATATTTCTGTTATTTTATAATATATGTGCTGAATATATTATATGTGCCAAATCATAGTATTTATCCCAAATTATAGTATTTATGCCAAATTACAGTATTTCTGCTAAAAAGCAGAAATAGTCCTTTTTAGCAGGAATTTCTGCCAAAAGATAGTATTTATGTTAAAACATAGTATTTCTGCTAAATCAGAGTATTCCTGCCAAATCATAGTATTTCTACTGAAACATAGTACTTCTGCCCAATCATAGTATTTGTACTGAATGATAGTACTTGTGCCAAATCATAGTATTTGTTCCAAAGCATTGTATTTGTATGGAGTCATAGTATTTCTTCTAAATCATAGTATTTCAAACAAATCTCAGTAGTTGTTGTTAAAACGCAGAATTATTGCCAAATCATAGTATTTGTACCCAATCATAGTATTTCTGCTAAATCATAGCATTTGTGCCAAATCATGGTATTTGTGCAAAAACATAGTATGTCTGAAAAACCATAGTATATCTCTTATGTTATAGTATTACTACTAAGGCATAGTACTTGTGCCAAATCGTAGTATTTGTTGCACATCATAGTATTGGAACCAAAACATAGTATTTGTCCCAAAGCATCGTATTTGTATGGAGTAATAGTATTTCTTCTAAATCATAGTATTTCAATCAAATCTCAGTAGTTGTGTTAAAATGCAGTATTATTGCCAAATCATAGTATTTGTACCCAATCATAGTATTTTTGCCATGTCATCGTATTTGTGCTGAATCATGGCATTTTTGCCAAATCGTGGTATTTGTGCCCAATTAATAATTCTGTTATGTTATAGTATTACTACTAAGTCGTAGAATATCTGTTATGTTATAGTGTATCTGCGGAATATAGTATGTGTGCCAAATCATAGTATTTATACCAAATCACAGTATTTGTGCTAAAACATAGTATTTCTGCCATATTGTGGTATTTGTGCAAGAACATTGAACTGTTATGTTATAGTATTACTACTAAGTCATAGTATTTCTGCGTTGTTATAGTATTTGTGCTAAAACGTAGTATCTCTGCCAAGTCATAGAATTACTGCAATTTAATAGTTTTTTTTAGGAAATCTGTTATGTTATAGTATTACTACTAAGTCATAGTATTTCTGCCAAAACATAGTATTTGTGCCAAAGCATCGTATTTGTATGGAGTCATAGTATTTCAATCAAATCTCAGTAGTTGTTGTTAAAACGGAGTATTATTGCCAAATCATAGTATTTGTACCCATTCATAGTATTTCTGCTAAATCATAGCATTTGTGCCAAATCATGGTATTTGTGCAAAAACATAGTATGTCTGCAAAACCATAGTATATCTCTTATGTTATAGTATTACTACTAAGGCATAGTATTTCTGCCAAATCATAGTATTTGTACTAAATCATAGTACTTGTGCCAATTCATAGTATTTGTTGCACATCATAGTATTGGAACCAAAACATAGTATTTGTCCCAAAGCATTGTATTTGTATGGAGTAATAGTATTTCTTCAAAATCATAGTATTTCAATCAAATCTCAGTAGTTGTGTTAAAATGCAGTATTATTGCCAAATCATAGTATTTGTACCCAATCATAGTATTTTTGCCAAATTGTGGTATTTGTGCCCAATTAATAATTCTGTTATGATATAGTATTACTACTAAGTCGTAGAATATCTGTTATGTTATAGTGTATCTGCGGAATATAGTATTTGTGCCAAATCGTAGTATTTGTGCTAAAACATAGTATTTCTGCCATATTGTGGCATTTGTGCAAGAACATTGAACTGTTATGTTATAGTATTACTACTAAGTCATAGTATTACTGCCAAATCATAGTATTTGTGTGAATTTGTATACTGTAATATCACTGTAGTATGTAGTGGCTAAGTAGGGGGTGTTTACAGTGTAAATAGGTCATCTCTTGTGTTGGAGTGCCCTCTTGTGGCGCCTTTTGGGTAGTGCCTTAGTAATAAACGTGAACCCTGTAAGAAGTGGTATCAGACTGATTTGTAGTGGAGGAATTTGTTGCCAGTTTTCTTAATCATAGAAACCACACCATATCACCTCTCCACATCCTCCTACTGTATGCCATACCTCCCTGTACCATCCATCTGACCGCCAATAAACTCCACCTGTGGTAATCTAATCCCTGGATGTCAGCCTCTCCTTCTGACCGAGGATAGTTACTATTGCAGCACCACCCAGCATTAAACTGACGTACACCATTCTGTACAATAGTATTTGTGCTAAAAAGTAGTATTTCTGCCAAATCATAGTATTACTGCTATTTCATAATATTTAAGCGAAATTACAGTGTTTCTGCAAAAACATTGCATTTCTGCTAAATCATAGTATTTCTGTAAACGTATAGTACTTGTACTCAATTATAATATTTGTGACAAAGTGTAGTATTTGTACCAAAACATAGTATTACTGGTAAATCATAGTATTTGAGCCAAATCATAGTATTTGTGCTAAAACATAGTATTTCTTCCAAATCATAGTATTTGTGCCAAAGCATAGTATTTCTTCCAAATAACAATATAACTGCACAATATAGGTTCTTGAGCCACATCAGTGTTTGTGCTAAAACATAGTATTTCTTCCAAATCATAGTATTTGTGCCAAAGCATAGTATTTCTTCCAAATCACAGTATAACTGCACAATAAAGGTTCTTGAGCCACATCAGTGTTTGTGCCAAATCTTAGTATTTCTTCTAAATCCTAGTAATTCTGCTCAATGATAGAATTTCTGCTATGCTATAGTACTTTTTTCCTAGATTGTAGTACTTCTCCTAAGTCAAAGTATTTCATGTAAATCATACTATTTCTACCGAGTCCCAGTGTTTCTGCTAAATCATAAATAATGTTTTAGCACAAATTGTAGGATTTGGCAGAATTTTCTGTGTTCCAGCACAAATGCTATGATTTGGCAGGAAAAAAATATTATTTAGTATAAATACTAAGTTTTAGCAGAAATACTATGTTTAAACTTTAAAAAATTCTGCTATTTCTGCTGATGTGTGTTATCACTTTTGACCATTGAAATGAATGGAACACATTATCAATGGCCTCACTGATTTTGCATGCTGGACTGAGCTGTGTTTTAGCTCAGTGAGATAAGCGTCCGTTCTCAGACTGGGAGGCCTGGGTTCAAATCCCGCTTATGGCAACATTTCTTTCAGTCAACAGTTAAACTTTGTTAACTCTTTTCAACACAAATTTCAGCTTTTTCACCCCTTTTCAACACAATTTTCAGTTTTTTCACCCCTTTTCAGCACAAATACCAGCTTTTCAGCTGTTTTCAGCAAAAACCTCTTTTCAGCAGAAATTCTGCTCATTCAACTCTTTTCAGCAAAATTTTCAGTTTTTTCTGCTGTTTTCAGAAAAAAAACTATTTTCAGCAAAATTCTGCTGATTGAACTCTTTTCAGAAGAGTTTTTTGTTCAGTTACGTGAGAACCAGTTTGGCTCAATGAGTAGCTGAAAAATATCAGCCTCTTCTGCTGTTTTAGCAGGATTTCAGAGTTCAGCTTTTTCACTTGTATTAAGCACAAATTTCAGTTTCTTTACCTCATTTCACAACAAAGTTCTTCCTCTTCACCTCTTTTCTGCTAATTTGAGCTTCTGCCCCACAGTGCACATTTTCCCTCTCATCATATCTTTGCTTGTGACCAGAACTCATTTGGCTCAGAGGATAGGGCAGCTGCCGTGAGACCCGGTGGCAGAGGTTCGAATCCTACCTGTGACAGTTGCTACACATGTTCCCTGCTTGCATGCGCTCTGCTTTCTTGACACTCTCCAGTGTGTCATTACACATACAGCCATCTTCAGCAAGCACTTCTGCTTCTACACCTCTTTTCAGCTCATCTTTTTGCTTCTTTGCCTCTTTTCAGCAGAAATTCTTCTGATTCACCTCTTTTCTGCCAAATGTTTAGCCATTTCACCTCTTATCAGCACAATTCTAAGCAGCTTCTGCTAATTTCACAAGAATTGTCAGTCTCTCCACCTCTTTTTTGTGTGAATGAGTTTGGTGCAGTGAGGTGAGTTGCCGCCTTTAGACCAGAAGGGCCAGGTTCGAATCCTGCTCAGGGCAATGTTTTTTGCTTTTTTCAGCCGACATCTTCAATGTTAAGGCATCCACACAGCATTTTCGCAGGAAATGCAAATTTTTCTAGTTATATCTAATACTCTTGTTCTGGTTTTCTGTATTTGAAAACTAATTACACTAATTAATATGATTTAAGGATGGGTTATATACAAAATGTCAGAGGCAATTATTATTCAAATTTCAACTAAGGATGCAAAATAATGAACTGAGAAAGCAATGCATGTTTTTGCACCTCCGTGGAAGTGGACCCGGTACGCCTGTAAATCAAAATCAGTGCTTAGGAAGCATCTTGCGCGTACCTATTATGTGAGATATGTGGGTATGTGTGTGTGTGTCTTCAGCCCTAATTTGATGTCTAAATAAGTGGTTCCTGCCCCCAAGGGTTTGCCTGCAATATATCACTCTGGCAACAATGGAGCTGCCGCTGTCATCATCCCTGGGGACCAGCCGCTCACTCGCTCATGCATGGCCTCGTGGGAAATGCAGACCTGTGAACAATACTGAGATGCTAAATGATGTGCGCACACCCACACAGGATGCACTCTCTGATACAGTATCGGCTTATAGAACTTGCAGCCTGCTCATTATTATTTTCATTTCTTGATATGCGTACCCTCTTTTTTTTGGACTCATTGTGAGGCTGCTCTCTTTCTTTCATCATACTCCTGCTTTTCTCACTGAACCACTTCCCAAGGTGAGATGGTTGACATTTGCTTTAGGTAAATTGGTCAGTAGTCAAGGCAAAGTCAAACCTACAAAAAGGGAACATTGAGAAGACCTTGGAACGAGCCAGTCAGGAAGAAAAGTGGAAAGAAAGAAGAAACAGACACTTACAGAAAGCTTTATGATGGATAATTTGACCGTAATCTTGAGTCTTCACTATTAGTTTAGATTAACTTGAAAGCACATTTTGACAATTCTGTTTTAACCTAATTTGGCATGGCATACATCTTCAAATTCCATGAGCCTAGAAATAATATAGAGTTTCACTTGCAGTTGACTGCTCAGGTCAAACTCAGTTTGCTGCCCATTTAAGGAACAGACCCAAAAGCAGACACAGGAGAAACGAACTAAGGTTAACAAAAAGCAAGTCACTGAATAAACCATGAACACAAAAACAAAGCAAGGCGAAACGAGGAGAAAACTAAACTGAAACCCAGACTGGGAAAAAACTACGACCACCTATGAAAAAGTGACATGAACATGAATCTGAACAAGAGCATGCGAGAAACTATGATGAGGAAAACATGAACATGACCTGAACAGAATCATGATGTATTTTGAACCTGATTTGATGTGGAGGGACGGAAAACAGATGACCTGGCGACTGAATGCAAACACACAGACTAAATACACACAGGAGGTGATCAGTGGAAGTGGAAACACATGGGGGAAACAGCTGACTGGAATGAACATAAAGACGCCACAGGGGAAGTAAAACAAAACACATCGAACATGGAAACAATAGACCCTTCAATGTAAAACAGGAAACATGGAGAGAGGAAGACATAATAACTCAAGTTTGACAACATGAAATACGCAGACAAAAAACACATGACAGACTAACACAGAAAACAGGAAAAGACTTAAACACAGAGACATAGGTGAAACATAACCTAGACTAAAACTCAATTAAACCTTAATTAATAATAACACAACACAAGAACTTAACATATTTCCAATATCATATAAGAAATGAAAACCACAAAATAAACTCAAAATGCTGGGTCACAAACTCAGCCCCTGACAGTTAAAGCCAAATGGGCTGTGACCTCACCTCCCATTTCTCCATCTGTCTGTACATACATACATCACTATGCTATACCTGTTCCACATAGTTAACCTGGAACCAGGTTTACTAAGGATCTAAGCCCTGGAGTAGTGTTGTAGTTCCCCATTCGAGTTCTGAATGGCCTTACTGTATGTAAGTATACTGGTTAGCTGGTATAATCAATATTCCTGTGACAAAGTTTGCATCATTTATGTGATAACAAGATGCATGCCAACAATTAATCTGTTAGAGATAATGGCATAGAATTTATTGTGTCATTGTAAATTATAGTAAGTGATAATGACTAAATATAGCCTGTAGCGTTATTTACTCTTCTTACATTTATGAAAATAATGCATTTCGTCTGATATATTTAACTTTTTTGTCCAAAAGTAAAAGAATTGTAAACAGTGTTGAGCTGAGCATTTTGATTATTTTTCCCTAGCAGTACTGTACATAAGCTAATAAGTTTAAAAAAATTATAAGATCGCAATATTTTTCCAAAAACTTGTATTTCAGTTTGTTACAGGCTCCTAAATGAAGACCTAATTAATTATACTATATTACATTTATTTAAAAATGTTTCAACATCAGTGCCTAAAGAAGATAATTACATTTCGAGATAGTGTATTTTAAAAAGTGTAAGTTAACAAATACATATTTCTAAATAAAAATCACAAGACTATTTAAAGTTTAGGCAAAATAATTGGCAAACATTTCTACAAATTAAACTTGTAATTGGTCATTGCCTGAGGTTAGGCTGTCTTAATTGCCTCTGTGACTAACATGCCATTTTCTCTCTCTCTCTCTCTGTCACGGTGTATCACTCTCTCTTTGTCTCAGTTGCTAAACTCTCAGACAATCAGCTCAATTTACCTTGCAAAACAAATCTCCCTCTAGCCTTGCAATCAATTTGCTGAGTGGGAAATCAATTAAGCCCATTGCTAAAAAAAAAGCTATTAATAGAAAGCTGACAAACAATAGGGAACCATATATCATGACAAGTGCTGATGTTTTTAATTAGTGCAACATTTAACATCTGCAATTATGAAGTCATAATGAAGAGAGATGACTGAGAGTAGTTTGGTCAATGGTTGAGAAAATGCACTGTATTACACTGTATTGTAATACACTGACTCTATTAAACAGTCTATAAAAAAGATAAAGCACTGTTTTTAAGGTGTAAGATGAGTCTATGGATTGATTCCATTGTTTTAATGTCTTTTTCCACAATTTGACATCTTGCACAACTTCTTTACTTTGCCTCAAACTATTCACTAAAATGACCTTTTCCCTTTTCTTCATCAAAGGAAAAAGTAAATTATATGTATTAAAAACTTTATGTTATTAGAATTTAAGCCTACAGGAAATTATTTTAGGGTGGTTCCCATACAAGGGATAACATTAAAAATTTCAGAGGAATCTAAAGTTCGCATTATACCTTCCTTGTCTGCTAAGGTCCATTCAGGTCTGAGTAATGTCTACGATGTCTGCAAACCTGTTTTTTGTTTTTTTTTACTTATCTGCAAAGAATTTACTTTACAATACACCAACTATGCATGTGTCCCAGATGGCAGATTTCAAGAAGACTTAAAAGAAGTGCAGGGATGATTACTTAGCCACTGGAGCCCAGTCCATGTCTGTGTCCACTACATAGTAAAATCAACCCCTAAAGATGATTCTATTCTTATTTTTTTGCATTTTTTTCTTTTTAATGTGCATATTTTAAATGTTCTCTTATTGCTTATTTATATTTTACTGCCATATTTTACAAGTAAATTGTCTAAAGCAGCACGTATTTCATGCTTTTTTTCATTTTACAATTAGCCTAATTTTTATTTTACTTATATTGAAGTCTGCTTTAGCTTCTCCATCAGCTTTTAATATTTTGTGCTGCATTAATCACTACTGCCTTTTAATTTGCATTTAATTTGTATAAAGGGTCCAACAGAGAGACCCTCACACAACCAAAATTATTGCAGCCATCTGTAATGAACTTGTAGCCTTTGAAATGGTTGCTCAGAAGAGAGGGACTGGGTCTGTGACCACTTATAGTCTGTTGCCATCTTCAAAGAAACGTAGGTGCACCAAGACAGAAATAAAACTGTACAAGCTAATTGGTCTCCTATCAATCTGTGATTGAATGAAATCAAGTTGGCAATTACGGTTCATGCAAACTGTTCATAATGATAAGATTAAAGATTGGGATGAATCTGTAAAAATCACAAATCTGTTGCTGTCTGCATTCACAGAAATTCACATTAGCTATTTTTATTCAAAACCAGCCAAAATGTCGTAGACCTGAAGAGTTACAAAAGTGCTACAGCACAGTGATGTAACTGCATAATGACATAAGCAGCTTTGCTTTTACTATACTGTTTATAAGAATAGAACCAATTTGCAACCAGCTGAGTCGAGTCCCTCTGTAGTCTCACTGTAGTTGACTTTCGCACACTGTTGCAGACTTGCTCTGCCTAATTACAAAGTGTTGGCAGTCCATCTTTCTGTGTTTTTAAAATAGATGGCAGTTATTTGCAAACCTTCACCGACACATCGGAGAATGATTGCAACCAGTCTCAGTTGTTGCCAGTTGTTTGGAGACAAGTTCATTCCTACCAGGTGGCCTATGCAATTGCCTTGGAATTGAAAATGGCCACTGAAACTACTTGCACTTGGCAGCTGAATGGGAAAAACAATTGGTTGCCAACCACTAATTACATTAAAAATACTCAAAGATGGGGCTTCAACAATACACATTTATAGCATACAGCCTAAAAAAAAAAAAAAAAAAGGTCTCTGCTTAAGGTTAGGTCACCTGCATACACATTTGTGCATTTGTGCCCAGTGCAGTTTCACTGTTTATATGTTGCAGGGACTAAGTGATGGGGAGGAGTGACAGGCAGAGATGAAGCAGCTAAAAAAAAGAGCAAAGACACAGAGTTGGTGGTGATAGCAGTGTAAATATGCCAGTGTGGTTGAGCCAGGAAGCAGGGGAGTTGACCTTGGTCATAGTTTAAGACCTGTCTTTTATCCGGCTAGCAAGCAGCTCTGAGAACCATTTGTCTGCACACTGCAATGATAGCTTCTCCCTCCTTGTATCTCTTTCTTTTTTCTCCTCGGTCCTCCTTTTATCTGTCTAATTCCTTTCCCTCTTTTATTACTCACTTCAAAATTCAATTCAAAATCCTTGTTATCACTTTGAAAGCTTTGTATGGTCAAGCTTCCTTTTACATTTCCGAGTTAATACAGCCCAGGGCATGTTAGGTGTACCTTGCTTCATACGTAAAATCAAAGGCACCCGATTTATGCTTTTGAAGTTGTGGCTTCCAGACTTTCAAAATCACTCCTGTTGAAATTTATATCTACAGCCTTTAAAAAACTCTATCCTCCAGTTTAAATATCCTCTCATGACTGTTTTTCACTTTTAGTATTAGTCTTTAGTTTGCTTACCCTCAGTTTCGTCTTCTTAGTTTTTTTAGTGTATCTTCAGCAATCTGTAGAGAACTCTTGAGTGGAAGCTAATTAAATGTCGGCTTTCTTGTTGTCTAAAGGTGCTTGTTTAAAGTAGCATCCACTTAATTATGGACATAATCACATCTTTAAGCTTTAAACGAATATTGCTTTGCAATTTTTTAACAAAGATTTTTTCAATCCCATAAAGGAATTTTCTAAAACATATCTCACAAACATATCCTTCTGTTTTGAAGCAGTCATCTCACTGTCTTCTCTTGATTGTCAATTAAGATGACTTATAGCTATAAACACTATGTTTCTGCTGTTATACTGCAGAAAGCATCAATACATATTAAAACTGGGTTAATTATGCTTTGCGACTGATGTGATTAGTAGCAACATTTCTCTCTTAATTATAGATTTTTAGAGAGCATACTATATGAACACAATCCTTACATGCCATCTTCTTTGTTGTGTGATCACGATAAGATCAGCCAGAAAAAGGCATAAATTTAATCTACCTCCATAATACCTTCTGTTTTTAAAGAGACTGATTTTCTCGTGTACCTTTAACACTCCAACATCTGCAAGATTGCGCATATCATCATTTCAAACTACTTATTTCACGCAACTTGAGTGCTCGGAATAAGCTGATGTATCAGCTAATCTTCTATATTACTATCACTTGCTGTGCACTGTATTTAAAATAATGCTGTTTTTCCCTAGTTGCCCTCCGGGGTTACATTGATCTTTCTCTGCTCTTGCCATTTGCTGTCTTTAAATTAGCCTTCACAGGGAGTGCTAGGAAACAGAGCCTTTGTGCTAAAATGAAATCTATATTTACATGTATTCTCATTACAATGTTGCTATTCAATTATTGACCTACTGGGTTTCTAATCTATTACAGCCTCTTGAGGACTGGCTTGAGATGCAAATGCTTTCTCTGACTCTAAAGTGAAAAAATGTTATTTACAAGATGGCAGAGTTAAAGCCGCATCCTCGTGACCCTGAGGGCACACATCCTGTAATGACAAAACTCTGTAGGGGCAATGCCTGTGAAGGCTTATAGTGAGTGCTCACAATGTACTTTTCCTGGTGAGGTGGCTATGCTCTGAAGCTGGAAAAATTCAGAGCGTAGCCACCATGATGTCATCCACTGTTAGGGGATAAGAGATTTCAATATTTTTCCAAACTGAATGTGAAAGGTGAGGGATGACTGAGTGAACCTAGAACCAGTGTTTGGTTAAACAGATAACTATATCTATAACTCTTCAATTATCTGTGGGGATGGAGGATAAAAACAAACAAACAAACAAACAAACAAACAAACAAACAAACAAAAACCCCCAAAATAAAATAAAACAAACATTCAAATCATTATGGAGATCCCTTTGGGCTGGTTATTATCTTTTTAAATTTTTTGTTTTAAAACACTAAAAAAAAGTTCCTGTGTGTGTTATACTGTAGCCTAAAGTTTAAGTTTAAGTTAACTGGCAATAACAAGACCATGGATCTCAGCCTCATGTTATGGAGTAATGTTAAAGTAATGACTTCAATAGACCTGGACTTTGTAAAAAGAATCATCGCTTAGATCATTTACTTGCCTTGCAACTGAGCTGCTCTGGCAAGACCAGGTGAGTCAAATGTACGGCTCCTGAACATCCGCCCGCAATACGATTATCCAGCTGAGAATCCATGTTGGCAGGACTGGGACTTTATTTTGATGGGCACACCATGCGCCCAATCACCCTCAAAGATAGACTGGGATCATACCATTATGTGAAAGAAGGAGGGGGATGGGGGGCAGCTGTTCAGAAGACAGCAAGTGTAGTGGTAGAGGCCAGGTACGTGGAGTGGAGCTGGATCGAAATGCAAACATGTCAGAAAAAAGTGAAGAAATGAGTGAAAAAGTCAAACGAGCAGCAGAATTTATAAAATAAAAGCTGGCTTAAGTGATACCCGTTTATGTTTTTAGCCATTTTCCATTGTGGAGGACAAAAGATTTCAAACGTGTCCAGGCCTTTAACATAATCTGTGTTGTAGTAGTAAATCCATAAAAAGAAGGCTTCAATGAAAAGAGGGAGAACATCTGGTTTAACAGGATGTACTGCCAGATCTGTTATTTAAATATAGGCATGTGTGGTATTCACAGAAAAATTGGAACCAGCTAAAAGCCAACAAAACTATTTCAACAACCACCAAACAGCCAAAAAAACAAACAATTAAAGAACAGGTAGGCAGAGTCTGCAAAAAGATGTAAACACATGTAAAGTTGGATCCTTGTCGGGCACTGAAAGCAAACATTTCACAGATGCTGAAACTGTAGGTTTCGTCATTCACATTCACTGAACCAGCAGCAGGAGAAGACCAAAACTATGCTTCACGTAGTTTTTACACAAAGGTTTTAATCAATTCCCTCTTACTTTTGCTGTCTTGCTTCCTCCAGTATAAAACCAAACCTCCTGCACAGCTCGGTCTCCCAGTGCGCTTTGAGACCAGTTTCCCAACAGAAATCTATATTTTCTGGCTGATTCGCTTACTTATTGTGCACCAGTCTACTGTTGTGTGGAGTGTTTTCCCAAAAGGTGTATCAAAAGTAAAAACCATGCTATTTAAAAGCAATAATATGTTTTTATAGTATTGGTTTTGTTGCAGAATGAAATCCATTTTTATTTTATTTGGGGCCTTACAAAAAATCTATATGGACTCAAGTATGTAGAAGAAATCAGATACATGTGATATGAATATATATTAAGTAAAGATGCTACAGAAAGACAGCAACATTGCATGAACTTTCATTTGAATTTGACAACCATTATCAGGAGACCACTGAGATGATGGGAAAGAAAAACAGCTAATCAATATCAGATGTTACAAACAATTTCATAGCTGGATCAGTTGGAGTGATGATGACACAGAGCTGTCCACACACTAAATGTAAATACTGAGATTTTCTACATCATGCTGTGTGTAAGATAAGTTGGACTTGGATACAGGGAGTTGAAAGCTGCAACATGGTTTTGTTTTCAGATTTTGATATGGCGTTTTTCTAATGTGAAACTGACTTTTTCCTTAAATCTATTGGAAACAGAGTCAACACACACTGTAGTTTTTAATCTTGGAATGAAACACGACAGCTCCAGCCTTTGACTGTGGCAGTATGAAAAAGTGAAAATGAGTGTGCTGTTATGATAATGTATGCAAGTATCTGCAGGACTTTGCATTTGTATTTGTGTTCTTTTTCACTGCAGCAATATAATATAATAATGTTGCAAACTTTGAAGCTGTTTTTTATTTTAAATCTACCATATATGTGCCATGCGCCAATAAAATGAACATGAACTACTGCATAGCTGAGGGGAGATTAATATCCATATCCAGGATCCAGAATGTTTGTTTGTATATATATATATATATATATATATATATATATATATATATATATATATATATATATATATATATATATATATATATATGTATATATATATGTATATATGTATATGTATATATGTATATGTATATATGTATATATATGTATGTATGTATATATAAAAAAACACCCAGCACGCCCCTGCGGGCGGTTTATCCTTCAAGCTCGGGTCCTCTACCAGAGGCCTGGGAGCTTGAGGGTCCTGCGCAGTATCTTAGCTGTTCCCAGAACTGCGCTCTTCTGGACAGAGATCTCCGATGTTGTTCCTGGGATCTGCTGGAGCCACTCGCCTAGCTTGGGAGTCACCGCACCTAGTGCTCCGATTACCACGGGGACCACCGTTACCTTCACCCTCCACATCCTCTCGAGCTCTTCTCTGAGCCCTTGGTATTTCTCCAGCTTCTCGTGTTCCTTCTTCCTGATATTGCTGTCATTCGGAACCGCTACATCGATCACTACGGCCATCTTCTTCTGTTTGTCTACCACCACTATGTCCGGTTGGTTAGCCACCACCATTTATATATATATATATATGTATATATATATATATATATATATGTATATATATATATATATATATATATATATATATATATATATATATATATATATATATATATATGTGTGTGTGTGTGTCTGTGTGGACTTTGTATGTGTGTTCATGTGTGGTGTGCATGTGTGTATGAAAGAGGCACCATGATTAATGCGCTGCTGTCATAGGGCGCCAGATGATGAAGTAGTCATACCACAGGAAGAAGAAAAGAAGAAAATCAGAATAAGAGAAAAAAGTGGACAGATGAAAAAGAGCATGAAAAGCGGAGGCAGGATATTTATTTCTTTTATAGAAGAATCCTGTTTCACATAAAAATATCTTACTACTACCCTTCTGAGCAGGTGAATCATAAATGCAGGATGATTTAAAACAAGGGTTCTTTTGTAAAGGAAAAAAATCATTAGACTTGAATTTTGAAATAATCAAGATCAAGAATTTTAAAAGATGAAATCATACTGTCAGAAAATTACTATCTTCAACTTACTAAATAGCAATAAAATAATTGCAATGGATTGTTTTAAAGATGTTATGCCTCTCTGACAGTTACCTCTTGTGAACCTCATCAGACATTGGTGTCTTTTTTATTAAAAGAACACATCAAACTTTGAAACACTTAGTTGACAGGGAATAACAAATCAGGTATATAGGTGTAAACTAATATACGCTACCAGTCAAAAGTTTTAGATCACTGAAATTTTTCCAGGTTTTATTGAAAATTATGCAGTTTAATGTCACATTGCACTCTGAAATGAAAGCATAGTACAAGTAGGCAACTTGTCCTGTCAAAGCTGAAGTTGAAACTGAGACTTGCCTACTACAGGGAGTGCAGAATTATTAGGCAAATGAGTATTTTGTCCACATCATCCTCTTCATGCATGTTGTCTTACTCCAAGCTGTATAGGCTCGAAAGCCTACTACCAATTAAGCATATTAGGTGATGTGCATCTCTGTAATGAGAAGGGGTGTGGTCTAATGACGTCAACACCCTATATCAGGTGTGCATAATTATTAGGCAACGTCCTTTCCTTTGGCAAAATGGGTCAAAAGAAGGACTTGACAGGCTCAGAAAAGTCAAAAATAGTGAGATATCTTGCAGAGGGATGCAGCAGTCTCAAAACTGCAAAGCTTCTGAAGCGTGATCATCAAACAATCAAGCGTTTCATTCAAAAGAGTCAACAGGGTCGCAAGAAGCGTGTGGAAAAACCAAGGCGCAAAATAACTGCCCATGAACTGAGAAAAGTCAAGCGTGCAGCTGCCAAGATGCCACTTGCCACCAGTTTGGCCATATTTCAGAGCTGCAACATCACTGGAATGCCCAAAAGCACAAGGTGTGCAATACTCAGAGACATGGCCAAGGTAAGAAAGGCTGAAAGACGACCACCACTGAACAAGACACACAAGCTGAAACATCAAGACTGGGCCAAGAAATATCTCAAGACTGATTTTTCTAAGGTTTTATGGACTGATGAAATGAGAGTGAGTCTTGATGGGCCAGATGGATGGGCCCGTGGCTGGATTGGTAAAGGGCAGAGAGCTCCAGTCCGACTCAGACGCCAGCAAGGTGGAGGTGGAGTACTGGTTTGGGCTGGTATCATCAAAGATGAGCTTGTGGGGCCTTTTCGGGTTGAGGATGGAGTCAAGCTCAACTCCCAGTCCTACTGCCAATTTCTGGAAGACACCTTCTTCAAGCAGTGGTACAGGAAGAAGTCTGCATCCTTCAAGAAAAACGTGATTTTCATGCAGGACAATGCTCCATCACACGCATCCAAGTACTCCACAGCGTGGCTGGCAAGAAAGGGTATAAAAGAAGAAAAACTAATGACATGGCCTCCTTGTTCACCTGAACTGAACCCCATTGAGAACCTGTGGTCCATCATCAAATGTGAGATTTACAAGGAGGGAAAACAGTACACCTCTCTGAACAGTGTCTGGGAGGCTGTGGTTGCTGCTGCACGTAATGTTGATGGTGAACAGATCAAAACACTGACAGAATCCATGGATGGCAGGCTTTTGAGTGTCCTTGCAAAGAAAGGTGGCTATATTGGTCACTGATTTGTTTTTGTTTTGTTTTTGAATGTCAGAAATGTATATTTGTGAATGCGGAGATGTTATATTGGTTTCACTGGTAAAAATAAATAATTGAAATGGGTATATATTTGTTTTTTGTTAAGTTGCCTAATAATTATGCACAGTAATAGTCACCTGCACACACAGATATCCCCCTAAAATAGCTAAAACGAAAAACAAACTAAAAACTACTTCCACAAACATTCAGCTTTGATATTAATGAGTTTTTTGGGTTCATTGAGAACATGGTTGTTGTTCAATAATAATATTATTCCTCAAAAATACAACTTGCCTAATAATTCTGCACTCCCTGTATGACCACAAATTATGCTGTAATTGAAGCCGTTGTCCTGTGAGCTGCCTATCACACACGCTGTTAATTCTCAGGAAGTTGTCCTTAGATTCATTTGTGGATTTGGGTCTGCCAGACCTCTTCCTGTCAGAGCTTGGCCCAGTTTGAGTGCCTTTTGATGATAAAGGAAAATGTACTCATTGACATCTTGACTTTCTTTGCAATTTTTCTAAAGGTAAGACCTACATTTTTAAGTTTTTATGATGGTCTGTCCCTCTTCCATTGTTAATTGACTTTTTCTTTCCATTTCTGTAGCAACACAATACTTTCCACAGTACAATCCTGTTCAACTGATGTTCAGGAGGGTATACTACCACAGTGTGTTCCAACACTCCTTTTATGCAGACAGAGGGTGTTGTAAGTAATCCAGAAAAGTTGGAACCTGTAGGATTTCGTAGCACCAGATTTCAAGGCTTGATCAACCTCCATTGCTGCAGAACAGCTCTGAATTGTTCTGCAGCAATTTAAAGCTGCAGAAAAATTAAATTGTTGACTTTGGCTGGAACGTTTTTAATTTGCAGATACTAATGCATTGCTCTCTTAAGGTCCCACCACAACATTTCAATCAGATTAAGGTCTGGACTTTGACACGGGCATTGTAACACCTGCTTTTCTTTTTCAGCCATTCTGCTGTAGATTTGCTGCTGTGCTTGGAATCATTTTCTTGTTGGATGACCCAGTTTCAGCCAGATGGTCTCATGTGACTCTAGAATATTTTAGTGTACAGAGGAGTTCATGGTGAACTCAATGACTGTATGATGTCCAAGTCCTGTGGCTGCAAAACAAGCCCAAATCCTTACCCCCTCCAACACCATGCTTCACCGTTGTTATGAGGAATTTGCACTGATATGCTATGTTTGAAGCTGTGCATTATGGCCAAACATCTCCACTTTGGTCTCATTTGTCCAAACAACATTGTTCCAGAAGTCTTGTGGTTTTTCCGATCCAATTTTAGTAACTTAAGCCATGCAGCTCTTGTTCTTTTTAGGGGAAAAATCTTTTCTCCTGGCAGCCCCCAAAACAAACCATACTTGCACAGTCTTTTTCTAATTGTACCATAATTAACTTTAAAGTTTAACAAGCTAACCGAGGTCTGTGAAGTCTTAAATGTAGCTTTTTGAAGTTTCTCTGAGGATTGCATGTTCTGACCTTGGAGTGAATTTGCCAGGCCGTTCATTCCTGGACATCACTGTGTGAGCACACACAGTCAAAACACCTGCTTCTACAGGAGTTATTCACAATTGCTTATGATGAGTTAATCAAGTGCATTTGATTAGCAGAACTTGGCTTCTACTTACTTTGTCAGTTGTTATAGAATCAGGGTGCATCAAGGGTGCAGTTCTTTCTGTGAAGAACTTTGTTCTTCATATGACAATATACACTATTACATTAAAAACAGCTCAGCCAGGTTATAGTGGGTGCAAAAATATTAGGATATTTTATGGCTCAGGATTTGCAATAGTACCATCAGCTTTAGTGACCCAAAGATGAGAACCTTTAAATAAAAACGATAGAAGAAAAAAGCATGAATAAATGCTTTGTTTGACCCTGTAATCTTCTTTGAAGAGGCACCAGTGACAGAGTAAAGCATCATCTTAAGAACATACAGTGTCTTAGAGAAGGGCTCTGTGGCTACCCACATAACTACCATCATAATTGCTGAACTTAACCCTACTGAGTAAAGTTTCTCTGCTCTGCTAATAACAGCGTGTGATGGGAAAAGTATTTACTTTTATGAGAAGGTGAGCTAATCACCACTCTGAGGTGTGACAGAGGCTTAAGGTCCAATTCACTGTTGGATAATTAGAGTCTGAATGTGAGCCTTTGTTCAGGCCTATGCACAAGGCTTAGCGAGAGTAGGTGTGTGTCAGAGCATGTGTGCTTAGGAAGGAAAAGAAGTGAAAGAAAAGGAGAGGTTTCCATCGTTACAGGAAGTGTATCATCAGTACAGCTGGTGAACCTCTGGGTTGCCGACGGAAACTCCAATCAGACCAGCTGAAGCCATCCCACTTCCTGATGCGAATCCAGATTAAACCCCCCAGGAGTGACCTCAGCTGTCATTGACAGACACGCACCCACACTTATGTACATACACATAGATGAGCATGTGCTCCGTGACATGCACGCATGAAATCCACTCTCATAATTTCACATGCACGCACTGAGATGCTAATTAAACTCCACACAGTCATGACAGGCGCACGCACACACACACAACCCCCCCCCCCCCCCCCCCCCCCCATACACACACACAGAGATTTGTGTTTCCATTACTTTAAAGGACATTAGAATAATTTAAATGAGCTCTTCCTTAAATCCATTCTTTTCTATCTAATGTTATGGGGACTACCACAACAAAGAAACCCATAGCCAAGTCTCCAAATTATTACTATAAAATCAAACCTGTGTCCTCACAAAATAAGAAGTACACACACATGCCAAGGTGTTAATTAAACATCATGATAGGTGATGTCACTTCCTTGTGCCAAATCTGACAGAATACCCATCCCAGTGCCCACTGTGTCAACCAGCTGCTACCTACCTACACACACACACACACACACACACACACACACACACACACACACACACACACACACACACACACACACACACACACCTTTTTTCCATCTCTAAAAAAGATAGATTTTATCAATCCTTTGAAACCAGAAATGTCTTGTTCTGAAGGTCAAAATACGATGTTGTTCATTCTTGATTTTATACAACTTTCACTGTCATAAATGGAAAAATGTCCCTAGAGTAGCATTATTTCGTGTTATCTCAAAAAAACGAGACAACAATTCAATACATACATTTAAAAATAAAGTCCATATTACAATGCAGGTAAATGTGCACAACAAGATTAAACATTGCTCTCTGTCTTTAATTCATTTCCTTCCTGGCGAGAATTTACCTGTTTGTTTGATCGTCGTCTATCGCTGAAATCCATCAGTATAGGCTTGATGTTTGTTGATGGTTGTCTTTCAAAACCTCTGCCTGGAATATTTACTCAGTTTCGACTGCCTGTGTGGGATCTTGCGTATGTGTGTGAGTGTGTGCTTCAAAATGACCGAGTGTGTGTTCATGCATGGATTTGTGCCTCTCCATGTTAATAAAGTCTACAGATATAGCTGTCAGCTTGCTGTGTTGATTCAGGCTCAAGGCAAACTGCTCGAATATCCTCCCTAACTTACTGTCTCCATCTATCTCCATCTTTCCATCTGTCTCTCTTCTCTCTCATCATCCCTGTCTGTCTGCATCTGCCCCTCTATCCCCTCTGTCTAGCGATACTGTTTGTGCATCTGGCACAAGTGGCTCTCGCTGTTCTGTCTCAACTAATTTCACAATAAACTTCATGAGAAAGACCTTCGTAGAGAATATTTTATTTCTGCAAAGAGGTTTGGCTGGGAAAAGAAAAAGAAATATCCACCTGCAGCTACTCTTGCACTGTTAATTATTTTCAACAGCCCTCAGAGAACAGGTGCGGTGTTTTGCATTCAACGGTGGCTTGTAAATGTTGTGAAAAAGCGAAGATATAGCGATAATCATAGCAGCAACAGAAGGAGAAAATGAGCAGTAACATTTTGAAAACATCAACTTATGCACCTACACTGCGTATTGATTTGTTAAGATGAAGAAATTGGCCATCTCTGATTTTACTCTTCATTATTGTCCCTTGCTTAGCCTAGCAGAAAATGGTTCTAGAGTCAAATGAGTTTTACTCATGCAACAACAGTGTGATTTGTTGCTGCTGTATTGGTGATTTACTATGAATACTTGCTCTGCAAGTATCACAGCACGCTACCTTATATATATTTAAACATTCATTCACAAAGAGCTATTTGAAACCCAGTTTAAGTAAAATAAGTAATAAAAAACACCTTGAATCGGTGGTGACAGGGGAGACAAACGATAAACGCATTGGCAGAAGTGGTCATCTAGTATACAAACACATACAGACAAAAAGACAATACCGACTACAGAAATACAAAATATTATAACCGCAAAACAAAATTCTTATAGCAAATAAAACAAATATGGGAACATATATTAAAAGATTTATTTTAAAAGAAACATCGCAATTAAGGTTTAAGAATTTATTACCACCAACTAGCCAGTGACTGGCTCTAGAGTTTAAGAAGACTAAGCAAAGGTTTGATGCCTTAGAGCTGGGACTTTTTTTGTGTTAGGAATCTGTGGCACCAGATTTTAAAGACACCAATGAATAGACTGTATAGACTAACAGCTGAAACCAAAAAAACATGTTTTTGACATCTATCACTAGAAGCAAATTTGATGTCTGTCACTTGCCTGTCTTCTCACAGAGCAGAACTCTTTTTAATGCATCAGTCCACACTGACATCGAGAAACACATCACCTCAGGACCCCCTGAGTTCTTTTTTTTTTGTTCATGCTTGGAGTCTTCTCTTGTGAAGCAATAATATACACAGACAGCTATGATCACCAAAAAGTATATCCAATTTCTGAGTTAGGAAGATTGCTTTTAATGTCAGACCTTAATGTCACTGCAACATTTATTTCCCAATAAATAAATAAATAAATAAATAAAATGAATGAATGTACAGATTAACAAACAAACAAACCTTTTTTTCCTAAATGAGTCTACATGAATTTTTTTTATCAGTTATGTTCTTGCTCTGTTCCAACCTGGTGAAGACAGCTTGGACAGCTGCACTCCTTTCAGCCCCTTATTGTCCTGATGACAGACAAACAGCTGGTTTTAAGAGGAGGTATAGAGTGGATTGAATGGAATGAATGCTCTGGTCATAAACTCACATCTCACTCATTTCTGACTTATTGTAAGACACAGGTAGTAGACTTGCAGACGTTGAAGCAGGTGATGATCTATGAGCAGTATTACAGGCAGAAAAATAAGGTGGAAAGATGGAGATGGAGGAAGAATTGCAAAAATTTAAAAATGTCAACTTTGCCTTTTCAACTTTGAACTGTATTAGAGGGGAGACGCAACTATTTATGTATTTTTCAAAAGCTGTCAAAAAAACACTTGAGATTGAGACCATCCATAACAATTCATCACCTGTGCCATGCAGCATTATTTCTGCTGTTATGCAGTTTTGCCATTAGCATGTACTTGTGAACTGTGACAGTTAAAATACATTTATGGGCTCTTACCTCATTGGCATGTAGTTCTTCATAGGACACTGACTGTGGGTTTGTTGCAAGCACACAGTTTGAAGCCTCAATCGTGATCTTGAAAGAATCCACCTGCCTCGCAAGGTAAAGCTTCATGATTTAGAAACTGAAGTTTCTGTCTGCTCTGCTGAGGTTTTTAGCCTCTTCAGTAAATTATTTGGCTTTATGGATTGCTGTTTTGATTTACTAATGCTGCCTTAAACAAGAAGCAGAAAGATGCATGCAAGAGCAGTGTTTGTATTTAACTAATTTACATTTTATAGAAAATATGATCTTTCTCGTATGAACCAAAGGCCTAGTAATAGAGTGATAAATCCACACTCTTGATGACGAGAGGGATGAAGGATGAAATGGTTTTGGGGCTTCACCTCTGCCTATAAAAGCCTGGCTCTTTTGACCACAACTTTCTTATCGACTTTCAGCTCAGGCTTTAATACCTTCAAGTGGCACCAGAGGATAAGTAAACTTCACTATCTCAGTGTGTCTTCATCTACTCTGTCTGCCTTTACTTTTTAGTTTGTGACAGATTTCATAGGCTATACTAGTCTCATGTTCCTCTGCTTTCTTCCCCCCTTTTTTCGTTTTGCCTGTATAGATTTGTCCCTGTCATTTTGATGGGTCTCATCTTTTTTTTTATCATTTCAACATCCGTTTTTCCTCCAATGTCATATTATATAGTAGTTCTCTCTTGACTTTGTCCCGACGTCTCTCTTTTCTATCACCTTTCTCTCATTTTTGCTGGCTGTCTCTCTGTTTCTGCCCTGCTCTGTTTTTCAATTTCACTCCCTATCTTCTTCACTCACTGTGTAAATCCCCTCTTATCCACTCCCAGTAACAACTCGCCACATCCGGCTCTCTTGTTCTATCACTATGGATATTTGTTCTAGATTAACCTCTTGCGCTCTGTCCCACCTCTCCTCACACACAGCATTTTTCACCCATATCTCACCCTCTTCTTCTGTCGTGGCTGCCCTTCTCAGCTCCATCCTTCCTTTGTTTTTGGTCTTTTACTCTTGCCCTCTCCCTTCTCTGGGGAGCTGCGACATCAGTTTAACAGGCATCATAGCATCCAGTCCAATGCAATATAAATGCCTCCCTCTCTCTCTCTTTCCCTCGCTTGCTCTCTCTCTCTCTCATTTTCTTTTTTTTCTACTTCTTTCCCATTTGCACAGAAAAAGAGAAAGAAGGAACCTGATGAGCCACCAACCACCAGCCAATTCCCAGGGATGACACGCATGTTTGTGCCGCACAGATTGCCGTTTGCTTTTCATCTGAGGGATAGATTGAGCTCTTGACCCTCCCCACTCCTCCTTCTCCCTTTTCCCTCCTCAACAGCTTCCCTCCTGTTTTTGTCCCAAAAGGCTGTAGATGGGTTTTACACAGGGTAAGAAAATTGTTTTCAATTATCTTTCCTTTGACATTCTTTCATGTTTAATTTTTTCTATTCAGCATTTCTGTTCAGCATATTTGTAGAAGCATAAATACATGCATGTAGATATGAAGACGTTATATAGAATAATCATTTTTTGTAGGTAGCATTGAAATTGGTCACAAGCTTTTGGTAAATGAAATATTATATAGTGAACGTAAGAGAAATACTGAAACAGTATTCTTTCAGTATTGTTCCGGTCTGAAGGACTCATTTGCATGAAAACGCTACCTCCAGATGAACAGAATCAACCTTTTGGGGGAGGACTGAAACAGACCTTTTTCTAGTACTTTGCTGGGGAAGTTGCGAGAGCCCAAGAAAAACTTTTTCCAACTTCCAGGTGAGTGATTAAAAGCACTGCACTGAGAGCACACGATATGGTTGATACGACATATGAACTGACAGTAAATACATCTGATAGTTACCTAGGCAACCAGAATGTGGGATGTCCAGAAGTGATCAACCTTCAACTTCAAAGCAATGTCCAACCAGTGAATTGCTTTCCAGTATGTGCACAGCTTTACTCTTTGTTTATACATAATTTCAGCAAGTCCTCAAACCTGCGCACTTGTCCCTGAGGTCTGATCTAACATAATAAAATCACTTAAACGACATGTAGGAGAGCATACAGTTTAACACAGAGAACTAAAGAGGCTGGAAAGGTTTTTGCAGGCAGATGTCTTTCAGGACCATTATGAATTTATTCTGCATAGATTTGTTCCCCTTATGTTTTTTTATTATTATTTAGGTGCCCTTTGGTTTTAGTTTTGACACCAAAACTAGTTCTTACAGTTACAAAAAGAAGTATCTCATAACATTAACCATATCTTCGAATTCTTCATTTTCCAGGTTGTCACAGGGACAAGTTTAAGTTAAATGCAACACTTACACACTTTGCTTCCTTATATATTAGTTTCCATGACTTGTGAAGTCTTTTTGAGATGGTTTACAGAACAGTCCCCATACAATGGAGTTTTAAAAATGTTTAACACTCAGTATGCCTGACAAGCTGATAAGCTAACAATAGCATTTATCACTGTCTGAAATATTAAAGTACTTTTGTTCCCTCCATGTTGCGTAAAATGCTGTCTTGTTATTATCATTCTGTGAGTGAATTTACAGTATGTATGTGTCTGCAGAGGAAATAAAATGTCTGTATAAACGTATATTCTAAATAATCAAATTTATAGGCATTATTATGTGTGTGTGTGAGAGAGAGAGTGAGAGAAAGTGAAGCCAATATGAACACAATGTAAATAGCAGACATTCGTCTCGTGAAACTATGTATATACATTTGAATATTGGATTTTTGACAACATTTTGTCAGTGACTTATTTTGTTGAATAACAAACGATGCAGCTTAATTATGAACATTCTGAAAGACTGAAACATTTTTCATGCTATTCTGATTTCCTCAGCCACTCAGTACAAACATTTTTTATGTTTGTTTGAACAGAGACGGGGACAAAGAGTGACTCCAGTGAGTGTTGACTGATTCAGATCACAAAAGACAAACAAGTAAACAAACAAAAAAAACCCTTCAAACAAAACATGGTTTTATTTTGGTGTCAGTTTACTCAATTCCTTAGTGCATATTGCAAGAAAATCCATACAGAGTTAGTTTACTGATTGCTTCTAGCCTTTGCTAAAACATTTGTGTGGTGATGGGAGTTATATCTTCTACGATTGTAATCCGAAGTGCACTGAAAGGTTTTGATGAATATGAATAATAACAGTTATTTAAATTGTATAATAGGCTCAACCAATGACCAACCCATCTGAACACAGTTGGTAGGAGTCAAGTTTAATAAAACTGGACCGTTTGGTAATAATACCAGAGATCTTTTGAGGACTTGGAAAACACGTGCTGAGAATAAAGCCATGATGTAGAACAGCAATTCTTTTATTATTCCTTTTCATGCTGCATTTGCCTTGGAAGGGTAATGGCACCGGTATTTGTTAATGGTTATGGGCAATGTATTGGTTCTTGCTTGTGGAAACCAGACCTCAGCACCATTCCTGCATGTGCTTGAGATTACCATTCTCCACAGTGGTTTTCCCCTAAACAAGGAAACAAAGTTATCTCCCATTTTTTCAGCTGTTGTGGCAATCTCCCATTGAAGTTGATTGTCTTATTAGGTATTATATCTATTAAACTGTTATTTCATTCAGGCATTTCATTTCATTTTTGATTCTGAAGACTTTCATAGGTGGCAGTACTTAAAACATTACTTAAAAAAGCCTTTACTTGACTCAGCGATCTTATCTAATATCTTAACTTTATCTTATCTAGGCAATATTATTAGAAAGCACAACATATATTTTCATTGCTATGCAGATGATAGCCAGCTTTATTTATTCATGAAGCCACATGACACAAATCAACTAGTTAAACTACAGGCATGTCTTAAAGTAAGTAAAGCGCTATATAAATACAGGCCATTTACCATTTAAAAACAAAAAGGCCTGTATGACCTCTCATTGCCTACTTCAGACAAAACTGAGGTTATTGTACTCAGCCCTAATATTTACTTTAGATGGTATTACCTTGGCCTCCAGTTACACTGTGAGAAATCTTGGAGTCACTTTTACCAGCATATATCCTTCTGTGTGCACATTAAACAAATATAAGTAGAACTGCTTAATTGTATTTGTTGCTAAAATTAGAAACACCCTGTCCTAGTGTGATGCGTAAAAAACAAGTTCATGCATTCATTACTCATAAGGTGAACTGTTGTAATTCACTGCTTTAATTTCTCTTTAAAAACTGCAGTGAGAGTACTGACAGAGAAAGAGAGGACATATTTTCCTCATATTAACTTATATTTACTGGCTCCCAGTTAAACGTAAAATTGAATTTAAAGTCTTTCTCCTCACATACACATACTTGAATCAAGCCCCGTTATATCATGGAGATCTCATGGAACCATACTGTCCCAATACAGGACTGCTTTCAGACTGTTGGCTTACTTGTGGTATGTAGGGTATTTAAAAGTAGAATGGGAGGCAGAGCCTTAAGCATCCATGCCCCTCTTCTGTGGAACTAGCTCCCAGTTTGGATTTGGAAAACTGGCATCCTCTCTATTGGTGATCTGTCCAGGGTGTATCCCACCTCTTACCAGATGTTAGCCAGAATAGGGTCCAGCCCCTCCAGGCCCCTCTTCTGTGACCCCGATAAGGATAACAGGATAGGAATGGATGAATGGATGGTGGCTTACACTGCTGAGGCCTTGCCATGATGCGCTGAGTACTTCTTCACTTATGTCCTTTCACTCTCCATTTTGTTCCACTATTACATTTAATCATTAGAAAGTAGTAGTAGAATTACTGTAAATCATGTCTCTCTCTCCCATACGTGTGTCTTTGCTGTCTTTTCTTTTAGCTCACCCTCAACTGGTCATGGCAGGATCAAGGTGGCTGCCACTCCCTGAGCCTGGTTCTGCCAGAGGTTTCTTCCTGTTAAAAGGTATTTTTTCCTTGCTTGCTCTTAGTGGGGATGTCTGATTGTTGGGCTTTTTTCCTAATATTCTAGTTTCTTTACACTATAATATAAAGCAATTGGAGTTTACTATTACTGTGAATTGGCACTATTTAAGTAAAATAGAGTTGAACTGAATCTCCCTCTGTGCCATCTGTGAATCCCTATGCTTCTGCTTCAATGTATCACTGGAATTCATGTATAGACCAAGCCACTTACACACACTGGGCCTTCAGCCCAGGGAAATTGGCTGCGTAACACAAGTTGGGAGGTGAACAACACGTTTAAACGCCATCTTTTCTCATATGTATCCCACATAACAACATAGTCCAAACTTGTTCTCACTACTAGAAATAGTTCATTTCATTTAGGCAAGAGTGTGACTTGCAAGAGGGAGCACATGTCATACCCACTCACAGCTCCTACAGTCACACATAGATGGTACTGGGAAGCTGGCTGGTTAAGACCCTTGATGTCTGATTGCACTGGACATTTAGGTTCTCCGTCAGATAATATTTAGACAAGTTCAGGGCTGCAGTGAAAACTGATACTGCATGACAGAACAAGACTAAAATACACTATATGGACAAAAAGTATTGGGCCGCACTTCTTACATGTTTGAATTCAGGGGATTTGAGTGCCTTTACCAGAAAGGTAGAAATCAATCATCTGGCCATTTAGTCTGCCTTTACAAACATTTATGAAAGAACGGGTTGTTTTAAAGAGCTCACTGAATTTAAATGTTGTACAGTAACTGGATGCCACAAGTCAGTTTGTGAAATTTCATCCTTCATAGATATTCCACAGTCAACTTTAAGCAGTACTACTGGAAAATGGAAACAACTCAAAATACACAGAAACTCAACCACAAAGTGGAAGACCATGTAAAGTTACAGAAGAGGGTCATCAAGTGCTGAAGTGCATTGTGCACTGAAGTAGGCTTTGGAGCTGGAAATTTCATGGCATGGGTTTCCACAAGGCACAATGCCAAGCATCATATGGAATGCCGTAAAGTACGCTGCCACTGGACTCTGGAGCAGTGGGAACGTAGTCCATGCGGTGATGAATCATGCTTCTCTATCTGCAGTCTGATGAATGAGTCTAAGAATTCCAAGAGGACTTTAACTGCCTGATTTTATTGAGCCATGAGGTTGATTTTCTGTGGTTCTGGGGTCCTTAGTTCTACTAAAGCAAAATCTTAATGCCTCAATACTACATTTTGGACAGTTCTATGCTTTAAACCTTATGGTAACAGTCTGGGAAAATCCTTTTCTGTTCCAGGATTGCTGTACCCCAGTGCACAAAGAAAAGTTCATAAAAGCATAGTTGAATGAATACTGTTGGCAAGGACTTGACTGGTCTACATAGAGTCCTGATCTCAATACATTAAATACCTTAGGCAAGAACAGAAATTGTGAGCCAGTCCTTCTAGTTCAATGTGTGTTTGACCTCACAAATGCTCTTCTGTCCCCACAGACACACTCGAAAATCCTGTTGAAATTCTTCCAGGAAAGTGGAAACAGTTACAGGTTTAAAGGCAGGACCAACTACATATTAATGCCTATGGATTTAGGATGAGATTACATAAAAGCTAGTGTTGATGTATTGTGTAGGTAGCTTAATATTTTTGTCAATGTAGTGCAGAATGCAGAGGTTGCTTTATATTTTCATATAAAGAAAAAGAAAAGGGTGATTGGTTATGATCTTGACCCTCAGTAACATGTGATTTTTAAAATGGGTATCATTAGGAATGTGTAAATTAAAAAAACTTTGGATTTCTAAAGTATGTGAACTCACTAGACGAAAAACAGGCAGAATCGAAATTTAACGTATGTGTCAAAATCTGTGCTGCATATAAGGTGGTTGAGTGTCGCTGTGCGTGGGCTGCATTATATCAGTTTGCTTGTGTGTAGCGTAATATTTGCTTGAATTTGTCTATCAGTGTGCTCGTGTGTCTGTTTGCGTAAATTTGTGTCTCTAAAAATTTTTTGTGTGTTTGCTGTACTTGGTAATTAAAGCGGTGCGTGCCAGCCCAGTGACAATGTAATACCACTCTAATCGTCTTCAGCTCTCCCATCTGTGTGCCCAACATGACTGTCTCTCTATCGCACACGCACAAACTCAAAGACACACCAGACGAGCCAACGCTCGTATTTCTTTTTACCTTACAATTCTCACTCGAGAAAAAGAGACACAACGGGAAACAAAGCGCCACTCAGACAGAAAGCAACTCGCTCAGTAGACTGGGACAGCCAATTAGAGATTTACAAAGACATGAACATATTAATATTTAGCAAAGTGCTTACTATAATACTTACTATAGCATACTTTCTATAATATAAATTACACGAATGACCATAGTTAGACACAATCCACATTTTAACCTTCACAGATTTGTATTTATTCCCAGAAACTTTCAGTAAGTGAGGCGGATCTCTTAGAATAAGAAATGGAAGGAGCAAGGTTTCTAGTTTAAAGAGGATAAAGGTTTAATATGTGAGAGGGTTGCAAATCAAGCTATGTAACCGTTTAAGAGGTTTGGCTGTATCTAAAGAGATATGGTGATATTTGTTATTGCTGAGTTGTTTTTGTTTTCACTGTTAGAGTATACTGATTACAACTGCAGACAGATGCTGTGATACTAGTGGTTGGGGAATAACAGCTTTATTTATTTTTTTCAACTTTTTACTCCCGAAAGATTCTTTTGTCCACTACTGTGCTGTATGGAGCTTTTAGCTACTAAAATACAACAAACTCACCTTTTTTATACTAGGTGAAATATTCACAACCTCTGCTGTATTAATTTGTGTTTCTAGTCCTGAATTTTCACCTTTTATCACATTTCGCAACACAAATGTCTTACCGTTATGTTTGTGTCCCTGAATACGATTGCTATCTGTCCAAACGTCCTCGTATGCTTTGATTAGTCATCCTCTCCTTTTCACGCTTTGTAGAGGCAAAGCATGAAATGCAGCATGCAGAAGTATCAGTACTAGCAGCGGGAGATAATATATATTTAAAACCCAGACGTTATTGTGATACTGGGTTAATTAATTATTGTCTACTTTTAAGGGAAATAGTCCACGTCTGGAACATGGATAGATGAGTGGTGGAGTAAAGTATTTGTATTCATCCTTTCATGTCTAAAGATGAATAAAAATACCAAAGTATTTTATGTACTGGTTTTGCTTTGGTCTTTAGCCCCCACTTGAGACTATTTACAATATACATGTTCTAGACATATTTACTTCTTGTTGTAACACATTTGTTTCAAAGTTGTGCTGATTGTCACAAAAGAGGACTACAAAAGCCTGATAAAAATGTTTTGGGGTCTAGTTCACATTTTGCTGTGAGACTGGGTTGCAATACTAGTATGCAGCTAAGCATAGAGTGAAAGAGGTGTGATAAAAACATCTATAGGGTTTAAGCTTTTTTGTGTATTGCTGTTTGTCCTTTTCTTCCAAAACCTTCTTCCTAAAAAGTTAACTAATTTTTCCTTCATGAAAGTTTAGGTTTGAAAAAAAGTATAGGAGGAACATGAAGCCAAAGAGACATAAAATCCAGATTTTAAAAATTCACTTCACTTTATTTTACTCTACTACTGGCTCCTGCCCCTTCCGTACTCTTGTACCTTCCTTCTGCTCCCCTCACTTCTCCTTATCTCTACAACATGGAAATTGGATACTCTAATTTTTATCCGCCTACTCTTCACTGCTGTGTCCAACAGGCTGAACACCACACTGTCAGCCTGTTGGACACAGCTTGTCAGTAATATGTAACATTTATAAGTAGGAAAGCTTAATTTCCAGCCCTGGAGACACGCTATCTTGACAGTCCCAACCAGTGTTACTACACTTCACGTCTAAAGTTTTAACAGACAGACTGATGTACATGAGTTTATTAACTGACTGGGCCTGTTGAATAAATGAGTCTCTGGTGTAATTCCTTATGAGCTGGAAGATTTTGGAAGCA
Source organism: Rhamphochromis longiceps (assembly GCF_057381845.1). Lineage (NCBI taxonomy): Eukaryota > Metazoa > Chordata > Actinopteri > Cichliformes > Cichlidae > Rhamphochromis > Rhamphochromis longiceps. The sequence continues at coordinate 36,927,907 of NC_140568.1, read as the reverse complement.
TGTACATCCTGTTCCTCCCGTTTTACCCGTAAACCCGTCATCTATTCTGAACCTTCGATTTACCTGTTCCACCTAACATCCGTCCACTCTCATGATCAGCTTGGGAAAATAGAGCTCATTTAAGACTCTGATACACAATTACATGGACAGAGGCTTACAGGCTAACCCTGTAAACTCAGCCACACACTCAGATTCATGCACATTACATCCCCCCCCTCTCTCTCTTACACACACACACACACACACACACACACACACACACACACACACACACACACACACACACACACACACACACACACACACACACACACACACACCTGTCTGGATACTGCTCCCCTGTGTGATTTTTATAGTGAAAGGTTAATTTGAGTGTAAGGAGCCCAAGGCAATGACTGGGAACAAGGGATAGAGAGAGTGTGAGAGAGAAAGCAAGTAAGAAACAGGGAGGAGTGTTAATTCAGTTCAGGAAAAGCACCCACTTTAAGTAAGATAGTGACAGAGACACCAAGAGGTAGGAGAGCAAGAGAGACTCGAGCACTCAGAAGCTATATTTAATTAGCCTTGGATGACTAGCTGACTTGCTAGAAAAAGGCCACTCTCCCTGCACACTTCTCTCCTGTCAAGTACCCTGTTAGTGAAACCTCTAAGACAGATGGAGGGGGTGGAGGCAAGACGAGAGAATGAAAGCAACAGATGGACAGAGGGAGATTCAGAGATCTAGACAAAGTGATGGAAATGGACTGAAAAAAAAAGGAAAGCATGAAGAGAGGGAGCTACACAGAGAGATCAGACCACAGCCATCTGAAGTTTGGACAACAGCAACAAAGAATGCAAAAGTCAACATATTTAAGCATGCAGTTTACACAGAGCTAGTGACTCCACAGTGTAATGGTTTACACAATCGCCTAACAGACAAAGAGTCTCTGGCTTGATCCTGGGAGGAGAAATGAATCCCTTTGGGGTTGTGTCAGGAAGAATATGTGACGTTAAAAACTATAAAAATCTACCAAATCAAAAGTGCAGAGCCACCTGCTGTGACAATCTCTTTTGATTACAGGAACAGCTAAAAGTAGAATCACACACAGAGCTGATGTATACAGTATACACATGTATATGGCATATATCCCCATCGCCGCATGTCTTTTTATATTCATTTCTAAAGATATTTATTGATATAAAGTGGCAAATCTATGGCCCCACGGGCAAGGAAGCCCATATTAATCTTTATTGCTCTTTGGTGGTGTGCATAGCTGGGAGCTGTTGGTCAGCTATAGTAAGGTTTTTTTCACACACTCTTCCTCTGAAAAACAGTGAGATGCAATTGTAAAAGAGAACAATTCCACAAGGACCACCTACCAGAGATGAGCAGTAAGATGTAAAAAGTAACGCATCACTGTAATCCGATTACTTTTTTCAAGTTACGAGTAAAGGATTACTATTGCAAAAAAAAAGTAATTACACTGCTGTTGCTGCGTTACTGTGTTACTAAACCATGATTTTTTTTTTTTTTTTTTTTTTTTTTTTGGGCCTGTCCCGTTTGGCTCTTTTGCCATCAGAATTGTTGTCTAAAGGCAAAGAAAGATGCCCAACGGATTTACTTTACCAAACTGACCATCCCAGCCTTGCCGTAATGGTCCATTTGATTCACCTTTTATTGTTTATTTTATTTTCACTTACTGAATACGGGACAGACTTGACTGGGGGAAAGAAGGGGAGAAAGAAAGAGGGAAAGAGAAACAGCTGAGAAGAGGGACGGGGGAGAAGGGCAAAAGACAAAAACCAACAGAACGGGCAGAGAAAAAAAAATGCATATATCAATCACCTGGATCACCTGCTGAGAAAGAAAAAAGAAAGCAAGCAGAAGAGAACAAGAGTAATAGAATAAACAACATCACAATGATATATGGGAATATGACAGTAAATACTAAATGTTAAACATTATTGTGCAGCACATAAGATCAACAGAACACAGTGTGCTTTGAGGTAGGAGCCAAAAAGGGTGTAGTTTGTGGGTGTGATCACCCGTGTGTACACCTGTGAGCATGGACGCGCTTGTTTTTTGTTTTTTTAAAAGGTTCCTTCATGTAATAATCTGCTAGAGGGTGTGGGGGGGCCACAGCCCCGTCCTCCAGGGCGTGAAGCAGGTGTGGAGGAGATCAAAACTCCAGACATCCAGAGGCCCCCAGAACACAAGAGACCAAGGAAGACCAACAGAGGGGCAGCCGCGCCACTGTCCCAGAAAGAGCTGAGGAGAGTCCCAGATGAGGGCTCACTCAGCAGCCGCGGAGCAGAAGCCAGGGGGAGTTGCAGTGACGCGCCCGTGAGCTCCGCTGGCAGCCAGCTGCGCCTGAGTGACCGAGCCCCAGGCCGAGAGGCCGGGGGCACCCCACCTCCGAAGTGGCCCGAGCGAGCCCCAGGCTCCAGGCCCCGATAAGCGGCCGCCAAGGAGTGAGCCGGTGTGTACCTGGACGCCCATCCCCGGACACAAAGAACCACCAACGCACCGATGTCTGAGGGGGTCCGCCACTGGCAGGGGAAGTGGTGGTAGGGGGAGATAGGCCTCCAAACCTTGGAGGGCCTGAGATGTCCCCAGAGAGGTGGCGCCTGACACCCAACCTGACATATAGACACAGACATACAGGCACACACAGATACAAACATCCATTCCCACCCTCATGCTCTCATATGCACTTACTCCACACTCAACCAACGTGGAGACAGACATAAAGAGACGTTGTACACACGATCACACTCCCCAAGCGTACTCTACAAACCGGGTCTAGGTGCCCCCGCCCCTGGAGGGGGGAACTGCACCCAGACCCAGGTGGTGTTTCCCTTTTCCCTGCGGTGGGGGGAGGCAGACCGCCCCGACTCCGCAGCAGCAGGAAGGCTCCACACTCCAGACCGCAGTCGGACGGCCAACTCCTCCTCCTAGTCCTAGCCCCCCTGCTCCAGCAGGTCGCAGAGAACGGGGGTGAGAGAAGACTCCGACCCTCCCTCCACCCGCTCATTGTAATGTTGATGCATGTGTGTTCTAAGGTGCATTTAAAACCCAGGAGGGCTTGGAGCTACCTGCCAGAGAGCAGCAGGTAAGCGCATGGTCCCTCCTGCTAGCCCTCAATGTCTACGTGTATTTAAAATTGAGAGGTGGGCAACGATGCCAGGGGTGGGGTGTACACCCTGATGGTACTTTGGACTCCGTGTATCGTGCCCACCCCCAAGATCCTATATGTATGTGTAATGAGAGTGTGAGTAATGTGAATGTCTAAGTTGTGGGATAAAATTGAGGCAGAGGCAGCCAGAAGGGGACATAAGGGTGGTAGCCTCCTCTGCACCCTGGTGACATACCCCTACTCCAAGGCCCTGCATGTGTGGGTGGTTGTGGTGGAGCGGGAAGAGGGAGGCAGCTGGAGATGGGGAGGGAAGGAAGGGAGGGGCAAGTGACCCCTCCCTGGGGCCAGCTCCCCCGCTGACCCCAGTAGGCACCCCCATACTCCGCGACCCGCCAGGGAAAGGGGGCCCAGGCCCATCCAGACCGGGCCTAGTGCAGCAGCGCCGCCCGGCCCCACAGAGCCCGGGACAGTCCACCCAACCCCACCACAGAGAAAACTGCACCCACCCCACCATCCACTCATCTTCCAGACTACATAAGACAATAAACACCCAGGCTGAGATCTTCCTCCACCTCTCCTGTATCTCCCCCTCCTGCAGAGGCAGCTCCTGAGGAGAGGAAAGCTCCTGCAAGATGTGACAATCTCCCCCACCAGTTGAAGAGCCCCCCAGGTGGCTCGACGCACCGGCGGCACCCTGCTCCAGGGCTGGGCCCCCATGCACCCACCCGCCCACAACCCCGGCAACACACCAACCAGGACCCAAGCCCCCGAGGCCCGGTCCGGGTCCCAGCCCAGAGATGGAGCGCCCCCAGAACCTCACGCCCATCCCGGACCCACCCAGGGGCAGCCAGGCTACCAGGTCAGTAACCCACGTCCGTCAGCACAGACCCTCCCCTAGCCCCGCTGCACGCAGCCGCGAGGAAACAGTCACCGGAGAGCCAACAGAGCCCCTAACCGGACATGACCGCTACCCCGGGTTGAGCCCCCCAAGGAAGATGCCTCTGGGGAACCCCCCGACGCCCTAAGCCTGTCCCTACCCCCACACCAATCACAACAGTGAAGGCGGGACCAAACTATGACCCCCCACCCCCACTAGGTGATGGAGCTGATCAAAGGAGCCCAGAGCAATTGATCTGATGTGGTGGCAGAGGCTGTATCAAGACTAATGTAATCTAATAGATAATTTCTATATTGGTTAGAATTAAGATTATTTTTATTTTCCAGTTCATGAGGACTGTTTTCTTGGCTATGCATAGGGCAGTGAAAACCATATGGGCTATATTCTTTTCTGAAGTGACATTATCTAAGCTGCCCAACAAACACACTAAAGGGGAAGTTAGAATGTTACATTTCAGACACTTCGATAAGTCTTCACATATCTCGCGCCAAAACTTCTGAACTGGTGGACAGAACCAAAGAGCGTGGATATAATTGTCCGGTGAATTGGTTTGGCAGTGTGAGCAGTTGTTGGTAGACGTAAAGCCCATCTTGAACATCCGATGACCTGTATAGTGCACTCTATGTAATATTTTGTATTGAATTAATTGAAGACTGGGATTTCTAATTAGATGAAAGGTTTTTAAGCAAATCTGAGACCAGAAGTTTAGGTCTAAGTTAACTGATAAATCCGCTTCCCATTTTGCAATAGGAAGTGATATTGATTCATGTGTTTTAGAAAGCATTCTGTATATTTTGGATAGTAATTTGGGGGGTTTAAGAGTAAGAAATTGAACCACACTTGGTGGTGTTTGTAGTTCAACTTGACCCGGTTTAAATTTCTTTTTTACTATGGATTTAATTTGTTGATATTCTAAAAATCTTTTCTTGTTGATCCCATATTGTGTAACTAGTCCGTCAAATGAAATAAATTCTGTTCCTTCTAGTATATGTTCTAAATATTTGATTCCTTTATCACTCCAATCTGAAAAGTTTATCATATTATTGTTTTGTAATATGTCAGGGTTGTTCCAGATAGGTGTACGTTTGCATGGGATTAATGAAGACGCCGTCAATTTTAGAAACTCCCACCATGCTGTCAGAGAAGAGCTGATGTTGATGCTTTTAAAGCATTCATGTCGTTGGATGTTTGAGCTGATAAATGGTAGGTCTGAGATCTCTAGATTATTGCAGAGTGCTTGTTCTACATCTAGCCAAGGTTCATCTAAGAGGGTATGTTTTAGCCATCCTGAGATAAACTGAAGCCTGTTGGCTAAGAAGTAGTGCTGAAAGTTAGGCAGTTCTAGTCCTCCTTTATCCTTGGTCTTTTGTAGTGTTTTTAAGCTTATACGTGGGGGTTTATTTTTCCAAAGGAATTTGGACATACATGAATCTAGAGATCTGAACCAATCTTGTGGCGGTTTAGTTGGGATCATTGAGAATAAATAATTTATTTTTGGTAAGACCATCATTTTTATAGCGGCAACCCTTCCCATGAGTGATATGGGTAGACATTTCCATCTAGCCAGATCATCTTCTACCTTCTTTAAAAGTGGGATATGGTTTAATTTAGTTAGATCTGCAAGCTTGGGAGAAACATTAATACCTAAATATTTTACATTTCCCGATTGCAGTGGTGTAGAAGAGGAATTATGGAAGGAGCAATTAATCGGTAGGACTGTAGATTTTGACCAGTTAATTGAGTAATCTGATATTCTTGCAAAAGAGTTTATCAATTCAATCACCCCAGAGATATTGGTTTGTGAATTTTGGAGAAAGAGTAACACATCATCCGCATAAAGGCTGATTTTATGTTCCACGTTCTTGCATTTTATGCCCTTAATTACTGAATTCTGTCTAATTGCTGCTGCTAGTGGTTCAATAAAAATTGCAAATAGTGAAGGGGAGAGTGGGCATCCCTGCCTGGTGCCCCTCAAGAGACAGAAGCTGGAGGATGTCTGGTCATTTGTTCTAACACAAGCTGTTGGGGAATTATATAATATTTTTAACCAGTTTATGAAAGAGGATCCAAAACCAAATTTGTGTAAAGTTGCAAATAGAAATTTCCAGTTAACTCTGTCAAATGCTTTTTCTGCGTCTAAAGAGAATATTGTAGTTTCTAGGTTTTTACTGTATGAGTAGTCTATCAAATTAAGTAATCTACGTGTATTTGTTGATGAGTGCCTACCTTTTATGAAACCAGTTTGGTCAGGATGAATTAAGAGGGGGGTTATTTTCTCCAGTCTTTTTGAGAGAGCTTTGCAGATTATTTTAAGGTCTACATTTATAAGGGATATTGGACGATAGCTTGAGGGATATACAGGGTCTTTGCCTGGTTTTAGCAGGAGATTAATGTTTGCAGAATTCATATTTGATGGAAGTCTGCCCTTTTCTTTAATTTCCAACAACGTTCTGTAGAAAACTGGTGCTAGAATCGACCAGAATTCTTTGTAGAATTCTGCAGGAAAGCCATCTGGACCTGGAGCCTTATTATTGTGCATACTTATCAGGGCTTCCTGGAGTTCACCTGGTGTCAGTGGTGAATCCAGTGCCATTGCTTGAGTGTCCAATAATTTTGGAAGAGTTATGTTGTCCAAAAACTGATCAATTTCTTTTTTAGATGGGTTTATTTGTGGTGAATACAACGTTTTATAGAAATCCCTGAAAATGTTGTTTATTTGTATCGGATCATATATTGTGTTCCCAGATGAATCTTGAACAGCACATATAGTTGTTTTTTCTTTATTTATTTTTAGCTGGTTTGCTAGAAATTGACCGGATTTATTACCATGTTCATAATTTTGTAGGCGTAGTCTTTGTACTAAGAATTTTGTTTTTTTATCAATTATCTCATTTAATTCTAGTTTTGTTTTGCGTATTTTGTTCAATGTTTCCTGATCTTGGTGGGACGCGTAGGCTTCTTCTAGTGATTTGATGTTTTTTTCTAATTCCTGAATATTTTTGTTTTCTTTTTTCTTTTTATGTGATGAGAAAGAAATTATTTTACCTCTCATCACAGCTTTCCCTGCTTCCCATAGAACAGAAGCTGATGTTTCGGGAGTGTCATTATAGTTCAAATATGAAGTCCACTCTTTTTTAAAATATTTAATAAAGTCTTCATCTTTAAGTAGTGATATATTAAATCTCCAGTTTTTTCTTGGCGTAGTATTATTCTTGTGCATTAGTGTTAAAGATACAGGACCATGATCGCTGACAGCTATAGGGTGAATCTCAGTGTCTGAAATGTCGTTCAGCAGTGAGCTGCTGACCAAAAAATAATCCAGACGAGAGTAGGAGTGATGGACATGTGAGAAAAAAGTATATTCCTTACTGGTGGGGTGAAGGGAGCGCCATGCATCGCAAAGACCAAAGTCGCTCATATACTGTTTGATTATATTTGTGGACTGCCAATTACGCTGAGTTCCCGCTGTATTGAGCCTATCCATGTCTTCATTTAGTCCAAGGTTGAGGTCACCTCCAAGAACAAGTGTGCCATCTAAGTGTTCAGAGAGTGCACTGAAAAAACCGTGAAAGAATGAGGGATCATCAACATTTGGACCATATACACTTGCAATACATAGCTTTTTATCACGTATAGATAGTTTAATGATTAAGAATCTGCCCTCTGGATCTATAACTGTATCGAGTACTGTGAAATTAATATTTTTATGTATTAAAATTGCTGCTCCCCTTTGTCTAGAATTATAACAAGCTGAGAACACATTAGGAAACTCAGGTGTTTTAAGTTCATTCGAACCTCTAAGAGGTCTGTGGGTCTCTTGTAATAGGACAACATCTGCCTGTAGTTTTTTGAGTTGGTTAAATATTTTTAACCTCTTTTCTCTGGAGCCAGCTCCATTTATATTCCATTTAATGAACCTCAGTGTACCCATAGATGTTTGTGTATAACTAGGGATGTATGCTGTGTGCGTCGCTTAGACAGGTGGAGAGAATACGTCACTTGTTCATAAATAAAGAGAAGGAGAGAGAGAAAAAATGTGTGGCGAGATGCTCCCTGAGTCTGACTTTGTGTATGCATAGTTACTAATATGAGTAGGCTTGGCTTAAGTGTGTGTGTATCTTATATGACTGTGTGCGCTGTCTGACTGATGTAAATGTGCTGCCGTTGAGCGCATGGTGCGTATGTGTCGAAATAAAGGATGTTTGTGGATGAGTGTCGAAGCAGGTGATCAAGGCAGTGAAAGGAATAAAGAAAGAAACCAAGGACAGGGGTGAGCAGCATAAAACCAAGAGGGGGAAAAGAGAGGAGGAAAAAAAAACAAAAAACGAGAAGAAAAAAAAAACAGAAACAAAACGTAAACATTCCAATTAAATCACTGACGGAGAGTGACGGTGTTAATTCTGCTATGAAATCACACTTTAAGATGCGATTTGATACTGGTAAGTTAAACAGATGTTAATGCAAGTTAGTGTGAGTGGATAGGGAAATGGTGCAGCTGATTCTTATCTGGTGTGAGGTTAATACAGCCACGGAGTGATGTTGGGGTCGCGGTGGAGCTGTCCGTCCACGTACAGCCGGTCCACAGCGATGACAGCGCGGGAGCCCTTCTGGATGAAGCCGCGTCGGATTGGGAAGAGGACCCTGCGTCGTTCCAAGATCTCTTTGGGGAACTGGTCGTTCACGCTGAAGTCCGTTCCTTTTAATTCCCTGCCGCGGCTTTTCACATGTTGCTTTTGTTTGAAGTGGCCGAATTTGGCCACGATAGGACGTGGTCTCCCGGCCGTAGCCCGAATGGGGCCGAGGCGATGTACCCGATTGAAGACGATGTTCTTCACAGTGTCCTCCGGCAGCTTCAGGTGGGTTTTGATGAAGCTTTTTACCGTGGTCTCCGCGTCCTCTCCAGCGGCTTCTGGAATACCAGAAAATACCAGATTATCACGCATGCTACGAGCTTGTAGATCGATAACTGTTTCTTTTATTTTTTTATTTTCTCTATTGAGCTGGGTAACATTATCTGTGAGACATTTCACCGACTCCCTTAGCGTGGCATTTTCAGCAGCAAGCGTTTCCACCTGCTGCTGGCTGTACTCCAGGGATTCTCGCAAGCATTTAAATTCTCGGTGAAGAATCTCCACCAAGGACAGCCTTGCGTCGAAACTGGACAATCGCTTGTCGATTGACGCCAATATGTCGGCAATATCTTTGCCGGCTGGCGATGTTGAGCCGGGGGAATCTGCCGGGCGTTGTCTTTTCGACGACGGCGTCTCAGCTTTGGCCGGGGAAGCTGCACACGGGGTCTTCTTCATCACGAGATCCTGAAAGCACTGATCGATGTAATCTTGGAGAGTCTCTAAACTCTCCTCGTTGTTCTCCAGGGTGTTGGAGATTATTTAGACAAATAGTGTTAGTTATAAGACAATTGATAAGTGTATTTGGTAATGCTGAAGCTTAAATGAATTTGTTCAAATCTAAACTACCATTTGCTTTAATTTTCCGCCAAAATCTCCGGCGTCTGACGTCAGTTACAACATGAGTCGCTTACCTTGTCCGTCACTCCAAACCATGATTTTGTTAGGGAGAGTGTCTCATGACAATGACGTTTGTGAGTGGAACGTCCGTCTGTGTGTAGATCAACAATGGATAATATAGAGTGTGGGAGAGAGTACGACCGTGCAGCGTTTAAAGCTTGGAAGTACTTACACTACTTTGATTTTGATTCCATAAAAAGTGACAAAAACATTAGTGTCCACTGTACACTGCGTGGGAAGAAAACTTCTTTCTTCAAGTTCGAGAATGTTGCATATAATTTAATTTTTGCTTGATGCAATGTGCATAAAGCTAAATAATTACAACTAATAAAACAAGTTTTAAAAAGAGACTTTTTTCATTTGATTCAATTTTATATGATGGATTACACAGAAAAAATTGAATTGGACTAAAAGGTCTATTGCTTTATAATTATACAGGTTGTGTATCATGTTTTTAAAAGTAACTAAGTACCGTAAATGTCGGGCTATAAGCCGCTACTTTTTGCACAAGCTCTGAACCCTGCGGCTTTTAGTCAGGTGCGGCTTTTCTATGGATTGTCCGTGATTTTTGTCATATCGTAAGACGATTTGTTTTGTGTGTTCCGCTGTTGTACGGCACTACGTTGCCTGGCGGAAGGATCGGGGTTCAAGAGTGGTATGTTAGTCACATGTCCGTCCGCCAGGCAACGTAGTGCCGTACGAAGTAGCGCGAAAAACAAACTTCAAAGTAGCGCTACGCATTCAGCGGGAGGCGTGGATGATGAGCGGCGATAAACTTGCAAGTTATGCCCAAAAAGCAAGTTATGCCCAACTCCACCGGTGGATTCTGACAGCGTGGAAAAGTGTGAAAACATCCACGATCACCAACGGATTTTGAAGGGCTGGACTGCTGCATGATGGAGAGGAGGACACCGCCACGGCCCTTCTGAGGGTGTTCGACTCTGACACTGACAATGAGGATTTCTTTGGTTTTGAAAGTGACAACGAAGGAGAGAAGAAGAGTGGATGACGAAGCCATCCTGAGCCTGTTTGTATCCGACACTGGAGAAGAGGACTTTGGTGGTTTTAGTGCGCAGGAAGAAGAGAAAGATGGTGGTGAATGACTGACTTTTCTTCTTGTTAAAGCTGTGTCACTGCACCTCAGCCTAAAAGGTAGTCCGAATCTATTTTTCTGGTGTGCTGTAGGCTACTGTTATGTACTACATGTGCAAATATGTACCCATAACTTGTTTTTCAAAATATTAATAAAAGTGATGTCTCCAAACAGCCATCTCTTTCCTGACAATTCCCTTTGTGCATATTCTCTTACATATGATAAGTCAACATTGAAACACCTGCGGCTTTTGGTCAGGTGCGGCTAATGTATGTACAAAACAGGATTTTCCCCTGATTTTAGCTTGTGCGGCTAATATTTAGGTGCGCTTTGTAGTCCGGGAAATACGGTAATAAAGTAACTAATTACTTTTGAAAATAAGTAATTAGTAAGGTAACTGGATTACTTTCTTGGAGAAGTAATCAGTAATTAGCAACTAATTGCGATTTTCCAGTAACTTGACCAACACTGTTACCTGTGGTTTTAAGGGGCTGGAATACACCACCAGAAGGACTTACTGGATGTTGGATTGGAAGGTCTGAAAAGAGCAAGAAGCCATTGTGAATGTTATCATCCCAGTAAATGGCCGCAGTAGGCAGTTACATGGCTGTGGTTACATGTACACATTTCACTGTGTGTTATACTTGTATAACTATGCATGTGACAAATAAAGAACCTTGAACCTTGAACCCACATTTTTTTCCATTTGCTTGTAATGTTTCAGAAGATTTCTGGTCAACTGTCTAAAATGGATAAGACTAAATATTGCCTTATTTTTTACAAGTGTATGCATTTAACTGGAATATTTAATATTCCAGTTATATTTAAGTATCTTTCATTAATCGTCTTTAAATGACTGTCTTGTCTCAATCAACTCTCTGAAGACTATTTCCTGTTTAACACAGTAACTGCTGTTTTGGTCTTCCTCTTGTTTCTTAAGGACTATGTTTTAAAACGTTACTCCCAGGAGTTCATTTATTTATTTATTTTGGAAATAAGAAAAGCTTATTTCTCTAAGCATTCATATCAAGAGGGCATGTGCAGGAAGACCACAGACAGAAATTAATTATTTTCATTTGTGGGTGATTTTTTTCCAGTTCTCTTAAATGGATTGGAATTTCAATTTGTCTGGCCTGTAACTGAGTTGTTTATCTGGAGATTACCTACTCAGTTTGGGATTTTAAACTGAACTAGGAGACAAAGCTTTATTTGAAGATAAAAGTGATTAACAGAAAATAGCTCAGATTATATAAGAGAACTCTAGTGGTTGTGAGAAAAAGTGCATGCAAAATGTGGAAATTTCAGCCTACTTAACCTGAATAAATGACTACATTAACATAAGACAATAGAAAAATTCTGTTAACAAGCCAGTTGAGGGAAGCCATGGCATACCTACCTATAAAACACGGCTACAGTAATGACTAATCTGTGACACACAATAAATGATGACCCTTAATATCAATTTCCCCCAGGAAGTCCGTTCTGTCTGCAAGGACTCGGAATTTTAACAATATCCTGTAATGTCTTCTATTCTATTCATGCCACAGACAATTTTTCAGTGAAGGTGTCAATTTCCTACAAAGCGTAAGTTTAATTTTAAAATAAAAATCTTAGATTCATTTTCATCTAAAGATGTCACAGAGCTCCATGGGTTTAAACTTCCCTTAGAATAGCTGGAGAGTGAAGCATCAAACAACACATCCAGAATATTTCAAAGGAGCAATACACTCTGCCCTAAAGGAAATGTGTCCTTAACATCTCTTATGCCTTTTCCCATCAAGTAGCCCTTTCTTGTTCCTCTTCAGTCAAAAGCTGGTGAAAAACTACAAGAGTTTTAAATAAATTTTTGCATCAAAGTATTGCATCAAATACGGAGGCAGTGGTTTGACAGATTTGTTTTTTTTATCTAACAGCTGTAAACACACTGACACTAACCCACTCCGAAATCAAAAACTGCTTTTCTCTCATTCTCAGAGGTTGGTGATCTCTAATCCTGAGAACACGTCTACTCTTCGGAGAGCAGCTGGTGGCAGGTAGAGTCTTACCTGTTTGATGTGACTGAGGTGCCTCTTCTGTTCAAATGAGTAAAATTTTCTCTCTAAATGTTCCTGTTGACAGATATTATTATTTGAGTCTCTTCCCACCAATGCAATACATTCCCAAAATCATTCGGCGAGACTGTTTTTTGTCACTGTATCCTGCTCTTCTTCTCAGCTCGACGTCATAACAAGAAAGTTATCACTATCAAGTTAATTATTCCTTGTTTTGATGGACATTTATGCTCTCAAATTATACTAATTTAGTAATCTCCCTCAGCACCAATATGTTTGACAATTGCTGTTTTGGATGAAACTGCATCAGATAAATTGTCGTAAAATTCGGTAAACACCTTCCCCTCTCAAGTTGAATAGATTAAAGTGATTGCTTCTCTTTCCATCTGGTTTCTAGTTTGTCCAATTCTTTGGTTAATTGACCTTCAAGTATATTCTCAGTCGTACATCGCGCTTAGTGCTAATCAGCAAATGCTACTATGCTAACAAATTGTATTGAGATGGATTTTGTGCCACCTTAAGTTGTCCAGTAATGTGAAATTTCCTTCCTTTCGCAGTCATGATGGATTAATGTCATAGCAGGTAATTTTCATACACTCAATTCACGAGCTGAATGATGCGTCTGACAATTTTTCGTGTGTGATGGAATTGCAGCAGTACGAACTCTGTAATTTGTGACGGTAATTGCAGAAAGCTCTTACCTTATGCAAATCATACACAAATATTGCAGATGTCCTGTATTAACAATTTCTTATGCACAGTCTCCAAAAGTGATTCCATCCAAATTGTGCATTTCGCTTCCCTATTTTCTCTTTCTGCCCTGCAACCACGCCCTCTTTCTCCCTGTCTGTCTACCTTGATAAATTGCAGCTGGTTGGGAATGCACATTCACAGGGGAAATGATAAATATCCATAGAGAATGGATTTACAATCTTCAAACATCCAGCTAAAAGACAGCTCTTACCCCTGAGGAAATACTTCAACTCTATTTCTCACTCACTTTTTGTTCGTTGCGTCTTATTCCCCTTTTAAACCCCCTTTTCTCCATTTCTGTCTACACACATTTCTTGCATTCACTACTCAGAGGAAATACTTCAGTGCTCTCTTCTCATCTCTTCCCGTCTCTCTTGGTCATAAAAGCCAATTTGGAGGTCTTGACTTCCAGACAATCCTGGATCTCTAAAGTTAATCCACCAAAATAAATGCTCAACCATTTGTCTGCAAGAAAAATAGTCTTAAGAAATGTGACTAAAGGAGTATATTCTGCGTACAGGTGTAGAAACCTTAAAATTTTGTATTTATTCTGAATATCAACAAAGATCTTCACTTGTAACAAAGTTCACTGGCTAATATTTTCCTCTGTTCCATTTGTCCCAGATATGTGGTAAAGGTAAAATAGGTTTGTTCAAAATAAATAATCTACTGAGTACATGTTCTCTTGCTAACCAACAAACAAACATAACATCAAAATGACATAGAAATTAATATAAACTGTCTTATGAAGACACATTTTCCTCAGAAGTTAGTTAAGACCCTGGTTTTAACTATTTGTGTTTATTTATTTTTGCTTATTAGGGAAACACAAATGCATTACACGGAATTAAGAAAATCTTTAGAGAACGAACAGAGGTCAGAGGGATCTTCCATGAATGATGAGGCTATTTTCTGAAGAATAGATTGGTCAACATGCAGTGATTTTATACCTGTTGATATCTCTCTCTCTCTCTCTCTCTCTCTCTCTCTCTCTCTCTCTATCTATCTATCTATCTATCTATCTATCTATCTATCTATCTATCTATCTATCTATCTATATATATATATATATATATATATATATATATATATATATATAAACAGTCTAAGGAGCTTGGAAAGGAAAGCGTCTGGACTTCTTAAAGCAGCAATGGTAATTTCTCACCTTGTTGAATCACTAATTTTGATATGCACGTAAAGTCGAAGACACACACACAGAAAAAGAGAGAGTGAGAGAGAGTTGTCAGACTTAGTTCAAAAGCCTAAAGCTAAAAATATTTTAAAGATTACAGTATTGTTTATTCATTGTACACAAATCAAACATGACTAAATGAGTAATGGAGTTAATATTGAGCTCAAAAGAGCAGAAGAAATCACTGGACTGAAAGGAAAAGAAAATAGTGATTATTTCTGTCTGAGTCAGCAGTGGGCAGATATCCATCTGAAAACATCAAATATTTGAACCACTGTGAATTCTTGATTCAGCCTCCCAGGTATTTGAACAGTCACGGAAGCCACTAAACAAGAAATCCCTTATTGTGCTGGGGATTGTGTAAATCTGTAATGGAATACTTGAAGCATTTAATTTCAAACACTGTAAATCCATTTGGGGGAAAGGATTTTGAAGGCTGACATGAAAACAATTCACTCAGCCATAATTTGAAAAACTCTGGACAGTGCCCTGTGGACACGTCACTTATTCTTCTAATTTTAATATTATTTGTTTCTGTGTTTTTCCTTTATTCAGATAAACAGCCATTTTGACTGACATTTTAGCTTGAAACATCATTTTTTCAGGCTTTTCATTGGTTTCAGTCGTCTACCTTTAACTCCATGTCCAACAACACATGTGTGCACACACACACATATACATTTTTACTGTCACGGTTTTGTATTTTGAATTATTATTGTCTTTGAGTTCATCATTTGTCATTTCTAGTCTTTTGATTTGTGCTCCTGTGCTCCATGTTCAGTGTTTCCTCTGACTCCCCAGTCCGCCGTGTCTCTTTGTCGCAGTGTCTAGTCTGAGTGTTTGTGATTGTCTCGTGTTTCTTGTTTTACTTTGCAGTGTCTTGTGTCCTGTGTTCGGTGTTTTGAGTTTTGCTTCCCCGTTTTCTCATCTGGTCTAATTAGGTTCCACTTTGTCTCCCTCCTGTGTGCCATTTCCTCGTTTCCCCCGATGTGTATATATTCTGTGCGTTTATCTCTGTTCCTTGTCGGATTGTCTGTTTATCATCACCGGTGTTTCTTTCTGCATTTCCTCCTCAGTGTTCCATGTCTCAGACGCCTCATTCCCGGTTGTCAGGTTTTGCTATGATTTCTATGTTCCTCATGTTCTTTAGTTTAGCTGTTTCTTCAGGTTTTGTTAGTGTTCTCAGTTCCCCTTTGCTAGTTTTTTTTGTAGTGTTTTCATACAGCCACAAAGGCTCATTTTCAGTTTAAAACATTCTCCTGCATCATTGTCTGTGCTTGGATCCACTTTCTCATCTCCACATTTCCATTACTTTCAAAGTTCCTGGACATTTGATTTAACCACAACTACACAAGCCACATAACACTAACTTTATGCTCAGCTTAAATGTGAACAAATACATCTCCAACCTTTGTTAATAGGACATGGACACATCCATGAAATTAACAGATGCTACAAATTCCAGTGGTTTGTATTCAAGGTGATTGATATATGTATTTTTTGTCTGTTTGTTTTGTTTGTTTTCGTTTTTTGCCCTTTATCACTGTTCCTTTTCCCTGCTGTTTTTCTTTCCCTACCTCTCTTTCTTTCTCCCTTTTCTTTCCCCCAGTCATGTCTGTCCCGTGTGTAGCAAGTGAAAATAAAATAAAATAAACAATAAAAACAAAGGTGAATCAAATGGACCAATACGGCAAGGCCGGGATGGTCCGTTTGGTAAAGTAAATCCATTGGGCATCTTTCTTGGCCTTTAGATAATAAATCTGATCGCAAAAGAACCAAACTGGGCAAGAGGGGGGGGAGACAATGAACACAGGTGGATTTTATTCATGGCATTCTGAATGCACAGAGATACTGTGAAGAGATCCTGAGGCCCATTGTTGTGCCATTCATCCACAACCCTCACCTCATGTTGCAGCATGACAATGCACGGCCCCATATTGCAAGGATCTGTATACAGTTCCTGGAAGCTGAAAACATCCCAGTTCTTGCATGGCCAGCATACTTAACAGACATGTCACCCATTGAGCATGTCTGGGATGCTCTGGATCAGCGTATACAACAGTGTGTTCCAGTTCCTTGCACAGTCCAATAGCTGTGCAAAGTTCAGCAACTTTGCACAGCTATTGAACAGGAGTGGACCAACATTCCCCCCACAATCAACAACCTGATCAAGTCTATGTGACGGAGATGCATTGCACTGCATTAGGCAAATGGTGACCACACCATACTGACTGGTATCACACTTACATATTTCAGATGATCAAAAAATGCTTAGTATTAGACAAAGATTGCCTCACTAAAGTTTTTTATTTATTTGTTATTTTAGGTAAAAAAATAAAAAATAAAAAAAACCAGTGGTCAGCGTTCAAGATTTAACAGTAAGAAAGAGGTGGGGTAAAAATGTCATCCATTTTTACTTTGGAGAGAGATTTCGTCATTGAAAGTCCCAAAAAAAGCAAAAATCAAAAACCACTCCGGACCAGAATACAAAGACATGTCTCACATTTACCAAATAACATCAAGATGACTTTTGGGAAAATATTCTTTAGGCTGACCAACCAGTTTGGTTACATCATCAGAACTAACACAGAATTTCATAAAAAGAATCATACCAACAGTCAGATATGGTGGTGGCTGTGTGACGGTCTGGCTTGCTTTGCTGCTTCAGGACGTGGACGACTTGCCATAATTCATGGAACAATGAAATGTGCTCTCTACCAGAAAATTCTTAAGGATTATGTGCATGCATCGGTTCATGCCCTAAAGATCAAAAGCACTCGCAGAGGATGATGACCTGAAACACACCAGCAAGTCTACCGGTGAATGGCTTAACAAAACAAAACAAACAAACAAAAAAACCCCCACAATCTAGGTTTTGGAGTGTCCAAGCCAAAGTCTTAAATAAATCCGATTAATGTGCTTTGCCATACCACAAACTGCCCATTCATGCCTGAAAATCATCCACTGAAGTAAAATATTTTGGCAAATAAGAATAGGCCAAAATTCCTCCACAGCAATGTGAAAGAATCATTGTTGATTATCACAAATGCTTGATTGCAGTTCTTGCTTCCACTGATGGGACAACCCTTGGCAGTAGGTTTCGGCAGCTATTCATTTTTCATAAAGCTATTTTTATAATTCTGTCCACACAAATGCAAAGCAGGAGATGAAGCATAGCTGAATATGTTATTCAGCTATGCTTCATTCTAAGCCAAAGACTAGAAAATATGGTGAGGCATATCTTCCCTTTGGTTTCACCTGCACAAGTGCCAAGGTAGGTCTCCCCTGCAGAATTGGTTTTCCCTTCGTCAGGAGCAGCGCTGGGCTCTCCACATCACGGACAAACAGTATCCCACATTCTTGATTTTTAGTTCACAAACACTTGTTGTAATGACTAACTACTCCTGACATTTTGGAGATGTTAGCTCTTTATACAGTAAAGTTACAGCGGGATACAAATAACATCAGGCTGATCCTGCCACAATTTGTTCCCCCCATCTAAATCACGGACAAACAGCATCCCACAGCTGTTTATGTTTTTAAACCCATTTTGCACAGAGAGGCATTTTTTGAAAAATGTATTGATAGCAATGTTGAATATTATTACACAGGAAAAAAACAACTACATGTAAAATAATTACACAGTGACGCCTCTGCCTTTGTAAATGGAGGGACAGTAACTGTGTGTGTATATGTAAGCATGTAAAACCTGAAGATATAGACAAAATACTGTAATCTGACTATTTACATCTTTCTTGTAAAACAAAGGGGGGCCTAGCAAAAAAGGTTTGGGAACCACTGTGGTATTGTATAGTTTATATATTTGTACATCTGATGACACATCCACCCTCCACAGTTTCACACGAAAGAAACTGGGGATAAAACAAAATCGGCAAACATGCTTGAGAAAAGTTCTGCTGCTCTCATGCGTGGTATAAGGTTTAGGGGAAACAATCCTCCTGCGTAGGTTTTCAAAATGAGAACTGCCTTCATTTTATAATTTACTCAGTGCTTTGTGCATTGGCAGTAACCCTGTGGCCTCCTGTCTCACACCCAAAAGCCATTTTTAACTGCAATATGTTCAGTTTAATTTACCCAATTAACTAAACTGCAAACACAGTATTAGTATTTCTAATGTACTTTCAAAACACATCCCAACACACATAACTGTTACAAACTTTATCATATTAAATACATTAATATGATAAATTTTTAAATGCTATTTGTAAAGATAATATGTGAATATTTTTGCACGGTTTGTATTTTGTAATGTCATTAACCCATATATGATAGTTTAAAATTTGTTCAGGTATTATCGTTAGCTTAATAACATCAACTTGAAAAACTTGCAGTGAGACTTTTTTGTTAGAAACTGTTTGCAAGGTCAAGAATTAAGTTGCATCGACAATACTTCCAGTGAAGGACTGAGGTCATGTATTTGCAACAATATAAACCTGTCAGTGTTAGTCAGTTTCACCATGCAATTTATGTACTTGGAAACAGGAAGAGCTTAAGTGAAAATAAAAACTGCATATTTTATCTCTCATGACCTTCATCAGTTTTCATGGTTGAAAGGCTACTATTTCATGGGAAAGACAAACGCATACTTTATAATTCAGCGAACAAGGCGTCGTTGAAAGTTACAACAGGAAAACACTTGTAAATTGCATCAAACATTGTGGAGCCTGCCAAGCAGTGTTTCAGAGAAGACTGATGATTGGTGGGAGAAAAAGAAAAGGACAGAAAATATTGCTAAACTCAAAAGATAAGGAAAGATACATACACAGAGAGGGGGAAGGAGAGACAAAAATAATCTATCTAGGCATCTTCCTAAATGGCAGTCAGCAGTCAAGTAATTATATTTGAGCAGCCAACTGATTTCTCTTTGTGGTGTGTGCGTGTACTTATGTGTGTGTGTGAAATTTTGTTCAGTGTGTTTCCCATCTCATCTCTGAAGATATGAATATTAATGACCCTATTAGCAGACACAGATGCCAGGCAGTGCTTTGGTTGGAGTAACTTGGGGTGATATTGAAACTGAGTGAGATAATGTGAAATATTGTCTTTGTGAAATCAGATTTTAACTGCTCTTCTATCTGCTGGAGTCATCGTCGAGGTCACACTAGTGAGGTGGAGCTTATTATATATTCCCATGAACTTCTAATAATTTAATTTTGAGTGAGTCAATCCAAGTGAGACAACTTAATCGAACATGAAGTTTTTAAAGAAGTGACACCATCAGAAAGTGAGTGCAGCTTCGATTCAGACTTTATCAAGCTTACATGTAGAGAGAAGTTTTTTCAGATGTCCCACTTTTTCTAAACTGCACTTCTTTTTTTTTTTTTTTTTTTTTTTTTTTCTAAATGACATCAGAAACAGCAGTATGCGACATTACGTGATGGCAGAGCTTCAGTTCATCCTTTGTCATTTTTTTTTTTTTTTTTTTTTTAATAAATAGGACAGGGGGAATGAATGAGAGAGAGAGGGGGAGAGAAAGAAAGAAAACCAAAGGGGAGAAGAGACGGTGAGAAGGGGGGGGAAGAGAGAGAAAAAAAAAAAAAACTCCTGGGTCACCTGTATGGAGAAAAAAAAACAAACAAACAAACAAACAAAAACAAACAGAGGAGACAGCAAACAACAAAGAGCAACATAATAATAGAGAAAACAAAGCACCATCACAATAAACTAGCTAGTCATAGATATCAGTATTTACTAAGTAATAAACGATATTGTGCAGCACGCAAGATAGACAGCGCACAGTGTGCTTTGAGGCAGCAGCCAAGAAAGCTTTAGTCCGCGTCTGTGAATACCCATGTGTGCATACCTGTGTGGATCAGCATGCTTGCATTCCAAAGGTTTCTCCATGTAATGATCTGCTAGGGAGTGTGGGGGGGCCACAGCCCCGTCCTCCAGGGTGTGAAGCGGGTATGGAGGAGATCAAAACTCCAGACATCCAGAGGCCCCCAGAACACAAGAGACCATGGAAGACCAACAGAGGGGCAGCCGCGCCACTGTCCCAGTAAGAGCTGAGGAGAGTCCCAGATGAGGGCTCGCCCAGCAGCCGCGGAGCAGAAGTCAGGGGGAGTTGCAGTGACGCGCCCGTGAGCTCCGCCGGCCCCCAGCTGCGCCTGAGTGACCGAGCCCTAGGCCGAGAGGCCGGGGGCACCCCACCTCCAAAGGGGCCCGAGCGAGCCCCAGGCCCCAGGCCCCGACAAGCGGCCGCCAAGGAGTGAGCCGGTGTGCACCCGGACGCCCACCCCCAGACACAAAGAACCACCAACACACCGACACCTGAGGGAGTCCGCCACCGGCAGGGGAAGTGGTGGTGGGTGGAGATAGGCCTCCAAACCTTGGAGGGCCTGAGGTGTCCCCAGAGTCTGTACTTATGTGTGTGTGTGAAATTTTGTTCAGTGTGTTTCCCATCTCATCTCTGAAGATATGAATATTAATGACCCTATTAGCAGACACAGATGCCAGGCAGTGCTTTGGTTGGAGTAACTTGGGGTGATATTGAAACTGAGTGAAATAATGTGAAATATTGTCTTTGTGAAATCAGATTTTAACTGCTCTTCTATCTGCTGGAGTCATCGTCGAGGTCACACTAGTGAGGTGGAGCTTATTATATATTCCCATGAACTTCTAATAATTTAATTTTGAGTGAGTCAATCCAAGTGAGACAACTTAATCGAACATGAAGTTTTTAAAGAAGTGACACCATCAGAAAGTGAGTGCAGCTTCGATTCAGACTTTATCAAGCTTACATGTAGAGAGAAGTTTTTTCAGATGTCCCACTTTTTCTAAACTGCACTTCTGCTCAACTTTGGTGTCAGAAAGAGAAGAAATTTTGTTGAGGTACCAGATTTATCTGTCGCTATAACAAGATACAATCTGATAGCAAGTGGTTTGAGAAAAGCTAATCTTGAGGGAAAATATTATTACACGTAGTAATTATGACAAAGTTGATTAAAATATTTCACTATGTACACAATTTAGGATCAGGAGCAAGGCTACGGTGTACAGCTGTCTTTACTTCAAGGACACATATTCTGGTTTTACAGAGACAGTTACAGCAGTATGTACATACATAACTTCCCTTTCTTAAAGAAACATCTTTGAATGGCAGCCTGTTCTGATGGTTTAGATTAATTGGCTTTTAAACAGAAACACAGATTTTTTGATATTGAATTAAGTCATGATTATGACTTTTGAATATTAAAAATAATGTTCTTTAAGTTGTTGACAAATTTATCTGGGGAGAAAAGTGGTTTAATTTTTTTTTTTTTTTTTTTGGAAAGTCTTCATTTCCCAACTACTAAACCATAGTTTCCACTGAACTGTCAACCCTTTTAATTTTGTATATTATATACAGGAGAAAGAAATGCCCACAAACACATTCTGCAAAGCCTCCCACCTCCCACAGTCTGTAAAGGTAACTCTTGTACTCTTTTGACCTCCCTGCAGAGCAGATAACCCTCCCGCGTGCATGGATCAACGTGTCTTTTGTCTCTAATGCCATAACCTCACGACTTGCCCTTAAATCAGCAACATGCTATCATATAAAAGTTTTATATATCAAACAGGGAGACCTCTAAGGTTCCGAACTCCATGAACATACAAATGTTATGACCTCCTTCAGTGTAGTCTGGCAGTTAACCTGTCGTAGTGCCCTTTATTCTCTCCTATGCCTGAACTCTCCCAAATGTGAATTTCTCATAATTTCGAGCTACCGTCCGGCATACTAGTACATTGGCCAAGCGTGCATGCCTGCTGTGAACGCCATCCACAGTCTGCAAGGCCAAAAGACATGACCTTGTAGCGATCTTCACTTCCAGTTTTTCAGGCTTGCAGTCCCACTAAGTCACAAACTGTGGTGACCCCAGCCTGCTCCAGCCTAGACTACAAACTGGCTGAGTGTAACAACTTGGCAGTAATAAGCTGTTAATTCAGAGACAACTGTGGTTTTCTGTGAGTGTAGGATAGTGTGGAAAAGGCAAATTTAGTGTGCAAATTTGACAGTATAGGTAGAAAAAGAAAACATTTATGTGAATTTGATGAAAAAAAGAACTTGTGCAGAGCTCATAAAACAAAGTGGTCCAAGGTTTGACTACATAAATTAGCAAGGTTTTAAGCAGACAAGTGCTGGCAATGGGCGACACATGATCTTTTTGACTTGTTCTGTGTTCACATGTGTATTGAAAGAAAAGGAATTGAAATCTCTGAAAGTCCATTTCCAGACAGACATTGTTATGACTGAATTGCAATATAGTTTGAACAGAAAGAACTGATGTTTTGTAAGTAAGTAAGTTTGGTATGTGACTGTTTTTGAAAAATAATGGTCAGAGAACTCATTAGCATATTTTTGTAATCCTGACTTCCCAATTTGCACGAGCTCTTGCTGTGTTACTCTTTGTATTTCACCTCATTAGATGATATCAATAAAATTTCAGCCAACTTGAAAGTGATCATTTTGTGTTTTCTTTCAATGGGGGCAAGCCAGAAGCTCAATATTACACACCCCCCCCCCCCCCCCCCCCCTACAGATGTACCTCATTTGGTTGGTTATAATTGTTTCCCTCAGTTCAGGCTTGTTACTTTGTCCAAGCTCTGTGTCAAGGGATTTTTAAAAAGACGTTAAAGTTGTGTTTTTGTAAAATATATTTTTATGTGGGGCAAAAAAAAGAAGTTACTTAAAAATAGGTGAAAGTGATCCAGCATAAAATGTCAGCGAGTTTACAATTTTCTTGCCAATGTTTGCCAAAATCTGTACTGCAAACATCAAATTTATCAAGATTTTAAGAAGTCAAACTTTTAAAACCTATATAAGGAATTCAATATATACTTATTAGACAGAGAAATGTTAATTGAAGAAACCAGAACTATGCTTAGTGGTCTAAGGTCTGCACAAAGGCTCAAACTTCAGAATCTTCCTATATCTTTATAATGTTTTTTTGTCTTCGAAAACATCGAGGGAACAGTTTACCCTGCCCGGGATAGGGTTAACGGGGCCCCGCCCTGGAGCCAGGCCCGGGGAGGGTGCCCGAGGGCGAGCGTCTGGTGGCCGGCCGGGCATAGCCCGAAAAGGGGACATGGGTCCATCCTCCCGCAGGCCCACCACCCGCAGGAGGTGCCATAGGGGTCGGGTGCATTGTGTGCCGGGTGGCGGCCAGGAGTGGAGGCCCTGGCGGACTGATCCCCGACTGCCAAGACTGTCAATCGGGACATGGAATGTCACCTCTCTGGTGGGGAAGGAGCCTGAGTTAGTGCGTGAGGTTAGATATAGTCGGCCTTACTTCTATGCATGGCTTGGGCTCTGGAACCAGTCTCCTGGAGAGGGGCTGGACTCTGTCTCAGTCTGGAGTTGCCCCTGGTGAGAGGCGGCGGGCTGGGGTGGGTATTCTAATATCCCCTCGGCTTGCTGCCGGTACGTTGGGGTTTTTCCCGGTGGATTAGAGGGTTTGTTCCCTGCGCCTTAGGGTCGGGGAACGGGTCCTGACTGTCATCTGCGCTTATGCGCCGAGTGGCAGTTCAGAGTACCCAGCCTTCTTAGAGTCCCTGGGTGGGGTGCTGGAAGGTGCTCATCCTGGATACTCTATTGTCTTGCTGGGAGACTTCAAAGCTCACGTGGGTAATGACAGCGAGACCTGGAGGGGCGTGACTGGGAGGAACGGCCTCCCTGATCTGAACCCGAGCGGTGTTTTGTTATTGGACTTCTGTGCAAATCACAGTTTGGCCATAACAAACACCCTGTTCGAACATAAGAGTGTCCATAAGTGCACGTGGCACCAGGACGCTCTAGGCCGCAGGTCGATGATCGATTTTGTAATCGTATCACCAGACCTGCGACCGTATGTTCTGGACACTTGGGTAAAGAGAGGGGCTCAGCTGTCAACTGATCACCACCTGGTGGTGAGTTGGATCAGATGGCGGGGGAGGACGCTGGACAGACCTGGTGCACCTAAACGCATAGTTAGGGTGTGCTGGGAACATCTAGCAGAGGCCCCAGTCCGTGAGATCTTTAACGCACACCTCTGGCAGAGCTTCAACAGCATTCTGAGGGAGACTGGGGACATTGAGTCCGAATGGACCATATTCAGCGTCTCCATTGCCGAAGCTGCTGCATTGAGCTGCGGCCCCGGATAAAGCGGATGAAGATGGATGGATGGATGGTTTTTTTGTCTTTATTCTCTCGCAAAAACACATTTTAAAGCTCATTTAACACAATATCTAGTTAATAAAAATGTAATCAATAAAACATAAATAAAAATACGAAGAAAAAATGGTTGCAGGGGAATCAAATTTATTTCAAATGTAGGGAAAGTCACATGTGCATTAACTCGTGTGCGAATCCACTGAGAAATGTCATTTTAAAGACAAACCAGCCGCTGGTTATGGACAAAGATATGGAGAAAACCTAAGGCCTAAACAACCATTAACAAAAAGAAAGAGTCCCCATACTGCAAAGAAACCTCTAAAAGCCATGTTTAGAACAAGTTACTGGCCAATAACTGAAATTTACACATGACTGAAAAGTCAATAACATCAGGGAAAACAACACCACATGCTTGAATGATTTTGAGATGAAAAAATATTATCAAGACAGTGATTTCTTTTAGATAACCATTTGTATGTGGCAACTGCTCATGCCAAAATAAAGGCACCGCTGCTTTGTCGAGATTGCTTTGTTCAAAAACCACCACTTGTTTTTCCTGTTTAATCAACGAGAGACCAAATGTTAAAATCATTCGAAAATTGTTGTTTTAATGCATATGCTCATGGGATAATACTTCTATTATTGCCGATCTGATGAAAGTCATTGCTACCAGTGGTATCTGAAAATGTGGTTTTATACTATACCAGCTTCCAAATTCTGGAGGCAGCAAACAGTGTTGTTTTCATAAAGAAACCGGGGAATAATAATAGAAACTGAAATCTAATTTCATGCTGCACACACTGCCAAGTACTTTTCCAAGTAAAAGATCACTATGGCTTCTCCTAGTTGCAATACTTCTTGGCAAAAATCACAAAGTGAACTCTTGAATGATGAAATATCGCACATAGAGCAAACTGCAGCGGCAAACACAACTATGTTTCCAATGTCAGGTTGACCACAAAGTAAGGTGCGCTTTGACAGTTGTTTGCTTTCATTTAGACCAGCAACAGTAGAAATATATCATGACAGTACACACAGCTGCCTTACGACAAGAGACAGTGTACCCCCAGGACAGGTCACCAGTCTGTCACAGGGCTAACACAGAGGCACAGACAACTTCACCCCTACAAGCAAATAACAATCACTGATTAACCTAATAAACATGCTTTGTGAATTGTGGGAGAAAATCTGGAGTACTAGTAGAGAATCCATGCAGAATACACAAAGGAATCCCTCTGCTACCCGGGACATGCTGTGAGCTGACAGTGCTAGTCACTGCATCACTATGCCACTGGGTTCCTGAAATTTGGTTCAATTGAATTTTATTAAAATACAAAAACAGTCAAGGCTGTTTACAATGTTGGGTAAAAATCCAATGGGCAGCATGATCATATTAAAATGATATAGTGTTTATCTTCTTCTTCTTTTAGCTGGTTGCTTTTGGGCTCACCACAGCAAATCTTATCCTATTATATCCTCTTCTGCATGTCTCCTCTCACAACATCCATGAATGTTCACAGTGATCTTCCTCTTTTTGTCCCACCTGGCAGCCTCAGTGTCAGCATCCTTTATCCAGTGTATGCACTCTCTCTTCTCTGCACATGTCCAAACCATCTTAGCCTTGGCTCTCTAAATTTGTCTCCATATTGCTCAACCTGAGTTGTCCTTCTGATGCCCATTTCTAATCCTTTCCATCCTGGTCACTGACAGTGGAAATCTTAGTATCTTCTGCTTTGCCATCTCCAGCTTGGCTTCCTGTCTTTTTAGTACCACCATCTTCCTTTCACTCTTACTGCTATTTGTACCTCACAAATCACCTCGACTATCATCTCCACACACTCCACCTCTACCCTTTGCATCTTCACAGTTATACAAGTCTGCCTTTCATTCAAACACATGTATTCTGTCTTGCTTCTGGTGACTTTCATCCCTCTTCTCTCCAAATCTTTCCTCCACCCATCCACTCTTTCCCACACCTACTTCAGAACACAGTTTCATCTGCAAACATCACAGTCCACAGAGATTCCTACCTGATCTAATCTGTCAACCTTTCCATTATCATTACAAACAAGATGACCCTCAGAGCTGATATAGCTAATCATTAAACTTTAAATGAAACAAGAGGTAGAATGAGGCTTGTTTAAAGCTTGGAAATTGTGATACTTAAAGTCCCGTCCTGTTATTTTTTAACACAAAGTACTGCATACCAGTAATTAATATACATATTTGTCTTAACTAAATAATTTCACTATTAAATAGATGTAGTAGATGTATGAAATATAACCTTTCACTGATTTGAAACATGAATGAATATAACATTAACCTTCATTTTCATATACTTCTACTCTCAGCCCTCTCTCATCTGTCATGGCCTAGTCAGATCTAGTTACATATCTTATGGCTATCTCCAATCCTAATCCTGCTGTGATACAGATTTATAGTTGAGGCGATGATTAAAGGGTCTGACCTTCAAGTAGAACACCTGAGTTCAAACCACCCTGACAGCAGCTGTATGTTAACCGTGACAAAAGCATTGCATGAATACTTGCTTTTGTTCTTATTCTAGATGTGGACAGACAGCTGAAAAGATGATTATATTCATGTGAGAGTTAGGCATCAGTAGGCTATCAAAATCCATAATGCCATATTTCAGCTGCACTTTGGCAATGTATCTGATGATGACATAAGCGATTAATGATTTTTAATCGATGCAGATGCAACTCTTCTGTTAGCTTGGGATGGATGGGAATTCAAATCCCAGGCAGATGGAAAAATCTGGCTGGTGAGAATGAATAAGAAGCATTGTACTGTTCATCAAAAATGACATTTAAGAAGTCAATGGTTGGGCCTTTTTCTGATATTTTTTTATTATGGATTTTTTTTTTTGTCATTGGCAAATTGAGCAAGTAACTGCATCATATGCAATACTGTCTCTGGTTTTCTCAAAAAAGCTTAAAAGGAAATTGCAAAATGAGAATTGCTGCGTGAAGCAGAAAGGCAACTTGGGTTGTATATTCTAATTGACTGAACTGTTAGCCTGACTCCTGACTAAGCCCCACTGAAATAGGATATATGTTTGGCAGCAGTGTTGGTCAAGTTAGTTGAAAAAAGTAATCAGTAACTAATTACTGATTACTCCCCCCAAAAAGTAATCCCATTAATTTACTGATTACTTATTTTCAAAAGTAATTAATTACTTAGTTACTTAGTTACTTTTTAAAAACACAATTTACAACCTGAAGAGGTGATAAAGCTTTCAGCACAATTCTACTTTTTCTACATAATCCTTCATACAAAATGTAATCAAATGGAAAAGTCTCTTTTTTTTAACTTGTTTTATCAGTTTTAATCTTTTAACTTTATGCATCGAGCAAAAATTTAATTATATGCAACATTCTCTGACTTGAATAAATTAGTTTAACATTTAAACCTATTTTCTGCACATTCCAGCACATAAAATAAAATATTTTTTGTGTTTACACTCACTCTTTCAAATAGATGCAAGTAAAACACAGCAGAAAATAAATAAAGTCAAAGACTCAGCGGTCCTGTTGCTCTATTTTCACCTGTAAAGCAGGAGCAGGGTAGGCGGAGGTTTACCCTGGAGCGGTTTTAGTAACGCAGTAACGCAGCGTTCCTATGGGAAAGTAGCGGTAATCTAATTACCGATTTTGCAATAGTAATCCCTTACTTTACTCGTTACTTGAAAAAAGTAATCAGATTACAGTAACGCGTTACTGCCCATCTCTGTTTGGCAGTGTGAGAAACATAATCAGAAGGAGTAAATTATGAGCTAATAGTACGTCTCTATTAATTACCTGAGTAAATACCAGCCCATAAATTCCCAACCTGTCTCTCCTGCACCACTGATTACCCTCTTGATGCGTTAGTGCATCGGTAAAGTTAGGTTTTAGCAGCTCCTCCACTATATGGTAGCTGACAAATAATGTTAATGCACAGTCTTATTTTTCTGCAGAGGAAGTCAAGAGAGATAAATCATGTTATTCTTGATAATACAAGAACTGGATGATTGCATGAAGCATTAAACATAATATTCTAATAATCTATCATTATTCCAGATGTCATCATATTTAAAAAGTCTCACTGGAATTGTTTTTGTTTTTTTGTTTTTTTTACAAATAACCAAATAATAAAAATGCACATATGCTAAGAACTTACCTGTTAAGTTGTTAAAGAATAAAAATATAAAAATAAATAAAAATAAATTAAAAACGGTAATGTTTTCAAAGATTGCATTCAAATATTGACTGGGAGGAGACAAGAAGTCTCACAAGGAAAATATGTAAATTTGAACCAACGATGAAGTTGGTGAAAACATCCACCTCCATGTTAAAATATCATCTAGCCACCTTTGTTTTTTTTTTAAAAGTATAATTACCATAGTAAAACATTTATTAATTAAGACTTGTGTTTCTGGCTGATAAAAGCAAGTTTTTTATAATGTATTGTCTCTAAGAGGAGAAGCAAAGAGTATTATTTGACTGTGATGGAGTCCAACAGGAAAGCCAAAGCCCTGTTGTTGTTTTTGGTGAGAAGCTGTAATTACCTGTGGGCTTCTCTCTCACTTGATTAAGGAGGAAAACTAATCCTAGAGAGCTGAGACTGAAACACACACCAGCAAAGATGCAAAATATGCGCACATACCCACACACATTTCAATAAATGAACACCTACATACACACAAAGTGTGGCTCGCATACGCATGCACGGCCATAAACACGCAGGTGTGGCACACGCATACACATTATCACGCCAACACAAAAGCCCAGAGGCCCACAGTTTAATTGAACTTTCCCACCAATCTACTGACTGTTTTTTCCTCTGTCGTACACTTCTCTTTATTCTCCCTTCTTTCTTAATCAGCAGAGAGTTGGAGGTGGCAAAAAGCGAGTCTGAGGAAGGAAAATAAGGTAGAGCAAAAAGAACAGAGAGAAAAGAAGCGGAGGTGAAGATCCAGTGAGAAAAAAGAAAGAGGTGGATGGAGGAATGGAGGTGTTAGATGGGTAATCTAATCCTGTGGAGGAAATAGTTAGACTGAGAGGGAAATGAGCTTTTTACAAAGGCAACTTTATCAAAAGGTAAATTAGAAAAGTGGAAAATGTATACTGCATATTTACCGGGTAAACGCCCACGGCTGTGGGGAATTTTAGAAACTGATTATGAGATGAAGTAGCAGCAAAGGATTATCCCTTTAACAAAAAAACACAGTGTGTGAGTATGAGTAGATTGCACAGAAATAATGCACACTTCATGGCTAGTTACTATTTTCCCCATAGACTTCATTATATAAATGCACATAAAGATAAAATAGAGTTTGTACAATTCTATAAGCAGCCTTTAGAACTTGTTTTCCAAGGTTCTTAATTAAGGACATTCCAAAACTCTTGGATGTTGGCTTCCTATTTCCTTTGTTTTTTCTTCTGTCAAGATGACCCAGCACTGGATTGCTAGTGACGTTCAGGCTTCAGCTAATACCTTTTTAAGCTTAAGCTTGTTGCTACAAAACACCACTGCAAAGACTCATGGGATTGTTCGTGTTGATGCTAATGTGTTTAGTCACAGAGTTTTCTGTACTTTTTCATTACGACGTACAATGACCTGAATTGCATTGTCTCAATTACCAGCAGCGTTGGAGTCGTTATTCAAGAAAAGTAATGTATTACACGATGCACTTTGAACACAAAGTCGACGACACAATACAAAGATGAAAATCAGCCCAAAGAGATTACAAAGTGATCACCACAATGATTCAACACACGAACAGGTAGAAGCCTGACTGCTCATCACTGCTTTAGTTACCTGTTGAAGATCGAGATCCTGCTGCTGCGCTGGGGTCGGCATGCAATCAGCTTTAACATCATTCTGGGTTCTTGGCTAGCTAGCATGCGGTCTGTGCATATGCTTGCAAACTGCCAAAGTTGTGTTAGCAGTATAATTCTGTCCTGGACACAGTTTTTTCACTTTACCATAGTGCTCTTGTATTTGTCTATTCTTGTCTAAAAATAAAGGCAATATCATCTATGTCTGCTGTAGACTGCTCCATTATTTTCACAAGTAGAAAAAAGATTTGTTAAATTTTTTTCTCTTTCCAAAAATAGTTGGATGCAAAGACTGGCTTAAATATGAGAGAAACAGCAACCAAAGTATTCTAAAGAAAAACTCTTAAAAACCTTTAGAGAGCCCAGAGTATTATTGCTGAGGACGCAAAGAAGCCACACAATGTTTGAAATGAGCGGTGGCTCAAGACTTTTGCACAAAACTGTTAAAAAATATATATATTTTTTTAACATACAGTCTTAGTCCAATAACTACAGTTTGCTAAAGCAGAACTCAGACTTACCATGTGCTGATATTTGAGGGGTTAAAATAGAGAGTGGCACATGGTGACAGTGTCGCTGACAAGTCAGAGGAAGAGATCACAGTTTCACAGTTTAGCACCAATTTGGTGTGTGTGTGTGTGTGTGTGTGCAGTGTTGGGAAGGTTACTTTTAAAATGTATTCCACTACAGATTACAGAATACATGCCCCAAACTGTATTTTGTAACATATTCGGTTACGTTACTCAATGACAGTAACATATTCTGAATACTTTGGATTACTTAATATATTCAGTGTTGGGGAGTAACAGAATACATGTACCGGTGTTACGTATTTAAAATACAAAATGTGAGTAATTGTATTCCTTTACAGTTACCGTTTAAAAAGGTGGTATTCAGAATACGGTTACTTTTTTGAAATAAAGGGATTACACGGCAGTCTTTTCCTGTTTCATATGTTAGGCTATGCCCTCTCTATTTTTGGTAATTCCACGCTGGTGGAAACCCAAACAAAACACATATTAAGAGGCTCAAATGCCTGGGTCACAATCTCACGTCTCATAATGACGTGAAGAATTATTTTTAAAAATGTTGGGGAGTAACGGAACTTATTGTGTACAGTCGAGTCTTTATAGCTTACTCATATTTTGTATTCTAAATATGTAACGCCGGTACATGAATTCCGTTACTCCACCAACACTGTGTGTGTGTATTTTATTCATCATGTGACTGAATCATGTTACATGTGCATGTTGAGCTACCAGCCTGAACTAAGTTGAATATTTTACTCTATTAGTTTGGACTAAATATCAAATATAAATCCTCGGAACCCTGCTCTGGCACACCCATACTGTTAAAGTACCGCAGTAAGCCATGACAGGGAAACACTGAACCATCGTGTACCAAAATAGATAAAATCTTTGAATTGGGGCAGCGAAATGTATTTCATTCATCATCATTTTGACATTTACATTTGATTTTTCTTCTGTCACAAAGTGTCTTCCATGAAATACTGAAGGTAAGACTTTACAGACCTTTGGTGATGGGTAGGAGATAAGCACATCTTGTGTTGATGCCTCATATGGAAAAGATATATATATAAACCTTATATAAAGTTTGTATCTGTCTTGTGTGAAACTTGTATGAAAAGCATACAAGAGTGAAAACAGATATAAGATCCCTTGAAAAATTATATAAATGAAACGTGCATGTTTTGGATACTTACTAAAACAATATATGAAAGTGGCCACTTTCATGAGTAAATCATATAAGCCTTATATGATTAACTACTGTATATGAAGTAGGCCAAATCTGATGCGAGTCTTTTATAAGTTTTCTTCTATTTCTTTTCCATATGGGGCATATTGTTAACTTAGAACTGCCTATGTGTATTGTCACTTTAAGTGGTTTTTTGGCTAAGACAACGAGACAACAAAAACACTCAAGCAATCAGATTTCCACAAAAATAGAGTGAATTCACCACTAGAATTTTCTTCAGTGACAGACAGAGGATTGACTGAAAGGTTATTGGAAAAATCACATTATTTTGATTTGTGTGTATTCTTTATCATTGTTGTAATGTAAACCACTTTGCCAATTTTGTATCTTTTTTCTGACAGTGATACAGAGTGAAGCATCTTTGAATTTGTGTGCGCGGGAGAGAAAGAGATGAGGAGCATACATATCTCACTGACAGCTGAAGCTTTCTGTCTCCTCTGTAATTGCAAACAGATTTATTCCAGCTTTGTAGCTGGCTTTTTCACAGCTGTGTCTAGATAGCAAGAGGCAGTTTCAGACACTTATTCTTTATTCCCCAAATTGAGAAACATACTTATCAATGCAAATGAAATGACTGCTGAGGAAGGCAGAGGAGAGGGAGCAGTGAGAGGAATACCAAAAAACCCCCAGCAAATTCACAATGAAACCAATCACAGAAATCACAGAAAGGGACAATTTTTTGTCACTTAATTTAGTTTTTGTTGTGTAGCACACTATTCAGCACAGTATGACAGAGCGAGTGTGAAGGTAATCCAGTTAGATGGGTTGCTTCAGCTCTCTTCTGCTCAGACTGGTTCTTTTTTCTGATAGGCTGAGTGCTGACCAGACTTAAGGCTTTTGAAGTAAAGGTGAAGAGCAATTAGGTTTACTGTCACACACACTGTATACAAGCTCCCTAACACATCCACAGAAAGATAATTCCTAACAGTGCACACACTATACCACAATTGAAAATAATCAGTAGTCAATAACGACACAATCATGTTCTTTTCCTCATAAATACTCTTCTCTTTCTTCCATGCCCTTTTTATATTACAGTTTACATGTTTCACTCCCAGAATACCTCCTTAAAACTCATGCTTAAAGAAAAAAACATACTCTTACAGGACTTTAAGAGTGTAACAACTGCTATGTAAGTCACTGGCACGTCACACTGTGCTCAATGTTGGTTGCAATCTCTCAGACTGTGAAGTGACCAAAGTGTGTGCTTTAACCTTGAAAAAAACTTTATTTCACTTCCATCTTTTTAGTTGGTCTTTGCCCTTTTTTTCTTCTCAACTTTGTTCTAAAAGGGTGCTCATAAAAAGCTCTGCCTACCAGAGTTTTCTGTTCCACTTTATGTATGTCATCTGCTAATTAGCTGGTTTGTAGACATGGCTCACAGTAGCAGTTATATTGCAAGAGCTTGATCCAAAATCACTGGCAATTGCAACTTTCTAACAGGCTGTCTTTTGTCACTTCAGATCCAAACTGCCTCTCACTTTTGTCAAGAGACCACCACCAAAAAAAATGTCTTAAAAACTTAACTTGAATCACTCTTCTCAATTCCATCTTCAGAAATTTAATGAAACCAAAAAATATTTAAATAGAATTTCATTGCATTTTCCTTTTTTCATGAGCGTAGAAAGAGTAGCCAGCTACGACAAAACTTTATTCCTAGACTTTATTACTGATTCATTTTCTGTGTCAGGCATGAACCCTACATGGGTTTTCTTCGTCAATGCAACTGCTTTATTCTGTCATTGTGTGAATGCTCAGTAGAAACACTCACGTGTGCAAACGCTCCATTGCCATGACCTGTTTTGCAATGTATATCCATCAGGAGAAAAAAAGCCCACTAGTGATAGAAGGAACTGATAAGTTCAGAAGCATAACTTACAAGCACAACGTACAGTCAGTAGTCAGCACTGCCAGGTGAAAGAGCTTTTTAGAATTACCAAAAGTATTTTTATCCTTGAGTTTCATCTGAGCTGAACATCTTGCATTAAAATTAATGTTTTTAAAAAGTGGTGCTATGATTTTAACCCACCATCTTGTTTATTTTAACCCTCTGACATTATTCATACATACTCAATAAATAACCCTGGCATGCTAAGAGTGATAGGCCAATATCTTACTCAATTCACTATGTCTGGGATGTCAATGCAGTCAGTAAAAGGCTAATAAATATTGATTTTATGAACATTGATTTTTGTAATACTGGTAGCTTGATAGAAATAAAGAATTGTGGGTCAAGTGTTATATATATATATATATATATATATATATATATATATATATATATATATATATATATATATATATATATATATATATATACAGTGGGGCAAAAAAGTATTTGGTCAGCCACCGATTGTGCAAGTTCCCCCACTTAAAATGATGACAGAGGTCAGTAATTTGCACCAGAGGTACACTTCAACTGTGAGAGACAGAATGTGAAAAAAAAATCCATGAATCCACATGGTAGGATTTGTAAAGAATTTATTCGTAAATCAGGGTGGAAAATAAGTATTTGGTCACCTCAAACAAGGAAAATCTCTGGCTCTCACAGACCTGTAACGTCTTCTGTAAGACGCTTTTCTGTCCCCCACTCGTTACCTGTATGAATGGCACCTGTTTGAACTCATCATCTGTATAAAAGACACCTGTCCACAGCCTCAAACAGTCAGACTCCAAACTCCACCATGACCAAGACCAAAGAGCTTTCGAAGGACACCAGGAAAAGTATTGTAGACCTGCACCAGACTGGGAAGAGTGAATCTACAATAGGCAAGCAGCTTGGTGTGAAAAAATCAACTGTGGGAGCAATCATCAGAAAATGGAAGACATACAAGACCACTGATAATCTCCCTCGATCTGGGGCTCCACGCAAGATCTCATCCCGTGGGGTCAAAATGATCATGAGAACGGTGAGCAAAGATCCCAGAACCACACGGGGGGACCTGGTGAATGACCTGCAGAGAGCTGGGACCAAAGTAACAAAGGTCACCATCAGTAACACACTACAACGGCAGGGAATCCAATCCTGCAGTGCCAGACGTGTTCCGCTGCTGAAGCCAGTGCATGTCCAGGCCCGTCTGAAGTTTGCCAGAGAGCACATGGATGATACAGCAGAGGATTGGGAGAATGTCATGTGGTCAGATGAAACCAAAGTAGAACTTTTTGGTATAAACTCAACTCGTCGTGTTTGGAGGAAGAAGAATACTGAGTTGCATCCCAAGAACACCATACCTACTGTGAAGCATGGGGGTGGAAACATCATGCTATGGGGCTGTTTTTCTGCCAAGGGGACAGGACGACTGATCCGTGTTAAGGACAGAATGAATGGGGCCATGTATCGTGAGATTTTGAGCCAAAACCTCCTTCCATCAGTGAGAACTTTGAAGATGAAACGAGGCTGGGTCTTCCAACATGACAATGATCCAAAACACACCGCCCGGGCAACAAAGGAGTGGCTCCGTAAGAAGCATTTGAAAGTCCTGGAGTGGCCTAGCCAGTCTCCAGACCTCAACCCCATAGAAAATCTGTGGCGGGAGTTGAAAGTCCGTGTTGCTCGGCGACAGCCCCAAAACATCACTGCTCTCGAGAAGATCTGCATGGAGGAATGGGCCAAAATACCAGCTACTGTGTGTGCAAACCTGGTAAAGACCTATAGTAAACGTTTGACCTCTGTTATTGCCAACAAAGGTTATGTTACAAAGTATTGAGTTGTATTTTTGTTATTGACCAAATACTTATTTTCCACCCTGATTTACGAATAAATTCTTTACAAATCCTACCATGTGAATTCATGGATTTTTCTTTCACATTCTGTCTCTCACAGTTGAAGTGTACCTCTGGTGCAAATTACTGACCTCTGTCATCATTTTAAGTGGGGGAACTTGCACAGTCTGTGGCTGACTAAATACTTTTTTTGTCATGCGGCGGCTGTGTGAAGGCAAGAGAGGACCCAAATGCACGGCTCTAGACACACGGGGATGAACTCAAAGGCCGGTCTTTATTAACAGGAACATAAGAAGTCATATAAAACTATACTGGGAGCAACTAAAAGCTGAGGCGCTGGGAAGACACGGAAAATGCACACAACCTAGAGGGACGACGCAACACAGAACAAAGGGACACTCTGACATAAATACACAGAAGGTAACGAGGGGAGTGGGAACACACGGGGAACACAGCTGAAGACAATTACTCATGGCCGAGCAGGGAGGACACGAAACTGACGATACTGACACCAAGATGTGGACCTTAAACACAACACAGTACACAGAGATGAGCACGGAGAGAGAGAGGCAGAGAGAGAGGCAGAGAAGAAGGATGAATACGAGGGGATGAGGAGAACACAGAACACATAGGGTGGGAACACGGTACCAGAGCAAACACCACAATAAAAACATGGACACAGAGGGAATCCAAATACCAAACCAAACAATCCAATGGACATAAGAAACAAAATACAAAACTACAGAAAAACTAAGAACACTGGGTCAAAATGACCCAGGACCATGACATTTTTGCCCCACTGTATATATATATATATATATATATATATATATATATTGTGTGTGTATATATATTGTGTGTGTATATATATATATATATATTTTTTTTTGTGTGTATATATATATGTATATATATTTTGTGTGTATATATATATATATATATATATATATATATATATATATTTTTTTTTTTTTTTGTGTGTATATATATATATATATATATATATATATATATATATATATATATTTATTTTGTGTGTATATATATATATATATATATATATATATTTTCTTTTTTGTGTGTATATATATATATATATATATATATTTTGTGTGTATATATATATATATTTTGTGTGTATATATATATATATATATATAAAAAAAAAAAAAAAAAAAAACACCCAGCACGCCCCTGCGGGCGGTTTATCCTTTCAAGCTCGGGTCCTCTACCAGAGGCCTGGGAGCTTGAGGGTCCTGCGCAGTATCTTAGCTGTTCCCAGGACTGCGCTCTTCTGGACAGAGATCTCCGATGTTATTCCCGGGATCTGCTGGAGCCACTCGCCTAGCTTGGGAGTCACCGCACCTAGTGCTCCGATTACCACGGGGACCACCGTTACCTTCACCCTCCACATCCTCTCGAGCTCTTCTCTGAGCCCTTGGTATTTCTCCAGCTTCTCGTGTTCCTTCTTCCTGATATTGCTGTCATTCGGAACCGCTACATCGATCACTACGGCCGTCTTCTTCTGTTTGTCTACCACCACTATGTCCGGTTGGTTAGCCACCACCATTTTGTCCGTCTGTATCTGGAAGTCCCACAGGATCTTAGCTCGGTCATTCTCCACCACCCTTGGGGGCATCTCCCATTTTGACCTCGGGACTTCTAGGTTATACTCGGCACAGATGTTCCTGTACACTATGCCGGCCACTTGGTTATGGCGTTCCATGTATGCCTTGCCTGCTAGCATCTTGCACCCTGCTGTTATGTGCTGGATTGTCTCTGGGGCATCTTTACACAGCCTGCACCTGGGGTCTTGCCTGGTGTGATAGACCCCAGCCTCTATGGATCTTGTACTCAGAGCTTGTTCTTGTGCTGCCATGATTAGTGCCTCTGTGCTGTCTTTCAGTCCAGCTTTGTCCAGCCACTGGTAGGATTTCTGGATATCAGCCACCTCCTCTATCTGCCGGTGGTACATACCGTGCAGGGGCCTGTCCTTCCATGATGGTTCCTCGTCTCCCTCCTCTTTCTTGGGTTTCTGCTGCCTGAGGTATTCACTGAGCACTCGGTCAGTTGGGGCCATCTTCCCAATGTATTCTTGGATGTTCGTTGTCTCATCCTGGACTGTGGTGCTGACACTCACCAGTCCCCGGCCCCCTTCCTTCCGCTTAGCGTACAGCCTCAGGGTGCTGGACTTGGGGTGAAACCCTCCATGCATGGTCAGGAGCTTTCTTGTCTTTATGTCAGTGGCTTCTATCTCCTCCTTTGGCCAGCCTATTACCCCAGCAGGGTACCTGATCACGGGCAGGGCGTATGTGTTGATGGCCCGGATCTTGTTCTTACCATTCAGCTGACTCCTCAGGACTTGCCTGACCCTCTGCAGGTACTTGGTGGTTGCAGCCTTTCTAGCGGCCTCTTCATGGTTCCCATTTGCCTGCGGGATCCCCAGGTACTTGTAACTGTCCTCTATGTCTGCAATGTTGCCTTCTGGTAGTTCAATCCCCTCAGTTCTGACTACCTTCCCTCTCTTTGTTACCATCCGACTACACTTCTCCAGTCCGAACGAC
Source organism: Rhamphochromis longiceps (assembly GCF_057381845.1). Lineage (NCBI taxonomy): Eukaryota > Metazoa > Chordata > Actinopteri > Cichliformes > Cichlidae > Rhamphochromis > Rhamphochromis longiceps. Next base: position 36,889,223 of record NC_140568.1, on the reverse strand, counting down.
ATTCCAATGTCATTGCTGTATAGCCTGGTAGTGTGGATCAGTGAATCGATGTCTCGTTCACTCTTGGCATACAGCTTGATGTCATCCATGTACAGGAGGTGGCTGACAACTGCTCCGTTCCATAGTCGGTATCCGTAGCCAGTCTTGTTAATGATCTCACTGAGGGGGTTCAGGCCTATGCAGAACAGCAGTGGGGACAGAGCATCTCCTTGGTAGATCCCGCACTTGATGGTAACTTGTGCTATGGGCTTGGAGTTGGCCTCTAGTGTTGTACGCCACATCCCCATTGAGTTCCTGATGAAGGCTCTTAGGGTCCCATTGATCTTGTACAATTCTAGGCATTCCAGTATCCAGCTGTGGGGCATTGAGTCATAGGCCTTCTTGTAATCAATCCAGGCAGTGCACAGGTTGGTCAGTCTGGTCTTGCAGTCTCGGCTGATTGTTCTGTCTACCAGTAGCTGGTGTTTTGCACCTCTGGTATTCTTGCCAATTCCTTTCTGTGTCCCGCTCATGTATTGACCCATGTGCCTGTTCATCTTAGCCGATATGATGCCTGACAGGAGCTTCCATGTAGTACTGAGGCAGGTTATTGGTCGGTAGTTGGAGGGGACCGGTCCCTTCTTGGGGTCCTTGGGGATCAGGACCGTCCGACCTTCGGTTAGCCATTCCGGGTGTCTCTCGTTAACTAGCAGCTGGTTCATTTGTGCTGCCAGACGCTCGTGGAGTGCAGTCAGCTTCTTCAGCCAGTAGGCGTGAACCATGTCGGGCCCTGGTGCTGTCCAACTCTTCATACTGGAGACCCTTTCTTGGATATCTGCCACTGTGATGGTTACTGGACCCTGTTCAGGGAGGTCGCTGTGGTCTGCCCTCAGATCCACTAGCCACTGAGCATTGCCGTTATGGGTTGCATCCTTCTCCCATATGCTCTTCCAGTATTGCTCCGTCTCCAGCCTTGGTGGTGCTGTTCTCTTATTATTATTGTTCCCTTGCCACTGAGAGTACACCTTTGCTGGTTCTGTGGAGAACAGCTGGTTTATTCTCCTGCCTTCTATCTCTCTGGTGTACCTCCTCAAGCGGCTGGCCAAGGCTGTGAGTCTTTGCTTGGCAGTTTCCAAGGCATGGACATGGACAGCTTGCTGTATTTCTTAGGCACCTTATTCGTCGCACCTTTCTGCAACTCCGTTAGTTGGCTAACCTCTCTCCGTGCTACTTTGATCTTGCCCTCTAGCCTCCTTCTCCATGGAGGGTACTGCCCCTTGTGGCTGTTCAACTTGTAGCCAAGCATCTCACTGATCACTGCTGCCGTATTGTAGATCAGCTTGTTAGTGTCGGTAATCGTGGTTGTAGGTATTGCCCGTAGTGCTGCATTAACATCATCTAGCAGACCTTCTGAGGGTACTTCACGTAATCTTGGTAACCGGCTACGGGGGATCCAGGTTTCAAGCTTGGCCATGATCCTATTTTTCAGGTCAGTTCCTCTCGCACTCAACGATCCTTCTCCTATCACACTTGGGGCTATGTACCCAATCTCGGGTGGGGGTGATGATATCTCCCCCCTGACCTGGCGTCCTGACTCCTCCTTGCCGTAGCATTTGTGTTGTACCTCGTCAATCTCTAGCTGTGAGAGCAGTCCCTTCTTTCGAATGTTGGAACACTGAGCTACTAGTTGTTTCGCCGTCATTGTGGATGTTGGGTATCGAAGAATCCATAGGTCCCTCATCCTATTCATGTAGCCCCTTCCGCCGGGGTTACTTGCGTAGTAGCATTCCAACAACAACCCTTGCCCACCGATGCCTTCTTGTTCCAGTAGCCCACTTTTCGTCAGGGTGCCCTGGTTCCTCAACACCTGACGCGGACCTTGTTGATCCGGGCGACGTCCGAGCCGGCATGCCTTCATATTTATCTGTCTCGCTCATGTCTGCGGTAGGCTTGCTTAGCATAGGGGGTCTAGCCTTAGGACCCTTACTGGATACAGACGCCCCAGGCAGGAATCGAACTTGCGATCCTCTGTTCCAAAGGCGTGTAGTTTAACCACTACGCTATCCAGCTGCTTATATATATATATATATATATATATATATATATATATATTTTTTTTTTTTTTTTTTTTTTTTTTTTTTGTGTGTATATATATATATATATATATCAGGGCTCTAGACTAACTTTTTGCCATGGGCGTGCCATGCCTAACTTTAAAAAGTTAGGCGTACCGGCACAAAAGTTAGGCGTACACAAATTTTCTAATAATTTATATAATATAATGTGTTTTTCTGGATACACTGTGCTTTTTCAGCATTCAAAGATTGATCACACCATGTCAGAGCACTGGCTATGAATTTCAGAAGGATCAGGCCTTAACTTAACAGAAAAGTTAGCAATAGTTCTTTTCCTATTACACCTATCCACTTCTGTCGTGCCTATAGGCTGCTCACTAGGGCTGGGTATCATCACTGATTTCTATAATCCATTCGATTCAACTTAGCCTCAGACAGTCAGAAATATTATAATTCTGATCATTTATCAGTACTGACTTCTTCAGAATTGTTTACATCACAGCAGATGCCTTTGTGTGAAAGTAACTGAGAATAAAACACAGAAAAACATGAAGGAGATTTTCCTGGTCTGGCTTTTTATAGCAGATAACCTTAAAAATATTCTACAATGTTCTGCATATAAAGTTTAAATTTCTTCAGTATTGAATAACAGAAAAAATAGGCTTTTTTGTCCGAGGTCATTTAAGTGAAAAAAAGAAAAGAAAAAGACAGCAGTCACAGCGCTGTAAACAACGGTAGACTGGTGGGTAATAAGCGAATGAATAATACAGAAAACAGAGATTGGAGACGGGAAACTGTTCTTGAAGTACAGAGAGAGAGAGAGAGCTAGCTGTGCATGAAGTGTGATTTTAATAGTCGTGGAAGCAAAACAGCAAAATTCATGACGACATTGATCAAATGTGAAGCGCAGTTTGCTGCTTCTTTTGCTGCTGGCTCTGTGAATTTTGGTTGGAGAGAGACAAAACCTGCAGCTCAGAATCAGCGCAAAAAGACGTAAACACAGCGCGGACCGGATGCATCAGGATCGCTAAGCTCCGACAGGGTGTCCATCTACGGGCCGTCGGGTGAGAAAGCCGAGAAAGACAAAGTTGATTCTGATGCGTCGGGTCCGTTCTGGATCCGTGTACCTGCTCTCATCTGCTGTTTGGTTGTTGTTGAAATGGTTTTGTGAGCTTTAATCGGAGAATCTGGCGTTTCTGGCAAAACACAGTTATATTTAAAAGTCGATTCAGGATTTAATGAATTGATATCGCTTTATTCAAGCTACTCACCTCCCACTTCCACCTGCACTTTCAACTGGACCACGGCCAATCAGAGAGGTCCCGCCCCTTACTATCTCTGATTGGTTTAGTCCACGATAGGGGCATAATGTGTGTCTGTTGTTGACCACAGGGAAGGTTGCAGATTTTTTTTTTTTTTTTGCTACCTGAACAGTTGGTCGCACAGGTGCAACCAAATATTTTTTTTTAGTCGCACCACTGAAAAATTTGGTCGCATTTGGTCAGTAAAGTGTCTGCAGTGATGTACTTTCTATGCGACTATGTTTAGCATAGAGTAAGATGCTGAAATAAGAGCTGCACCTCTGCAAGGAGCCAGTTAAGCGGGTTCAACCATATGTCTGAAATGCATTTGGAATTGTTTGGACAAGGTAGACCCAGAACACACTGAAGAAATTAGGTCTTTCAGCTGTTATGGGAAAACTCCAAGTCCCCAGTAAGAGCTGTATCTGATGCTGGAGAAAGAGAGGTCTGGGCAGCACTGGTTTGAGTGTTTCTTCCTCACCTCAGACCTAGATACATCCATTTTCTTGGAACTATCTATTAATGCCAGCAAATATGTTAATCAATGGGGTAAAGCTTCAGTGTAGGAGTGAGTGAAAGTGAACAACAGGACTGGATCAATCAGACTTTGATATTCAGGCACTCCTGCGACGTAATATACGACCGTGTTGTGAATCTAAATCTGAATCTAAATCTAATATGTGTGTGTTTTTTTTTTATTTATTTTTTTACCAGGGTTAATCTTGATATGGTGAGAAGAGTGTGCTAAAGAGCACAAACAAAGTCTCCCATTTCTCCTCCTCCATCCTAGCTTTTAACATGCAAATCAGTATGCCTGATGATGGATGTCATCTGGCATGGTAACCAGTCCCATTTAATGCCTGTAGACAAAAAAGCTCACAGTCAAGCAATTTCCTGAGCATCACCACGCATCGTTTTTGAGTGGATACCAAAATTGACTTGTGGCTCATGATTTATGAGGTTGAAGCAGCACAGCAACAATGAATAGTGAGTTTATATTGGATGTGATGACTGCAGAGGAAAGAAAAATATCCACTACATGTTTGATCAAACTGTCATCAGATTTGTCAAGTATTTTACAGGCTGCTCACCTTTTCACTAAAGTAACTGACAAATTGCAAGATTGATGATTAAATGATGAAGTGCATGTAGTTAAAAAGTGACAGTGACTGTTTTTATCAGATGATTATTGAGTTACATTGCAAGCGTAGGGACTTTTAGCAATTTAGGCCTCAGTTTTATACTATAGTCACTACAAGTTATGAAAAGTAATGTAATGTAATCAAATCAGTAAAAGAATAAAGCCAGATTTTGTCATTGGTTTGTTTTCCAATTTTTCCCGAGTTAGAGGACATGGTCAGTGATGATGGTGAACCCTTGCAGCACTTCCCACTTACAGGCATTGGACACTACCTTCTCACTTTGTGTAAAAGCAAGAATGCCAAAAAATAAATAAAATACCAAGCAAAATTAATTTTCTTGCTCCATCAGTGCTACATGCACATATTATACACCATCTGTGACTCACTGTCCCAAATGCACTTGCACCACCCTGTCAAAATACACACTCATACCTATTTTCTTTTGTAGCCCCAGCTCCCTTTCACTTGCACACATGACAAACACACACACCTTTATTCCCTCTACTGTAGGGGACATTTATTCTGATTATGTTGGGCTCTGGAGATCGAAGATTGTAGTAATCAGAAAACTGGCCAGGCATCTATCACTGCAGCAACCAATCAAACAACCTGCTCCACCAACAGCAAATGGGAAAAATTACACACAGAAATGATTCCCACCGGTCTGTGTGTGCGTTAACTTTTGTACTTCTATCCCTGCGAGGACAGATTTTAGAAGCATGTACAGATTTCATCGATCTTTTCTTTAACAGACATAACAAATGTTAAATTTCTAGTTTTGAATTAGGATTTAGTTCAATTAAATAATGTGTTTTGGGGGGAAAAAGGTGAGAAATGAGTCTTGAATGAATCTTGTGATCGGACCTCACTAGAGTTGGGTTCAATGTCTGTATAGGATTTTTTTTTAAGTCTATCTGGGGAGCACAAGGCTATTTGTTTTAGCTGATGATAAAGGTGGCAATGTATTTGGAAAGACAGAGAGTAGGGAATTTTTAAAAAAGTGTGAGAAGTGAGTTTAGTACCGGCATCACTAAAACCCCAATCCAAATCTGACATACATATACACACATGGACTGTACTAGAGTAGTTGCAGAAGCTGCTTTAATCGAACTGCCCCCCAAATATTTGGTAAAATGGTAAATGGCCTGTATTTATATAGCGCTTTACTAGTCCCTAAGGACTCCAAAGCACTTTATATATATTTAATTATTAATAAATATTTCTTTCTTTAATTTTCATTAACTCATATGCACATCATGAATGCAGTTATTGTGCTGTACATGTTTACATACTTACATTTTACTGCTGGCTGATATCCAGATTAAGGTATTTCTTGTTAGTGTGCACAGATATTGCTTGGATTAGGGGGGAGAAAAAAATAGAGAGAAAGGAAGGCATAGAAGCCAATGGTAGCATTAAAAAAATAAAAATAAAAATAAAATATAAGAACAGATGACAGAACAACAGTTTTAGCCTGTTGTGTCAATCGGCCCATGATCCATACTATCTCCTAAATTAATTACCATGACATTTTGATGGGCCCCAGAGAAAAAAATGACTTTTCATGTTCTCTAATCTACAGTAGATGTGGCACTTTATTTCTGCATTGTGCGAAATATACCAACCTTTACTAGATAAACTAGCAAGAAATTCCATATGGACATTTGAGATTCAGATAAAACTAAGCTCCAGTGGATTTGGCTGTGGTCATGGTTCACTGATGTTTTTTGCATGTATGGAACATTGTCAGTGTCTGTTTTTATCAAATATGATACAGTTATCTCACTTTACTTATTTGTTTTTTGCTGCACAAATGAGAGCATACCAACACTGTCACTGAAACCTGCTGTAAATGTTGCCGTAACACAGTCAGTCTCCTATCAGTCTACGATGATGTGGGGTCAAGTTGGCAATTTCTACAATGTATTTCTGATGATACACAAATTAACTGTGATAAATCAGCAAATAATCCTGTCCACATACAGACGGTTACATTTAAAAGAAATGCACATTTAGCTACTACATTTGCACTTTGCATCCTTCCTGTTCTCCAGGAATATAACCAGAATGCAAACAGCTGGCACCTGAGTTGAGTCCCCACGAGTTGTGCTTATTGATAAAGACACATTCAGACGGATGGCAGCATGTTGGCAATCTGTCTGCATTCATAAATTAGACAGCTATTTGCAAACATTCAACAATTGCTCTGAGTGATTACCCTCTATCAGATGAGATGAGCCCTCTTGTCTGTAGTATTGGCCTTTATTTAATATAATATTGATATTTAATGTCCCTGTATTGGTGCATTATTGTTACACAAAATATTGCGATACCTCTGGCCATTATTATCTGTGCCTGACTGTTGTCTTTGCAAGTTATTTCTTAAAATCACTTCATTTTACTTCCTGCTTTATTTTGAAGGTTCGTTTTTCAGAGGACTCTTTTGAGCTTTTATTCCCCCCCCCCCCCCCCCCCCCCACACTTCCTGCCTTAATTACTATTACAATTAAATTAATTTGTGCTTTATTACCCCCCTCCCTGGTGTGTTTTCCCTCAGTCCCTGTCAAGTTTGTTCAGTCTCCTCTGTTGTATTTAGTTCAGAAACCATATTATTGGTATATCTGGTTGACAGTTTCCCAGCAACCTCAGTGCAGTACTTTTTAAATACTTTTTAAATAAAAGATCCTTTGATTTTACTAATGCCCTCAGCCCCGTGTTGTCAGCACTACTCAAGTTGGTGATTATTTCTTTTCATGAAGTCTATACTTGTAGCCTTGACAGCAGATCAAGTGTTAAGAAGGTTTCCAGTAGATTTTAATGCATAGAGTATCCTGAATAATCTGATGAGTCCTTAACTTTTCATGCATTGCCACGATTAGGTCAACAACTACTGGGTAAGCTGATGATCTCTTAAAGTAGAATCATACCTTGGCTGGATTTCGTGACCAATTCACCGCAATTGAGAAATTACACTATTTATACAGAAGTAAGTATTCTCAAATAAATTGGAATGGAAGAGAGACTTGGGCCAAAATATGTCTGGTTTTTTTTCCCTTTTCAACTCCAAGCGCCCTTTTTTTTTCTTCTTTCATGACAACATATTTACTTTTCTTAAGAGCTTTTCAGGTATTTTTCTCAAGGACTTTATCTGCTTCTGCTGCTCTTTGGCAGAGACAATTTTGAACCAGTCCAAATAGATAAATATGCTAGTTTTTAATCAAAAAATATATCTAACAAACAAATAATAGATTTAAATAGATTGATACATTTTGTAATTGCATACACCACCACAGTGACTTTTTGGTGTAACAAACGTTCATGTATCAGATTTGGCCCCTCCTACGTTTACTTTGTTATTTTTGTTTTCCCATACAGATGGTCAGTCTTGATTGCATCAACACCAAATACATGTCCTTCAATCAATCTGTTATCTGCTTAAGATGTTATGGGGAGCAGGCTTCACTGGTACATGAAATGGCACGCCAGTTTAAATGTCCAGTTACTTTTGAGCCTGTGAAAATGGGAGACTGTGTATAAAAATAGATGTAATTCCTAAATAGTTACTGAAACACTTCCCCCCCCCACACACACACACCCTTTTAGTTAAAGATGAAAGTTTTCACTTCAACCACATCTTAATCATTTGATGCACTGTGATGGTGCAACAATGGAAAAAATGACACAAAATGTACTATTGTCCAAATACTTCTATGTACACAGACCTAGCCGTGTCTGTTAATAGATAAAAATGAACAAATATGATTTTCCACTCCCTGCCACATGTACAAAAAAATGACAAAAATGTGTTACAATGACTAAATCTTTACATAATATTTACATGACAGATTACACAGTCATCACACACTATGAAACACAGAGCTAGAATGAGCTCACATATGGCAAAGCTATGGGATGTGTCTAGTCTTTTAGAAGGTGCCTTTGTAACCCGCACGCTGAACACTGCATACAGGTAGTAAACACACAGAAACACATACATACACACTCTCGAGATAGATAGATGCTATCAATGACAAGGCACCGAGTGATGGAGTCAGGAGGAGGTCATTGTGTGTGACTAGATTTGGCTTGGGACTGACTGAGTGCATCTGTGTGAAAGTGCATTCATTGTGTGAGTGTCTGTGTGCATGTGTGTGTGATGTGCATGCATAATGACTCTCTCCATCTGTTCACCCTTCCTGCTTCAGATCCCAGTTATGTTTTCCTACTGTGATCCTGCTGTTGTTAGCTGTGCATCTAAGGAGAAAGTCTTCCTGTGCACGAGTGTGTAGGGGGGTGAGAGAGAGAGAGAACTGCAGAGGGACCCCTCTACCTCCTACGGGCACACCTTTTCTCTTCCTGCCCCCCACGTTTACAAAGTCTCGTTAAGCTGCCCCCCACGACACAGACTCTTTCACTCAAAACACACATTCACCCCAACACATGTTACTAGCATCTGGTCCCTCTTTGCAATGTCAATAATTTCCTGTTCCATAGATGTGTCTCTGCGTGTTTTAGCAGGTAAAAGGTAAATCAAAATTGCATCAATCATCACAGCTGGATAAAAGCTCGAGGCTCTGTTTTTTTCTTCCAGGCTATGGACAGTTGCATAGGAAAACAAGCCCGTTTGCCATGAAATCACAAAGACGAAAATGATGTTACCGCTATTACCTGACATGAAAGTGCCATTTTAAAAAGAGCACAAACATCAAAGGAGAAATAAAGGATTTAAAGGTTACAGGGAGGTTGCTGTGTTGTAGTCTGTCAGATGTGTATGTGTTCAAGTGATTTACCAAAAAAATAGTAATAATGTAATTTATATGATATATGTATGATTTATATTGTAAATGGACAAAGGCTTATTTTCCATTCATACCACTGGGTATCGCAAACATAGACCACGAGGCCATGACTCACCTCTAGATTGTTGTCCTCAGCAAGGTGTAGTGAAACAGAAACAAGGATTAACTAAGAAACTGAATCCAACAAAGCCTTGTGGGGGATGCCTTCCTCAGCACCTCTATAAACACAGGGAGGGTCAGCAGTTTCAAAGGGACAGACTGTCCTTCGAAAACCTAAAGCCCCCCCATTTAGGAGCGTTGCACTTTGCTTTGCATTGTAACAACATTGTGTTTACTCTTGGTTTCACTCACTCTTTGTTCAGTTACTTGATTAGGTTTAGGATTTTTTTTTTATGTTTAAATACACCCTTGTGTTACTTTAACCCCACACATTAAGAATACATGCTTACCCATTGGGACTAATTAGTTTTGTCTAAGCATTTATAAGTTGGTGAGTTGGTGCTGGGACATGGTTTGTGCGTATCTTTAAAAAAAAACTGTAGCTTTTGCCAGAACAGTGGCATTTGATGCTAGGGAAAGAGGAGGAGCTCATGTTTCCCGTCTTCTATTTCCCCTCCACTGTCTATTTCGCTTGTTTTCTTTCCACTGCCAATCTTTTAGTACTGTTCATAAAATTGGCCCAGATTGCTCCATGTATTTTTACTGGCTTGAGAGAGCCAGCGTATTGGCATTTGTGTATATTAGCTTCCAGGCTACAGTATAAATCTGTATTGATGATATGGCAGCCCCTATGGGACAAGGTAGATGAGAGCCAATCCTGGAGCCTATTGACTGGTCTGGAATTGCTTTTGTAATATTGTTTGGGAAGACAGACGACTATGAGAGAAACAAGGGGGGGGGGGGGGGGGGCTTACAGCCTAGGTGTGATTTTTCTGTTTCTTTTATTGTTGTAGCTTTTCAGAAAAAGTGCTCAGAGGATGAAAGACATGAGGGGAAAAACACAGAGAAGAGAATTAAGTGAAAAGAATCAATGAATAGAGCGGAAGAGGGGATGTAAATATCTAAGAAACAAAAAAGGATGAATGTGTATTTAAATGAAGGATCAAACAAGAACAGAGGGATGTACGACACATATCTCCTTTGTCTCATAAAATGAATATGTAGCTTGCAAAGAAGAAGAAGAATTGTATATATTATTTATTTGTTTGGTGTTTATGAAAATGATGAATAAACATGTTTGTTTGGTGTTTATGATCATGATGAATAAACATGTTTGTGTTATTAGCAAGTGCTAATAATGCTGAATAATCTAATTTTCTTAAGTTGCTTCTTGGTCATATTTGACCCTTTCAACTTAAATAACCATTTTCTATAATCTTACTAATTCATCTAACTTTAATAGCAAAGCAATACGCAGAAGCTTCTATGATTGTTTTGGCCTGCTGACTCATTCATCAAATATTTAAATAAAATAAGTTTCTTTTTTTTAATTATTATTTTTTAGTTTATTAAGCTGTTAATCAAAGGTACTATCTGGGTTTCCTGGTTTGTCCTGACATCATTCGCCTTCTCAACATGCTTTCCCATCTGCTTTACACATTTTCTGGCCTCTTCTCTGCACCACTCTGCTGTTTCTGTTTTTGATGTTTTCGCTTTAATTTATTACCATGATTTACATGGAGGTAAAGTCCACATGGAGAACGTGTTGTTTTTGTCCAAATAGTCATGAAATGAAAATAAAAGCAGAAACTCATTTTACATGAAAGCAGTTTAAGTAGATTTACACTCAAGCACAAAGACATTTGAGCAAATGCGAAAGCTGATCTTTTATCATAAATGACGCTGGCAACAACTTTAATTTTTTTTATAATAATGGATTGGATTTATATAGCGCTTTTCAAGGCACCCAAAGCGCTTTACAATACCACTATTCATTCACTCTCACATTCATACACTGGTGGAGGCAAGCTACAGTTGTAGCCACAGCTGCCCTGGGGCAGACTGACAGAAGCGAGGCTGCCATATCGCGCCATCGGCCCCTCTGGCCAACACCAGTAGGCAAGTAGGGTAAAGTGTCTTGCCCAGGGACACAACGACCAGGACAGAGAGCCCAGGGATCGAACCGGCGACCTTCCGGTTACAGATGCGATTCCCATCCCATCCCCAAATTTTTGTATCATTTGTGAGAATCGATCATAGGATAGACTCACCTCGACTTTTTTTCTTTTACATTTTTTTTCCAAACACTTGATATGAGTGGCAGGCAGTGTGGTTTTTTGCTCTGGATTGTGCACTTTATGAAGTAGAAATCCTACTAAGGGCTACAAAATACCAAATATTTTTGGCGTCACATATATAGCTCAGAGACACTGGGTTTTCTGAACGTTTTCTCCCCTCTAACCATTGTTTTTTTTTTCCTGTCAGAACTCATTAAACCTGGTTTTTATTTACAGCTATTGTTTAAAGTATCTGATTATCTGACCTGCATTATGTGAATTATGTCATTTCAATGTAAATGCAAAGCTTAGATTTTGAACATCAAAGTTACTTAGAAATCACACAGCTTGTTAGCTACGTCCTTCTGAGAATTTACCCCTTCATTACACCTCTACAGATACTCAGGTAGATCCTCAGATGAAAGCCCACCTGTGTCCTGAGTATCTGTAGAGAGCTAGAAGAAAGACATGTACTGTGTATCGTGTGTATTCCTTTAAGAGATTCCAGGTGAGCACTTTACAATTATGGATGCTTGTTGCAAAGCGTGACAGAGAAAAGCTTCTTAATGTCTTTCTCTCTTTCATTCCCTCTCTCTCTCTCTCTCTCTCTCTCTCTCTCACACACACACTCTCTCTCTCTCTCACACACACACACTCACTCAGGGATGCACTTTAAAGACTGCCACAAGACTTGATGACAATCCTCTACAATGACAAATGAATCTGACTTTTCATTCAGAATGACTCTGACTTGCAATTCAAAAGTGTTCTGAGGGCATTTTTACATTTTATTTCCATTTCAGCAAACTAGACTGACCAAGACCGAATGAGCAGGTACACAGAGAGTCAGTATTAATATGGAAGAGACACTGCAGTTCATCAGATTAAAATGGGGAAAGATGAAATTCTGTAGATGACTTTACTGACAACTGGCTAATCAGCATTTTTATGTCTGCGTATCAGCAGCTGCAGAAATGTTATTTATGACAGATCATGTAAGTGGAGCCAAAAAAACCCACACTCAACTCTGTGTAGTGTTAGTGTCATTATCATGCTCGGATTAAACATAATGATTAATTAATTAGTGAGTTAACCTTTAGCACTTTTCCACAGCTAATGCCACAAAGCATCTGATGAATAAATAACCAACAACAAAAAACTTAATATAATCTTTAGAAGAGAAATTTGCATATTAGGCACAAACAAACGCAAAGCCTAAAGAGAATCTTTTTAAAGGCATCCACAGATCTTAAATCTTACAGATTTACTTCAACAGCAAATAAGAAGACATTTGAGATGTAAGTCATTCCTGCACATGCACCGCAGCTTTTATCATGACTATACATTTACATAAGTGAGAATGCAAATGTTAAACACACTTAGATAACATTTGCCTTGCTAGCTCTCCAGTACCAATAAATAATGTGTTAACTTATACATGCTTGAGGGAACCGTGAACTCACTAGAGCTTCTCGATATCATGTGTATCACCTGCCGCTTGCACACTCTATCTGGGCAGCACCCTTTACTAAACCGAACGATATATTTGCAGGAATCTGAATGGATCTTTTCGGCAAGGCAGACTTACAGAAAAAAAAGCTGTTTAGAGACCGTCTAGTGCTTTTCAGTCTAAGTTTGAAAGAAAAAAAAACTTTTTGTATGTAACCATCTGATATTTAATTACCGAGTTTTAATTTTAGAATTAAACGGTGTAACTGAATACAAATACGTTATGACATCTTCATAATTTTTGAATTAGAGTATTAGAGAGGTACTTGCATAGGAAGAGCAAGGAAGAGGTGTTTCTAGAATACTTGTTTTTGAGATGTGTAGAAAATAGTTATTTTTTCCCTGTATGAATATGCTTGATGATAGAGCTAACACAAAATAGCAGTCGCCCACTTCTGGTGGCATCTATATGATTCAAGGTTAGACACCCAGTGCAGGTTTCTGCAATGTCTGCCAATGTGAGGTCAAGAGTTCAGGCAGTGCAACCATTCCTCCAATATGTGCCACAAGCTGTCAACTAATAACTCACACAGAGAAGCTTTCCTATGATTGGCAGTTGCTTCCTGTGATGTAATTCTCATATTCTGAAAGCCATAAACATGCACACATTTTTTGTGTGATTTACACACAGCCCAATATAGACAGTCATCCAATTTCTATCCTGCCCTCTATATAAACACACACCTACACACAGGAGATGTCTCAGTTCCTACAGTTGCACCCCTCTAGGGAACCATGCAGGATAGCACAATGTAAATTGTATTCCCTGCCATTGTCTCTGTTTGCCCATTTTTCTTCTGCCCTGCAGAAGACACAAACATGCAAACACACTCACACTCACACACACAGACACTTTTACACAGAGATGCACTAGTCTCCATTGTCCTCTACTGCTGCAGAAAGAAACAGCACTATTGTTATTATTGTTGTTGTAGTTTGGGGATGCACTGTCAGCAGAAAATGTTACTGCTTTCTACATGCTGTGTGCATAAAACAAGGAACAACAAGAAAGGCTCCCTGTGTGTGTCATTGTGTGTGTTCAGTGGCCTTGCTCCGTCTCAGCACTGTCATGTGGATTCATAACCCAATCTCACATAAGAACTTTGAAGAAAGGCTTCAATGAAAAATCCCTCTCATCTCTACCACAAAATGCTTAGAAATGTTTAGAAGCTCAAGAATTCACTTCTTCGAAGCTTTTGCACTAATACTGGCGAGTTTTATGATGGAATTAAAATTAGGTCTGCATTATATTTGATTGCTTTTGATTACAGCAAATTAGATTTTCTATGTGACAGAAGAAGACTGATACCAAGGTTCATGTTCCAAAACAAGGAAAAGCAATGAGGATTAAAAAGGGTGCTGTGGACGAAAAGCAGAAAAACAGCTAACACGGGATCAACAAAGGACAGGGTTTGTGTGGCAGAGATAGCAAATGAGAGCACAAAAAACAGAGGAAAAAATAAAAAAGTTCAAATGTAAAGGAAATGAAAGACACACAAAAAGGCAGGGGAGTTGCAAGAAAGAGCTAAAGGTTTGTAATCTGTCATTAATTTGCCTTGTGCTAAACCACAAGGGGATAGTGGGAAATCAATGCAGGCTGATTGCTACTTTTACAGAACTGCAGAAAACACAAACCATTTCTGTTTTTGTATCTGCTGCAGTTACTCTACTGTTTTTTTCTCTGTCAATCACAGTCCTACTTTGGTCACTTTATTAGGAAAATATGAGGCAACTGCAGCTGAACTCGCAAAGTGGAGTGCAGTGTTAGACCTGCCACCATTTGATTGATTGCAGTGTGTGTGTTTGTGTGTGCGTGTGTGTGTGTGTCAGTATATTATGAGACAAAATGCAGTTTCTGAGGTCTCAGTTTCTTTTACTAACTCACAACTCTATTCTGTTTTACATTAAGCTAGCACACACACACACACACACACACACACACACACACACACACACACACACACACACACACACACACACACACACACACACACACACACACACACACACACACTGCAACATGTTGCATTTTTCATGCTTAGCTGATACTGTTAGACAACCTAACATACACAAACACAATGGTTGTCAGAAAAGTAATACTGGCAGTTGCCTCAAGGATGAGTGGCTAGGAGTGCAGGATGCTCACAAAAGCAAATGAGTTATCATGCTTCACTCACATCTTCTGAAATTGATTCTGATATGTACAAAATATTTTGAAGTGCATGTTTGCATGACTGCCTCAAGCTCCCGCCGTGTCACAAATGACATTTGAAACATGTAGTTGGAAAAAATATACCAACATTTATTAGCACGCAACTTTTGGGATATAGAGTTGCAAGTTGCAACATTAACCTTGTTGACTTTTACAATCATGAGTTGTGACCATGTAGGCCTCTTTTAACATACGTTAACAACAAATGATATCACGGTCCTGGGCCTGCAAATGCAGGTTAATGCATATTACTAATGAGTGAGTTATGTTTTGTGTGCTGCAGCATGCCGTTGTTTCTTGTGACACCATAGAGACACTGGCTCAGTAGTAAGAAACTAATGCCATCCCACAGCCACTCAAACTCTCAACATATGCCTTTATTTCTTCTTATATACGCTTGTTATGCAGTACTGTGGTGAAGTTCACAGTGATGTTCGACTGGTACAGACCTGGTTGTTAGTACGTTAGGCTACGTCAAGGAGCTTTATAGTGTTTAGTTGTTTTGAAATCAGCCATGTAGCTTGTTTATATCTTGCTGAATTCAGTTGGTTATAGCTACAAAGTGCAGTGAATACTGGAGTAGCAGTACAGGTCAGCTGATCACAGCCTATGCTTGAAGAAAAATTTGTTGACGCTCACTGAGCAGTGTGACTCTTTAACCTCACTCTGCACCACTACACCCAATCTCAGGGTTCCCCCACCTGCTAAATCCCCACTTTAACCCCTGGTAATAACCTGTTCTGCTCAGCAACCTGTGGATGAGGAATGCAGATTTTAATTTGCAATATGACTTTTCCAATGCCAGCAGATATTGTAGATGTTGCAAAGCTTCTTCACGCAGCTGTACACTGGAAAACTGTTCAGTGTTTTGTAAGTGTGCTATACAGCTGGTATCTGCAGGAAATTAAAAATAAAATGCAGAAAAATGCAATGCACAAATTGTAATTACAAAATAGTGAGTAGAGGTAGAGGGTAGAGTTAATCATACAACAGCCTATGTTCATTTAAGGTGAATTCCCCTTTATGCTTTCAATCAGCAACTGAGCGTATAATATCAGACTTTCAATCATAAAATGATGTGGATTATTAGTTTAAGTCATGTAGTTATCAAACCATATCATGAAACCTCCCGCAGCTCCACAGAGAGCAAAAGTTAATTTGTTTTTTTTTTTTCTTTTTGCCCAGTTATTCCTTCTGGGTCTCAGCGTGCAGTAAGAAAGTGGAACTTCCATGGCTTCATTTTTAAAGTAGCTGCAATAACAGACCAGCAGGAGCCCGCCCTGTGATGGAAGATGGATATCACAGTGAGTTTTTCACAGTTTTCATCAGGATGTGCCTCACACAGGGTTAGCTGAGGCAGCTGGAGAAATTAGACCCAAACACATCCATCATATTTACATATATTCATAGATAGTTTTTGGTGTGCATGTCTCATCCAGTGAGCCACAACACCCCTCCCTGTCTCTCTCGTTTCTGTGCTTTCCTTCTTTCTTCCTTTCCTCTCTTGCCCTTCCTCCATCACACACACATAAATGAAGCTAGTCCCACTCCTCTCCATCGCTATCATTAATTCTGGGCAGTAGGTATAGTTGGCTACCAAGCCATAATATAAGCAGATGAGACTGAGAGAGGGCCAGCTTTCTTTAACAAAGAGTCAAAAGGACAAAGCTCGACCATTGTGAGTCAGGGCCATAATGAAAGCATTAAGATAACTCTTCAATATTTATGAAAGTGTGCTGATCTCAGGCCATGCACGCACACACACACACAAGCGCATGCACACACAAGCACACACACACAGGGCAGCAGTCTGCTGGGCCATTCATTATATGAATTGATTGAGTTTAGTTTTCCCTGGTGGTCCCTCTGTGATATCAAGTTTCATCAGTCCATCCAACCTGTGTGTATGTCCTTCCTTGGAACAAACATAAACAAAAAACAAGGAAGGAGGGAAAGAAGTATTTCTGTGTATGACTGGATGCCCACACTAATGCATCTGTGTTTATGGCTAAGGAAGACAAGGAACTTTAGTGTCAATAACAGGATGGAGGTGACCGAGAGTGTAAATGTGTGTAGGAGGGATTGTCATGGTAAAGGAAATGTGAGAGTGAGTGCATGAATGTGCATTAATGAGATTTTGTTATGTGTCAGTGAGAGATAGCAAAGGGGAAAAAAGTTTGTCTACACCTTTGTGTTCATAGGTGGTGTGTAAGCAATTACATGCAAATTTTGTAAGATGCATTTCCTGCTATGCTGGACGGTAAGACAAAGGCATGAAGAAGGCATGTATCCAGTGGGGTGATAAGTAGGGTGGACATAGGCATTACTGTCAGTATGCCAGTGAAAAAAAATCATTTTCTTTAAATCTAAAGACACAACTAATACCTGCATTGACAGGTAAGGTAAATTCTATTGCTAAGACAGTTTGAAATATGCTCTCCAATGATCTAGCGAGATGTAATATTTTTATGTTTTTTATGTAATACATCAGAAAAATATCTAAATTCTGCTTTTTAGACCAATTAACACATTTTATAATCTGGTTCTTGAGGTAAACAATTTCATTGAAACAATCTGCTGATAAGAAAATCTCAGTACTGTAGACTGAATTGAAGTCATTTTACACATAATGGTTCCACCATTGAAAAACCACAATTTCTAATTTCAAACAAATGTATGGAACAAACATAAGGGCCTTGTAAACCTAAGCAAAGATTTCTGGAAAATGTTCTCTTCATCTAAAAAAAAGTGTTCCATTCAGTGCATATCTCTTCTTTCATATTACTTAAAAATGTAGACAAATGTGCGTTCTGGTTAAAACAATTAACGAAAAGCTCTGGTCAAAACTCTAAAGCTGGAGAAGGTCAGTTTTAATTCACCTGGTGAAAACACCATCCTTCTCAATAAAAGCTGTAGTATAAGGCAACACTCATCATCAATACTGTCTGCTTGTACTGGAGTTTTGATAGAAGAAATGGTGCATTCTTTGTAATTTCTGCTGATGTGCAGTCACAGTGTCTTTTTATATTTTCTGTCACTTCCTTTTCTGCTTTCACTTTGTTGCACTTTCTTGTTCTCTTTGTATGTCATTCTTTGCAGTCATAAAATGTCTCTCCCGCATTTGCTGGTGAGCAATTTCTTTCACTTTCGAACTGCTGGTGGTCACAGGAAATTGTACTCTTGCCATTTAGAGAAAGCACACTCATCAACACAGTAATCTGTAAAAAAATGTGTGGTTATATATATAGATACGGTGGGGCAAAAAAGTATTTAGTCAGCCACCGATTGTGCAAGTTCCCCCACTTAAAATGATGACAGAGGTCAGTAATTTGCACCAGAGGTACACTTCAACTGTGAGAGACAGAATGTGAAAAAAAAATCCATGAATCCACATGGTAGGATTTGTAAAGAATTTATTCGTAAATCAGGGTGGAAAATAAGTATTTGGTCACCTCAAACAAGGAAAATCTCTGGCTCTCACAGACCTGTAACGTCTTCTGTAAGAAGCTTTTCTGTCCCCCACTCATTACCTGTATGAATGGCACCTGTTTGAACTCATCATCTGTATAAAAGACACCTGTCCACAGCCTCAAACAGTCAGACTCCAAACTCCGCCATGGCCAAGACCAAAGAGCTTTCGAAGGACACCAGGAAAAGTATTGTAGACCTGCACCAGACTGGGAAGAGTGAATCTACAATAGGCAAGCAGCTTGGTGTGAAAAAATCAACTGTGGGAGCAATCATCAGAAAATGGAAGACATACAAGACCACTGATAATCTCCCTCGATCTGGGGCTCCACGCAAGATCTCATCCCGTGGGGTCAAAATGATCATGAGAACGGTGAGCAAAGATCCCAGAACCACACGGGGGGACCTGGTGAATGACCTGCAGAGAGCTGGGACCAAAGTAACAAAGGTCACCATCAGTAACACACTACAACGGCAGGGAATCAAATCCCGCAGTGCCAGACGTGTTCCGCTGCTGAAGCCAGTGCATGTCCAGGCCCGTCTGAAGTTTGCCAGAGAGCACATGGATGATACAGCAGAGGATTGGGAGAATGTCATGTGGTCAGATGAAACCAAAGTAGAACTTTTTGATATAAACTCAACTCGTCGTGTTTGGAGGAGGAAGAATACTGAGTTGCATCCCAAGAACACCATACCTACTGTGAAGCATGGGGGTGGAAACATCATGCTATGGGGCTGTTTTTCTGCCAAGGGGACAGGACGACTGATCCGTGTTAAGGACAGAATGAATGGGGCCATGTATCGTGAGATTTTGAGCCAAAACCTCCTTCCATCAGTGAGAACTTTGAAGATGAAACGAGGCTGGGTCTTCCAACATGACAATGATCCAAAACACACCGCCCGGGCAACAAAGGAGTGGCTCCGTAAGAAGCATTTGAAAGTCCTGGAGTGGCCTAGCCAGTCTCCAGACCTCAACCCCATAGAAAATCTGTGGCGGGAGTTGAAAGTCCGTGTTGCTCGGCGACAGCCCCAAAACATCACTGCTCTCGAGAAGATCTGCATGGAGGAATGGGCCAAAATACCAGCTACTGTGTGTGCAAACCTGGTAAAGACCTATAGTAAACGTTTGACCTCTGTTATTGCCAACAAAGGTTATGTTACAAAGTATTGAGTTGTATTTTTGTTATTGACCAAATACTTATTTTCCACCCTGATTTACGAATAAATTCTTTACAAATCCTACCATGTGGATTCATGGATTTTTTTTTCACATTCTGTCTCTCACAGTTGAAGTGTACCTCTGGTGCAAATTACTGACCTCTGTCATCATTTTAGGTGGGGGAACTTGCACAATCGGTGGCTGACTAAATACTTTTTTGCCCCACTGTATGTGTGTGTATATGCGTGTGAAAAGATATATTAATGTCAATAATCACTAATCTATCTCGTCTAGGCAGCCTTTTAATTGTTTATCTTAAGTTATATCTTTGTTATTGGTGTTAGTTGTACAGAGAGCTGTTTCCCTTTATAATCTTTTTGCCCTGCGTTAGATTGGCGACCTGTCCAGGGTGTACCCCACCTGTCTCCCTATGGTAGCTGGAATAGGCTCCAGTCCCCCAAGACCCTGATAAGGATAATCAGAAGAGAATGAATGGATGGATGATATGATCTTTAAAACATCATATTTCTTTAAGTGATTAAGTGGTGACAATTACACTGAAAAGAAGCATGCATCCAGAGAGGCTGTGGCATGATGAAAGGCCTTTACTGGTTCATTTTATATTTTGTTAAATGTCCCATCATCTCTTCTCCATATGTTCCAACTTCATTTCTTTAATTATCCCAGGATCAGGTCCAGAGCAGCTAGGACTTCCATCTGACTCACAGTCAAGCATTTTTGGCAGTTGAGATTCAGAAATCCATCCTACATTGTTACAAGATTCCCATCTGCCTGTTAGGCCCTTATGTCATGGTACAGGCAGGTACAGTTTTTTCTGTTTTTCTCTCTTTCTCTCTTTTCTCTTTGCTCTTGGTTGGAGAAGTGCCCTGGTGGTTACTCATGGCTCCGCCCAAGGGAAGAGTTGACCTTTCCAGGACTTGTACTCAACCACCTGCTGTGCATCGTCTAATCAGTGCGTGCTACTTAAGGACCGGCTGGTACTATTCTCTGCCAGGTTGTTGTCATTGCAATGGCGATCCCTGCCCGAAGCCAACATGTCACTCCCTAAAGTACTTACCTGTTTTTCGAGGAATTTGAAATACAGAGTCAGTCTCACTTATGGTACCAGTTTCAAATGGGCTACAGCTAGTACAGTCAACTTTCCTGTAATTCACCCGCCTTCCTCTGAGCTGCTCTCTCTCCCTTGATTGCTGCTTGTCCGTCTGCTGCCCCTTCAAACCTTCTTCATCTGGAATATAACAAGTAATCAATTCTCAAAGTCATCCCAGAAACCCAGTTTGTCTTTGGCCATTGTCATATCCCTTTCACCTTCTGAAGCCCTCTCTATTCTCCACCAGTTAGGATTATCCACTCCAAAGCCATTAGCTGGTCTTTTGATAACTCGTTCAACTTGTTAATGACATTGTTTTCTAACGAGTCTGCTTTTTGGGTATATGACACTGATGATTTTAGGAACTGAAAGAGTATTTGGACCCTGAGATGCTGAAAGTTAAAAATGTTCTAGTTTCTTTTAATTCCACTAATAACAATATTTCTGTTTTCCCAGGTGTTAAAATAAAGTTTAACATCCAGGCATCCATGAAAACAAAGTATTTAAAAGGTTTAGTATAGAATAGAATAGCCCATTATTGTCAATACATGTCAAACGAAATTGTGGGTGGTCCACACCAACTGTGCAGGTATAAAATATAAGTTAGAAGTTATTAGAAAAAGAGAAAACTAGTTTCCATAAGAAGATGAGAGGGCCAGCTTTCTTTAACAAAGAGTCAAAAGAACAAAGCTGTTTTTTATATGATATACCATTTTGTATTTTCAGAAAACAAAAAACAAATTAAACAAACAAACAAACAAAAGAAATATACAGCTCTGCTATAACTTTGGATGGAAAACTAAATTTCAATGTTTGGAAACTTAGTGTAGCTGGGCTAGCTCACCTGTTATGCTTTGCCCCGTTGGCTAGCTACAGAGCTAGAGTTAGCATATTAGCACAGTTGGATGAGGGTTACATTTTTCTGAGATATAAACTCTTTAATAAGCTCTGGAGCAGATATTTTCGGGCCCTAACTGCCAAATTATACCAGAGCAGACAAGCAATTTCATGTTTTCTCACTCTCCTTCTCTCACAGACACATTTATTTAAGCTTATGCTACAAACTCACACTACCTTCTTCAGCTAGGCTAGTACAAGCCCCAAACAGATTTATGTTACTTGCCAAAGTAACATAATGACACAACCATTTATAGAATTCCCCATTGAACAGTGAATCAACTTCTTCTATATATATAGTTAGAGATAAATGTATAGTTATGGTTTGGGTCACACAGTGGAAACATAGTTTAAATATATAGTTGAACTCTTATAATCTGTCCAACATTAACCTGCCTACTTTCTGGCCGCTGAAGCACTGCTGTGTCGGCTGCTGGTAGTTATTACACTGTACTCATTGCTACTGTTTGTTTTCATTGATGCAGCTGAGTAATGTAATTTTTCTGTCTTAGTGACTGCTTCCTCTCTCATTTTTTCTCCCAGGAGTCCAGCACACTAGCAGTTTCTTTTTTTATGTAGTTATTAATCACGAGATATCAATGTCATCTGACTTGACATGATCTACTGTACCAGAACAGCCACAATAAAAACTTTTAATTAATTTGACAGTCAGCTGATTATCGCATTGCTACTGAGAGGACTATCATGAAACATTAAAAACAAATAAAAAAAAAAAGCAAAAAAAAGCAAAATTCAAAGCAAGTAACAACAGAAGAACAGTGATAAAGTGTTAAAAGTAGAACTAATTATTTTCTCTGCTGATTTCTATTTCTTCATTCATCTATCCACAGATACATATGCACACTGATGCCTCCATTGTACATCATTCATCTGCAATACTGAAGTGCCTCCATCCTTAAGTGTCTCCATTCTGTTCCCTCTCTCATTAGATCCTACAGCTTCCGATCAATTCATTTGTCTCTGCACCACACTCACCTCCTCGCCTCCTCTTTAAGTGCCAATCATTAAGCTGTCAGTCAGCCAGTTTGTATGTTTAAAGGGCATCAGAAGTCATTGTAAGATTTATGGTGTATGGATGTAAATGTAAAGGTGAACTCATTTTCCTCTCCTCTGTTTTTACTCACCATGATCTCACTTTCTCACCTTTACTTTTTCTAGCTCCGTTTTCCCCTTTCTCTATACTTTCATCCTCTTTTTTCTTGTTTTTTATACCCTTTACTCTTCATCTTTGCCGTCTTTCATCTCTCCTCTTCCCTCTAAACTCTCTGGCTGTCAGGCCTATAACTCCTCATCCATGTATATATTTTTATACTTTTTATTTATTTTTATAGCCCTATCTCTTAAAGTACCTTCTGACTCTATTCCTGTGTCACAAAGCCACTGCGATTTACACCCCCATTCACACCAAGGCAGGAGGGATGGATAGTGAAGTGTGGTTGGGGGTGGTGCTGGGTGTTTGAGATAAGCCATCACTGACCAGATTTACAAGTCTCTCCCAGACAATCTCCCCTCCATCCAACCTTTGAAGGGTTCAAGGTTCAATTCCATTTGGAGCCTATTTTCTAAGAGTACATCCACCTGCTGAAGAAGAAAAAAAGCTTTGGGATTTTACACACAGAGCAATGGCCATGTATGTTTCGGCAGCTGCTAGCAGTGATGCAGAGAGATTTACGTGTTGGTGCTTGAGGGAGCAAGAGCATTCGATCCTTGTAGCGTAATATTTTATTGTTTCAGGGATAGAATGAGATAGGCTGCTTCATTCCTTTCAAGGAAAAAAAAGAAAGAAGAGAAAGCCTGACACCAGAGTTTTAGACAGCGAGGAATGAAGCGAGAGTGGGAAAAGGAAAGAGAGAAAGAGAGGAACTGGGAAAGATGAGCAGAACATGAATGAGCATTGTGCGGCTTTCAGAGAACTCAGAATAAAAAGCCAAAGGCTCGTATAGCCATCAATCAGCCCACTGATCAATGAATTGATTTGTAAATCAGGCACCATACAGTAAGTCAAGGCTGAAGCTCCATTAGGGAAGAGCTATGTCATCATTACAGACCAGAATCCAAAGGCTTTGGATAAAAACCAGCTATCCATTTTCACAACTGCTGTATAGCGAGGGTCAATAACACAAAGGACAGAGTTTAACTTAACTCTTTTTTTTTTTTTTGGTGTTGACTCGTCCACATTATGACATAGATTTTGTGCCAAAAAGCTGCACATTAAACATGCTACTGTTGCTGGAGGTGTAATCACAGCATGCCAGAGTCATTTACATTTACTACTTTAAAGTGTTCTTTTGCTTCAGCGTGACACACTATGACTGTAGTCATCCAGGTGTAAGACTGTGGGAACATGTAGCTTTACAGTTGTTTTTGTTTTTCAAACTTCCTTTTCTTTAATTAATACATTTATTTTCTCTTAAAGGAAGAAAAAGGGAGTCTGGGTTTTGAGATATTTCCTTGCTGAAATGGCAGGTCAGCTACAGTATGTACATTAGCAAATTAAAAAAAAGAAAATAAATAAATAATCTTACAGCTGCAAACTGATATCTGTAAGAGGTTTTCATAATCCAAAAGTTACCATGAAATGCTAGTTCAATATTGCAATATGTTTTTTGATATGCTAATTTTGTAATATAACAGATTGTGTTTAAGTGGTTGTAATAATTTGCATTAAAAGGAACTGATGAAAAAGTATTAAAAAAAACCCATCTCTGTTTAGTATATCAACACTCAAGAGTATTGTATGGTTTTCACTAGTGTATATGTATATGTATGTATATAACCAACACTTAATAAGCTTAAAGACACTCGAAAGTTGAGCATAATTTATAATGCTGCTCCCTCGAGTCAGGTTTTTACAATTATAAGGTCTTGTCATTGCAACAGTTCTCTCTTCCATTTCAGCACTTGGAATTTGCACCACCAAGATGCACAGTCTTCTACTGTACCATGTTTGTATATTAATGGCCAACAGTACCCTCTCAGATCCAGTAGAAAAATGTACTTTTGGCATGTTTTCATTATAGGTGAGTTAAATATTTATTATATGATGGAAAACATACAACAGTCCCTGCAGAGAATATATATACACACATGCACACAGACAACTTTGATTAGACATCTGCTATAATCTTATTAAAACAGAGTTCACTTATGCAGCCTCAAAGGCATAAATATAAACACACTCACACAAAACTGACAACATGGCCTACTTACACACGTCCACACAAATGCACGCATTGCTGTATATTAACACACTCACATGCACATGGACGCATATCTTTACTCATGTCTGATTTGCACAATAACATTGATCATTGTATTTGACAGGGTCTAGTTTTTAATGGAATAGGAATCTGCTGAGGCAGTTGGGGCAATGCAGCTAATGGACTGTATGACATACAAACCTATGCACACACACATACTGAAGAGACAGCTGCAGTTCCTACAATCAGAGTATGTTTCCTAGGGGACTACTTAGCTCAACACTGGCCCTGTGATAATGTGCCATTTTACTTTATCCATAAAAGCCATGTGGTGTAATTTATAATTTTACGACCTGCTCTGGTATAACATTGCTGTATATGTACAGCAATGTTATCCTGATGTTATCCAGAAAAGACTGCTATGCATATTTATTTACATCCGCATCTTCCAAAGTACATTTTGCTGTACTACACTAACAACTGTTGTGTATTCAATGAGAAATCTGGCACAGATCTGAGTTCAGAAAAAAATGGTACATACTTTTTTCTCTTTATATAGTATCCTATCCTGCTGCGAAACAGTACTGTTGTTTAAAATATAAAGGCTTACTTCATTCAGCTGTAAGGAGATTTAAGGAATAGGCAGCTACATAGCCGATTGCACCTGGCCTTGGATCATACCAATTTCCATTTACTGAGTGATGTTTGTGAAATAATTTTCAGGTACTAAAGAGCAGACCAAGATAAGATGAATGGGGATTTATGGAATGTTAAATTATATAGCATAATAAATTTTGTAGGTTGAAAAAACATCCTCTTTGTCAACTTTCCTCCTTCTAACCTAGGTTTGCTTGCTTGTCTCATCCGTGGTCTGTCTGGAAAGACAGAAACAACATTTTATGAGACGTTTGTAGAGAATATGACATATCATTTGAAGGAATGTGCAATATGATTGGGATGCATGCATGCCAGACACCATTCAGACTATTTTACACTGAAAGATTAACAAGTGTCTGCTCTCCCTAACTGACGTCAATCGTAGAGTGTCTGCGCATATGAATTAATTTAAAATTACGTGCCTGTTACAAAAGCACATTAAGTGGTATTTTTGTGAGAATGCCCTCATGCATAAGCTATGTGTGTTGCTGTCATGTGATACTGTGACTATTTCACATGGAAATACAGTACAGAAAATAATGTTAAGTACAGTAGGTGACAAGTGGCTCAATTCTTCCTAACCTTAGCCTGTTGATGTTTTCTTCATTCCTCCCACTTTTGGACCTGTACCATAGTTGTCTAAGCAGCCAGTGGAGCAAACTCTTACTCATTCAATTATTAGATGTACAGTTTTTCAACCCCAGTTTTTTGTCATGAAAAATGTAAGCCCCATTTACCAAAAAACATTTTACTGTTTCTATCAACAGCAACAAAACCACCTGCCAAATCTAGCAAGACTTTAAATGAACCTATGCAGGATTGTGCTGCTGCTAAATTGTGTAACAAAATTATAAATCTGACCAGAAAACATTAGCTGGATGTCCTGATGAGACAGGATTCAGCATGAGTGTAGTGTGACTCCTTCCTCTCCTGCAGTGTTATACTTTTACACCGTATGTGGTAGCTTATCTGTGGCATTGTTTCAGAAGTGCATAATACAACTTCTGTTTGCATCAAAACAACAATTTTAATTAATGCATAAATACAAAACAATGAGAGATCTGTCCATAGGATCCAGCCCTCTGTGATCCTGAATTGAAACGGATGAATGGCAGGATGGACGGATGGATGGAAAAAAATAAAATATTGGAAGACGTGCAGTAAAAAAAAAGGTTTACATATACTGTTTGTTTATGCACCTTCCAGAAGGTAACTGTTGCCTTTCTCAGCTTGTAAATCCTCCTTTTTCAAACATGTCCTGTCTCTCTTATTCTCATCTTTCTACAATTTTCCTGGACCTATTGCAATTGGTGCAGAAAACTTCAAAATGTAAGAAAAGCACTTTTATACAATGAAATGATGTTTTCTTTGAAGACAGCTTCATTTTCGCCCCTTCCATTTCACTCTTTTGTGTCAGTTCGTTGTACTTTTGTCCCTCTTCTACAGAGAGTATAAATGACTTGAATTTGCAAACTGTGCTCTTGTGGATTTTATAAGAGTTTGACTCTCTGTAAAAGGTTTCTTGCTGTACTGGCATATCAACGAGGTCAAAAGACAGGCTTTCTGTTACTTTAATATTTCCATGTCATTTAAAGGAAATTGCATTATTTGGGTAAGATTTACGCAAGGTTGGTTGGCATGGTGGTGTGGTGGTTAGCATCATGGCCTCACAGTAACAAGTTCCTGGGCTCAAATCCATTGGCTGGCTGGGTCAGCAAAGCCTGCATGCCAGGCCAGTTGGCATGAATTTGAGAGTGAATAGTTGTCTCTCTGTGTTAGCCCTGCAACAGACTGGCAACTTACCCCTGCGCCACAACACCAGGGGCAGTCTCTAGTCCTGAATCAGTTAAGCGTAAGAAAAATCAATAGGTAACTGAACTGAATTAACTAATTAATATCTCTCAAAATACTGCATGTTTTAAGAGTTAATTATTTTTCCTTTGGTGAAAAAATAACTTCTTCATTAATACTGTTATCAGTTCTTGCTTGCATTTCCCCTTTTCAATCTATTTCATTTACTTCAGTTAGCTCTGTACAAGATAATCTGTTGAACCTCACAGTTTGAAATGAGTGATGTTGTTTTATAAGAGACCTGAATTCAAGCAAATTGGTTCTCTTGTCTTTTCTCTCGTTTGCCCCATGGTTCAGCTTCCTCTCACACACATTTGTATTCTCTCAGTTTTGTATTTGTGTATTTTGGACTTCCTTGAAAACCAGATGCTGCTCCTCAAGGTGCTGTCTTGTCAATAAATTCAATTTCAATCTCTTCATCATCTGTAGCTGTCCAGTTCTGGTCAGTTCCTCCTTAATGCCTTTGCTTCTTGTATTTTTTATTATAAATTCTTGTCTGATATCCTCCTGTTGACTCCATCCTCTTTTACATTGCCGTTCGTTTTTTCCATCTCACTCCCTGAAGTACTCTTCATTTGACATCTTCTGTCATCCAAGGTGACTTGTAGAGAGTAGTCCCTCTGTTGCATACAGAGAAAACAAGGGAGACTGTAATACACTCAACGGAAATATTTGCAAAGCAACAGATTACATGATTAGAGCTCCTCTAAGGCACAGTGGTAGCTTTGTTTGAAAAATCAGAAACATGATACAGCTTCATCTCTGGAGTAACAAAGACCAACTGAGACTCAAAAGAGGAATAAATATTAAATGGTCTGCTGGATTTTTATTTTTTTTTGTATAAAATTCTTTCTTTGTGTTACTTCTCCACTTCATCAAGAAAAGAGTGTTGAGGGAACACAAAGACACCCAACAGATTTGTCCGGTGCCAGGCTAAAATAACACACTATCGTCATTAAAGGGATTCAAAAGATGTAGGCCATCAGGAGGGAGAACCAGCGCCAAGCACAACAAATCATTTTTTAAAATTCTATGCACTCTATTGTAGCTGACAACGGATTCACATCAAAAAAGAAGACCGGGATGATAGAGTTTTACTCTCTTCCCTGGTGTATAATAGTTTCCAAAATGTGTCCATGGCACTTGAAAAGAAAAGTTGGATTAAAAAAAGGGACAAACCAGACTATTGTTTTGGACATGACACAGAGATGGACCAGCAGCAGTGGGTTTTTTGTTGTCTTCTTTAGGCTTTTTTGAACACAAGGTAGTATCATACACTCTGCTAGTTTGTCCCTGTGACCATTAAGTCACAACAAACATATATGGCTTGTATAAATGCACTAAGAGATATGGTCTACTAATGACATATCTTTTTGTCTGAACCTAGAATGGAGCTTTTTAGATAAACTGTAAAATGTGTTATTGCACAGAAGTAAGATTGTAGACTCTTCCCCATCAGTCACATCACAAGTCACAAGAACTTTTTCATGTCTGGATTCAAAAACTGTGAATCTGTCCCTTATTCTGATGGTAAATATAGTTTAACTGGGTCAGATGTGGAACCTGATATTCTTTTATCTCTGAGATACCATCTGTACCAGACTAATAATGCCTGCCTTAAAAGTGATCACTGGAAATAATCCCTGCTCTTTTTCTAGTTTGTGTTTTCCTTGATTAAGTGGGAAAGTTTTTTCCTTTGAATCAAATCTTTCTGCTTGTGTGGATCAAGATAGTTTTTAAAAGAAAACCTAACCTTAGCTGTATAGTAGACAATTGGGATGAGCTAGACCATCGGGAATCCTTATGATTCAGATCTCACGTATCATATGCCCTTCCATAAAAAGTGACCCCATGGGTTGTTTGTACAAGCAGATTGTTACAGCCAGATTTTATTGTTAAATGACCTTTAGAATTCATTTAACAATGAACCAGTCCCCATAGCAAATGCAGCAAAAAGGCATTTATATTTAGGCTATAAAGTTAATCCAAAAGGGGCAGCCATCCCTCACAAAATGTTCTAGTTGATCTGGTATTACAATAGAATTATCACAATTGTTCACTGTTTGCGGCATATTTACCTTTTTGGACGTTTTGGAACATTTATTAACATCTTAACATAATGATAGCATGTGTCAAATCAGAAATATATATGTGGAAGAGTGCAATAATTTCGTAATCTTATACACGTGTTTTATAAAAAAGAAGCAGAGAATCTGGAGAAATCTCTGCGTGCAAGGGCTTGCTAATGTTTCTTGCCACTGGATGCATTCTGTAATGGAAATCACTTCCAGAAATCAGTCTATGAACAAAGTTTGACATGCCATGGACAAATGCAGGTTAAAGAAGAAGTCACATATGAATAGGGATGGGAATCGAAAACCGGTTCTTGTTGGGAACCGATTCACACTGTTTCAATTAATTGGAATTGTTTGGCATTTTTGCAAATGATTCCCCTATCGATTCCAGTCGCCTTGAATGATGTCACCACGTTGCGTAGCGTCATTTACCTGGCAGGAAACATGGCACCTAAGCGGCACAAATGGACAAAAAGTTTGGTTATACTTTACGAGAACGGATGACAACAGGGCAACTTGCAATACTTGCAAAGTAGTTATTTCATTAAAGGGAGAAAACACTAGGAATATGCAAAAGCATTTGCTCACAAAACACGTGATAACCTTAAATGAATGTTGTGTTTTTAATTCCGCTCCGGACTAGTGCAGCTCAACCCAGCAGCAGCGGTAAGATTTGCACACCCTCTCCCGTTAATACGGCAGGTAAATTATCAGCTAACATTGCATATTATGTTAGCGCGATCTGCCTTATTACAAAACCTGCTATTACTTTGCGTTGCATTTAGATGACTATGATGAGAGAGACAGACAGAGTCTGGCTGGCTCAGATGCTGGCAGTTCCCACTGCAGTCTACAGGTAGCGTCTCCTTTCAGGCCAGGATAGACAAATGTCACCGAGCAGGGACTAAGTTTGTGGTCAAAGGCTTGCATCCATTTGCCACAGCAGATGCCCCCGATTTTCGGTAAGTTAATGTGTTTAATTGTAGGCAGGGAATATTTATTTTATTAATATTTTACATTTACAATTTTTTTTTCTGGGGACCCCGTGACACCCCATCGAAGAGCTGTAGGCTGTGGATCTCTTAGGATCTCACTGTTGGGTTTGTAAGGCCATGTTACTCCTAAATTTCTCTCTTGTTCAAAGAGAAGATATAAAACAGTTCTAAGCTAATTGACCTGTGTGTTCTCCTTTTTTAAAAACAAGAATCAATAGGAGAATCGATAAAGAATCGAATTGTTAAACAGAATCGAAAATGGAATCGGAATCGTGAAAATCTTATCAATACCCATCCCTACATATGAACATGATCCAGAAACGCTTAGGTCATCCCCAGCCCAAAGCTTATTTAAAATGGAACGAGGCACAGTGGGAAACTGTTCTGTCATTAGATGAATTTAACCTTGAAACTGTTTGGATGCTACATCCTTCAAAACTAAAGAGGTGAGGGTCCATCCAGCCTTTTAAAAAAATGTATTTATTAGTGCACAGTTTCTATCTCTGATGATGTGGGGGTGCATTAGTAGCCCACCTGTGGAACTGCGGGGCGGGGGGGTGTAGATAGAATAGGTTTGTAGCGTCTCAGTTTGTTATGAAACCTTAGCTTAGCTTTTTAACTTCTAACTTCTTTCTTTTATTATTTGGGAACTAGTGTTGTTGTTGGGTTTTTTTTTTGTTTGTTTTTTTTTTACAGTTTATGCTTTTGATGTCTGCTGTTGTTTTCACTATTGGCCATCTGTCATTGGTCAGAACTTAAGAGGAACCAGGACACCAGACAGAGGAGACTTTTAATTGGTCCACTGAGGATAAGGGCCTGTTCAAGGGAACACTCTATGGTGGAAAGCTGATTAGAAAACAGCAGGTGTTGGCACTGGCAGTGTACAAGCTCTAAAACTGAGGTTCAAGGCTTCCATGGGGACCTTGAGAAGGCTCATGAGAAAATATGCCAAATGATGTTGTATAATTTTGTCATATTTTTCTTCATTGCAGTGAATGCAAGCAGAATTCAGAAAACTATCAAAAAAAGTCTTAATGTATCATACTACTGATTCACTTTTCCCCCTTTTTGATACATTGCCATACACCCCAGTTACAGAAAGTTTAGGTTAAGGTTTGAGCCATACAAGGCAAAAGAACATCTATGCATGCAAACTGCTCACTGCTCATGCGAAATTCTGAAAACTCTTTGGTTTCACTGCATCAACTGAATGTTGTCATGTGCAATGTTTCTAACTCTAGATTTCATTTTCTGTGATACTGTTATTTGTATTTCTTTCTTCACCTGTGGAATTTATTTATTTGTCAAAAAAGTTATGTAAAGCTATACTTTTGATCCACATTTCAGTGTTAGACTTTTTTATGTAGCTTTAATATTTTATGTTTCTACTGTACTCAGTTTATGGGACCTATGGCTGTAAGTTAAATCAAAAGCTCACAGCAACTCAATGAACCATTCAGAACTGGCTGCCAGCAAGAGCAATGTGACAATATTTTGACTCCATTATTTCCCATCACACATTTCTGAGAGCTATGTTACTCTGACCAATGCTTTGTCTTTTAAAGCAGAAATAAGTGTGATGTTGATAAACATTTCTCAATAGATTCCCCAAACTATTGGTTTTTCTTTCTTGTTGTTCTTGTTGTTCCCAGTTCTATTAATGATTTTATTTACTTTTACACAGAAGTATTTAGTTATTTCATTTCCATACAGTTTCCTTCTGAATATACACATTTATAATATATTTTCAGCTATTACTCCATTAATTATTAGCGGTACAGAAAAATGTATTTAATTTGAATTTTAGTAAAATAAATGAAGACAACACATATTCATTTGAATTTCCAGGACTTCTGGCTCATCTGTGTGGCGTTTACATGTTCTCGTTGTGTTCCTTGGGTTTCCCCAGTAAGGGAACCTGGTGTGAATGCAAAATAAGGAAAAATAAAGCCTTCAAGGGTCTATATGCTGTATGAATATATGTCTGATATGTTCATGTCATATCTGATATGTTGCTCCCTGGTCATTCACACCAATTTGCAATCATTTCTTGTCTTACATAGAGCTGTACCCAAGTTTGAAAACTAGTGTGGCAGACAATACCTGTTTGGAGTAAACTCTCCAAGAAAGGTATCATACACAATTAGTAGGGGTGCAACGATATTCGTATCGATATTGAACCGTTCGATACAGTGCTTTCGGTTCGGTACGCATATGTATCGAACAATACAACATTTGTAATTTATTTTATCAATTTTCCTTCTGACGATGCTGTCTGTGTGGAGCGCTCAGTGAATCTGTGTTCGACTACTCCGCCTAGGCTGCACTGTCGAGCGCAGATCCACTGAGCGCTCCACACAGACAGCATAGTCAGAAGGAAGAGCGCAGGGCAAGCTAGCGAGACAGAAGTTAAGCTCTCCTTGCAACAGGCAAATTGAACCTCATTCAGATCTGGCGTTTGGAATTATTTTGGTTTTCATGTGACGTATGACCCTGAAGGTAAGCGAGTCATGGACTAAAGTAAAACAGTATGTTGGATGTGCCATGCAATGCTCAATTACATTGGTGTGAACTAGTGTGTTAGCGCAGTTAGCTCGTTAACGTGTTGGCCGTCTAGCCCCATGCACGGAGCGATCGGCGGTAGCTCATTAACGGAGATTTGCCGTGTTGTGGCGTTAAGGTCATTTCAACGAGATTAACCTGAAAGCACTAGTGGGAACACAACGAATATGACTGCACATTTACACCGACATCATCCTAGTGCAAAGACAAAAACAACAAGCATGCTACTAACTTTAGCCGAGTCATTTAGACAGCTGTTAGCACATGATTCTCCTTATGCTGCTGAGAATATAGCCCAGAAGAAGCGGATAGTATAGCTTTTATTTTCGAAAGAGCCATTTCTCTGTAATAAACTCTCTTTTCCAAAGATGAGTGATTCCTCAATCAGATACAGGGCTTGCAATATCGCTAGCCCGACGTCCCGGAGCTAGCGATTTTTTTCAGTCGGGCTACCAAAATCTATCTCTTCCCTGCCCGTCGGGCTATTGTAGGAAAAATATATGTCAATGCTTTTGCATTCTTTCAGAAATGTAGCTGGGTAATTATGTCATTGGCATCGGTGAGCCACTGTCAATATGTGACATATTGAAGTCGCGTTTGAATTTGCGCTTGTTTTTTTGCTTTCACTTTGCAATCGTGCGAACTGTGTATAGAGAGCGACAGCACTGATCTGTGAGTGATGATAATTTGTGCACCAATTCCTCTGACATCGTCTTATTAATCGTTAGCTTACTATGCAAACATGACAAGTGAAATCTCCCGCAGCAAGCTTAAACATGTGAGAGGTTGATCGCGCAGAGAATCGCTGAGCTTATGTGAGTGCATGTGTAAAAGCATTTCAGTTCTGCTGAGCCAAATAAGACAGGTCAGGGTGAAGAAGTGACAGCCAAATAAAAGCTTACCACAAAACGGAGAAGTTATGACAAATCAGACTATAAGGCAAAAAGAAAGTGCAGCTTTATGGTTTCATGGACAAAATAATTTCTGTGGCTGCAATATGACGAGCTATATAACCAGGGCTGCACATAAGTGGTCCGCAGGTGCGCATTCGCTGTCAAAATAAAAAACGCGCACAAGGGTTAGGGTTAGGGTTAAATTTAAAAACTGTACTTTTGAGTTAAAATATATATTTATAATTTTAATAAATGACAAATTAAAAATGCATGAACATTTTTTTTGTATCGAAAAAATATCGAACCGTGACACCAAAGTATCGAACCGAACCGAACCGTGAATTTTGTGTATCGTTGCACCCCTAACAATTAGACATTGCTAAGATTTTTAATACCACTGATCACAGCATTTTACTACAGAAACTGGATTATATCATTGTTATTAGATGAAATTGGCTTAGTAGTTTAAATCATACAAATCAGTTTGTTCTAGTATGTGTATGAGGCGGCTTTGTCACACACAAAATTTAGTCATGGAGTTTTATTGGTTTTTGTGTTACAACCAACCATACATTCCCATTGCTATGCAGAAGATACTAAATATCCAAATATCTTAAATTTGGGCAAAAGTGAGATTATTGCACTTTAAACCCCTTAAAATCTTAGAAACATGATGTCTAAAGAGATGCTTTCTAGCATTACCCTGGCCTCCAAGTAAGACAGTGAGGAATCTTGGAGTCAGTTTTTGACAAAGGTATGTCCTTCCTTTATCTGCCAGTACTGCATGTCATAAGCAGTTTTCTTTTCTCTGCCATACTTTGTGGGTCCCCTCCTCCCTCCTCCTTTTTTTCTTTTTAACCCCCGGCTGGTCATGGAAGATGGCTGGCTCTCCCTGATCCTGGTTCTCTGGCTGTTAAAACTATATATATTTTTTGCATTGTTGCCAAGTCCCACCTCATAGAGGACTGTCTGATTTTTGTGGTTCTCTCTCTAATATTGTTGAATCGTTACCATACCATATAAAGCCCCTGGCGTCAACAGTTTTTGTGGCCTGGCCTTGTGTTAATAAAACTTATTTTAATTAACTTTAACTGCAAATTCTGGATGTAGTTGCAAAAATGGCGATGACTAACTCTCAAAACAGTGTCATATCCAAACGAACAAAGCAGTAGCAACATTACTGGCTACATGTAGCATTGTTGTGGTTGGCAGCTGCAAAGGTAATAAGTAGCTGGATGGCAACATTTCTTTGGAACAAACAAACTGAATTTATGAAGCAATGTATTTCCAAAGATAATTACACATTTTCATAATAAACTCTTACAAGTGCAAAATGAAAGTTTATAGAACACAACGACTTAATAGCTTAGAGGAAAAGCAATGCTCAACAGAAGTCATCTCTTTTTAAAATGTTATGTTTTTGT
The DNA here is from genome assembly GCF_057381845.1 of Rhamphochromis longiceps. Lineage (NCBI taxonomy): Eukaryota > Metazoa > Chordata > Actinopteri > Cichliformes > Cichlidae > Rhamphochromis > Rhamphochromis longiceps. The sequence goes on along the minus strand of NC_140568.1, from coordinate 36,853,677 downwards.
CTGAACAACGATTTGGCATGCATGCAAACAACAGGATGGTCAAGTGAAGCAAAGCCAACAGAGCTCCTGTGACAATATGTTAAAATATGTATGCTACTCAAATAAACATCAGTCTCATCAAACAAAACAGATGTCACGGCTTTTGGATACGAGACTCAATTACCCCAAATCAAACAGTGTTGTCACCGAGACAGCACTGCTACGCTTCAGCCATGAATCATTATAAATAATTTGTGATTTTCCTCTGTGAAAGTAACATGATACCCACATAAAAGCAGACAAATTCTCTCATGTAGGTCCTCTGTCTCTCAGATGCATCCACCTTACTAATGCTTAATAGTGTGGCATTATTCAAACATTGTTCCATTGATAAATTGAACACTGCGTGGCTCTAAATTGCATCTCGATCCAATGCGTATTGGTGAAAGACACAACTGTGAAGGTTTTTTGGTTGTTTACTGGAAAGATAAAAATACTTGAGGCAATCAATCTATATAATCTTATTATCAACGCAAGTATTATAACAAAGGTCTACAGGGAGGTGGATCAAGCTTCTGATCTCACTATTTGCTGTTCTCTGTGATAAGACAATGACCCAAAGATTGTGGGAAAACGCTAGTAACAGAGGAACTGCAGCTTAATTTGATGTTAGTTGTTGGTATAGACTGAAGATGCGAGGACTTAAAGTCTTAAGTGTTCTTAGAAATGCACTCTATCACATGCATAACAAGGGATTATAGTGGTTTATATTTGCTCAGTTTTGGTGATCACAAACTTATACTGCAGAGAGTATAAAATGTTAAAATGAGATTCAGGTCAGAAAATATAGTATAAGAAGGGTGATTCCATTTCTTCTTCTTTTATTATGTGTGCTGAGTCTGCATTCCTTATAAAAAATTGCAGGTTTACAATCATCTGTATGTTTCGACTCCCCAAAGTCGAAACATCCAGGTGCATGCCGCTGTCACAAACTGGCTTGTTTGGCCTTTTAAAACACCATTGTTGTAGGGGGTATCATTTAGCCACATTTTGTTATTTATTTAGCTGGCAGAAATAATGACAAGTAAATGGCACATGTGTGAGAGCTGGTATTGACTTTTTTTTGTCAGACTGAGTTACGGATCTTCACTGGAGATGAGAATGGTGTCTCTGACTATGATCAAGGAGGAGAGCTGGCAGCGTCTTATTCCTAAAGAAGGTGCAGCAGGTCACTCAATTTTTTCCACACATTTATGGAGTTGTGTACCATTATTTAGTCTCCCAGGCTGTCAGTGTGGAGTTCTGATGCATTTGAGGAAGATGGAGTGCAAATAACCCGTTATGGCACTGTGTGCTGCTGCACAGCACATTGCAAAGGCAGGAGTTTATTAGCAGACATGTACTGGCCAATCATCACTTTGCTTACTGTGGGAAGAGTTACAGATTAGCAGGAGGTGATATGAATGAAATTAAAATGCCATATGCGTTTTAACTGAAAAACTTGAGAAACTCCTGTCGAGGCTGTAGTTGGTAGGTTTTTGTTTGTCTGTTAGCATTTTAGAAACGCCCACTCCAGGAACTCTGAAAATACAGATGCCACATATGCCCATAAGGGTTACTGGGATAATGACACTATAATAATGAGAATTCTGAAATAAAATAGATTATGTTAATAGTTATTGTTAAACGTTAAAAAGGATCTATCTATATGTTATTTGAATGGCAAAAATATATTTGAGTGTATATTACTGTTAACCATACATTGAAATCACATGCTGCTAAAGCCTTTTGTGTCTATCCCACGGAGAAGCATCAACTGACTGGCTAAAATCTCAAACGTTCAGAGTAAATGACAAGTTTAACTGTAGAAAAATGTTCATTCTTTCTCCAATTTCTCACTCCATTGCCCTTCTCTTTCTCTCTTTTCCTTTTTTCTTTTCCCTCTTGCATTCTAACAGCTCCCTCTCCACCAGCACACTGCAATCTGTCAGTCATGTGTAGCCTCTGTCAAGTTTTCAGCTAAGACCCGGGTAATCCTGCCATCGCCAAGGCTGTTAACTGGCTAATTACGGAATATATTGGCCGTCACAGCCCCCTAATCCTCCACTCTCATTCACTTTTGCCCATTAAGGATCCTGGGGGATTACTGTAACAATCACACCTCCTCCTTTCTTTGATGGTATACGGGGATTAATATGAAAATATAAAGTGTGTGCTGCCGAAACGATGGCAGCACTGTCATGAGAGGCGAGAAAAGGAACGGGCATACTGAAAAAGTTGTGCAGTCTAACACAGACTGTTGTCATATATGCAAATGAACCCCTTAATAAATAATAAAGTATTGCTCTGAGAAGAAGATCATTGCTTTTTTGTGGGGTTTGGGAAGGTTGATGACAAGACGTGCTGCATGAATAAAGCCTCCATAAAGCCTCTGTTGGTGTGGTGGCTGGTAGGAGCTGTGGTAAGAAGGTAAATGCTGCTTGTTGTAGCAGCGACCTAAGGATGGCTGGTGAATGTCAGTGGTAAAGGAAAGTGTCAGGTTGAATATAGCAAAGTCTGATGACTAGAGAGAGGCCTCACCAAGTACACTGTTGGAGATTGATAAGGTTGTTAAACAGCTCCCCTGTGGCAGTGTGCCAGGTTTGGTTGAGATTTGCCCTGAGAAGTTAAAGGCTCTGAACATTGTGCAGCTGTCTTGGCTGACACGCTTTTGTAATGTCTAATAAATGTCAGGGACGGTGCCTCTGGAGGGACAGACCGGGGTCGTAGTTACCAGAGGTGGGACCAAGTCATTGTTTTGCAAGTCTCAAGTAAGTCTCAAGTCTTTATCCTCAAGTCTCAAGTCAAGTCTCAAGTAATGTCAGGCAAGTCAGAGTCGAGTCTCAAGTCACTGGTGTAAAAGTCCGAGTCAAGTCACAAGTCTGAAACTTTGAATTTCAAGTCCTTTCGAGTCTTTAAAAAAAAAAAAACGAAAAAATAATGTTGCAGTTATGCTAAATGTAAATATTAGACCATGTAATTTTAAAATCTGTGTTTTTCTCAACACATGACAAAATAGTGAACTTAGAAAATATACACAAATTGTGAAATTGCACCTCTTTAGAATGCAGCTCAATTAAACCTAGCTCCAAGAATAATTTTCACCGACAGTTCTGAGATAAGCTGCATGTTATTCTTGGATGCGGTTGTAGGACCGGCTTTAAAATCGCATGACAAAAATATCATACATATTAAAAAAAACTGAATCACCAACGTAGCCTGGAAAACATTTGCTAGTTAGATGAAGTCAGCTATCTCATCGTAGCATATTTATATGCATATTTATAATCATACGGTTCTTGGAGTGAGTGCATACACTCATGAAGTTTAGTAACTTCAGGTCACTGCAACAAGCCCAGGTACAGTTTACCGACGGATGGGTGCAGGACCTTGAAATGCACCGTGTAGAAAGTAAAGACCATCGTACGTATCATAAGTTTACCAGTCTCACAAATCGTCGTCATAAATACACATTCGTTAACCGTTTATTAATAGGACCTTTGAGCTCAACGGTAATTAATTAGTAGTGGAAATAATTTCTGGTACCCATCACAGAAATGTAGCAGTGACAACAATATTGTATGCTGTAATCGTACTAGGCAATTAGTGATACAAAAAACCTGTTTTATCCTGTGAATAAAAGTATGTTTTTGTCAGTGTACCATAACAACAGAAGCGAAACGCAATATTGTGTCAGGACAATTCACTATTTATGCACAATAAATAAAGGAGCATAGCGCGACAATTTCTGTTCAGCGCCAGACTTGCTTGTAACCTATATCACCAATTATGTTAACTACAACAGCAGACTGACCTTTGTGTAAATGCTTGGAGCAGACTAACCTGTGAGCTGGAGTGTTCTGGGATGTTATATTTGATCTTTGAATGGCTGCAATCCAGACCATCCGTCGCGTCTTTGTTACTTTGGAAACATGGCTCGAACAATTTCTCTTCAACGACGTAATCCGATAACAACCGATCTCTTTACCCGTCGGCTTCCCGTGGCTGTCATGCGACCGGCTATTGCAGTTAATAATACAACAGCTTCTTGACATTTTTGTGTTTCTTTTTATCGCTGTGTGACTGATTTCAATTGAAAGCCTGCATGCGCTAGTACCGCTTGCCACGAGTTCCCAGAATCCTTTGCGGTTCTACCCGTGAATGACGTCACATTTTCAATCTCTATATAATATGCATGTTAAATTTTATATTTGGGGTAAAATATCAAGTCTTTTCAAGTAAACCGGTTCAAGTCCAATTCAAGTCCCAAGTCATTGGTGTAAAAGTCCAAGTCAAGTCACAAGTCTTACAACATTTTTTCAAGTCAAGTCTAAAGTCATAAAATTAATGACTCGAGTCTGACTCGAGTCCAAGTCATGTGACTCGAGTCCACACCTCTGGTAGTTACCATCTCCAAAAAGAAGGCCAAAGTGCGGTCTTCAATTACTGGGATGTCACACTCCACACCCTCTCTGGGAAAGTATTCCAGGGTGCTGGGAGTAAGGGTGCAATTGCTAAAAAAATGATGATCCAGACTGAATCCTGGCTGAGGAACAGTTAACCAGGTCTCTAACTTACCAATACTTCTGGAAGGAACATGAGAATCTGACCATTTAGTCTACTTTTTTTTTTATTTGTTGGAATTGCAGAAGACTTGAAAGCCTGGTGGATTCTGTGATATACTTTCAGAGCACAAAGTACTGGCACTGTTGTCATATTTGTGGTCAGGATTTCAGTCCAGCTGAAGGTTTGTGTTCCTTTTAAGTACTGCAAATAGCAGTCCTGCTTTGTGTGGATGATATAGCTATGTTGGAAAGCAGTACTGAAAGGCATCAAGTAATTTGTAGCCAAGACAGCACCTCTGAGGCCATTGTTTCCTACAGTGGTTTACTCCTTTTGGGTGAGATAATGCCCCAAGCAATGGAGTTTAAGTATCTCAGGATCTTGTTTACAAGTGATGGGTAGATAGAATGTGAGACTTTGAGAGAGAGCTGAGCTAGAAGGAAATGACTGACAATCAGTTGAGTTCAACCCTCATATAATCACAAGCTCAGTGTATTGACCGAGAGCACGATGAAGATGCAAACAGGCTTTGCAAGTTTTCTTTGTAGGGTGGCTAACTCTGACCCTAGAAATAGCGTAAGTCATTTAGACATCCAAAGTAGCTTGGGGTAGAAAGAGTCACCTGATGTTATTTAGACTAGAATCAGGGCACCTGATCAGTTTTAGACAGTGGCACGAATTGGAGATGTTGAACTGTATGGATTAATTAACAATGCATCTAACAATCCTTTGTTTTTCCTCCAAGTGCCTTTCCTCCATTTTCCTTCTGAAGCATAAAGTATAAATTAGTTCTCAAGTATGATTTCGCTAATTTCCAAGTTATTTCTTCAAGTATTCATTCTTCTTATACATTATACTTTCACTCCATTATGCATGCAGGAACATGGAAAAATTTCTGTAGCTATAGTTTCTTTTATATACGAAGTCCAAGATACTTTATTTAAATGGGTTTTTTACATTATATTTACACACTGTTAACAAAAAAATCTCAGAAGAATCAGGACTCTATGCTATGAAGAACATGAAAAACAACTTTTGGTCTGTGCATTAACACTGGTGTGAGCCAGTAACATTTGCAAGTAAAATGTCAGTGTAATTCTCTTGGTCCTCCATTCTCCAGTACAGTTTTGTTACCAGATGGTATTCAGTTCTTGCCATGTTCCATGGAAGCTATTTTCCATGGCAGTTGTGTGCCCTGTTTGTTCCTTTTGGCTGTAGTCAGCAATAATATGAGTTTTGCTGAATATATCATTTGACACTGAATTATAATTGATTACATATTTGATTCATGTGGATAAAGTATGAAGTCTATCAAGGAAACTTGCAAGCCACACAGTTTAAACAATTATGAAGTCTTACACAGTTACCATGGTGTAATTTACATATGTATGAAATTAAATAATGAATCTTAGCTGACAAGACATTTGTGTTAGATTGCTATGTGGCATAGCATTGTTGATTGTTGTCTTGAGTTACCATACATTGAAATTTCACTAATTGCAGTGTGTAGTCCAACTATAAACTTTGACAGTATCTTTGGTAAATGGTCAAATTCAATGCTGTGATGATCCTGGGTAAAAAACCCAGAGTTTTGAGTTTTTTTGGACTTTTTAATTCTTATTTATTATAATGTCCTCTATTTGGTCTTAGTTTGTTTATTTTTTACATTTTGGAAACTGTATTAGTACATCAGTTAAGAAAACTGGATATTCAAAGGTATAGACACTCTGTCAAATAAGGAAAAGTCTGTAGTACTTAACTATAAATGTTAGTTGAGTTCTTTTGGTTCTCTGAGCTTTGTTTCTTGGCTGGTTTTAGTAGGCATACCTCAATAGAGAAAGAACTGTGAAGGACACTTGATCCATTTAACAAATATTGCCCCACCATTTGGAACGATGAAATATGGTCCAGTGAGTTTGTATTCATTTTCTTGATTCTGGAAATCCTGTAAGCCTTTATTTCTTCTCTTGCTTCTGTCAATGTGCCAGTTCTGTTGGCAGACATACACGCCAAGGCCTTAACAGGCCCACCACCACCATGCTTGAGAAGTGAGGTGAGATATTTTGGGTTTTACGCTGTCTCCTTTTCTCCAGGATTTCCTGTATATTTTACTTGAACCTAAATTGCTGAAAATGTAGCTTCTGTCTGGTCTGGACTCGTCTATCATTGTCAAGTCTGCATTCGCCGCACATATGTTACTCGCCGCACGTGTGAAGAACTTATGTTAAGTTCAGATTAACAATGTAGATGAAACATGCTTGTAAAGTGATTTCACTTCCAAATTGTTTCATCCACAATTTTAGTGAACCACATTTTTTTCTCAGTTTCTTAAATATTAAGAATCTGCTGCATTTTTGTTCTCGGTGTCTGTTTTAATGGTTGTTTCCCCTTAACTTTCTCAATAAATTGGATGAACTTTTTTTCAAAAGTTAATATTCATAGTGACAAAATGGGACAGGGCGATAGAACAGAAAGTAAAAAAAGGACAAAGACATCACAGCACTAACTGATATGAGGCACATTAAAGCACAGCTCCTCTGCCTCCTGGCAACACACCGCAGGAAGAAGGGAACAAAAGAGATGAACAGTGGGAAAAAGGAGAGGGAAAATGATAAGCCAGCATATCTTTTATTATTTCACAGGTTGAAGAGTTTGGTTATCACATTTTGTTGCCTCCTCTTCCACCCTCCTCTCCTGCTCTTCCATTTTTCCTCTTTTTTTTTGTATACACACTTGTATGCTTTCTGATTTTCACTTACCCCATTTTATTTCTCAGCTAGCTCTCTCTCTCTTATCGACACCTGCACACTGTCTTGGCTTTTTTGCATTTTCCTCTCTGCTTCGTTTGAGCCACCCTTCCCTGCAGTGATGCTACTCACCACCCGCATCGCGCCTGTAATCACAGTGAACGACATATTGTGTTGCGTTTGTTAACAAGTAGTTGTTTGAATTCCGAAACACTGGGAGGTTGATCTCTGTCTCCCTACAGCATAATGCTTTAACCTGATTTTACATGAGAAGATAACAGCTGTCGAGCTTGTTAGCCATTTTCAGGCTTTCCTACTTGTTCAGTGTCACAACAAGAATGTGCACAAACACACACACACACACACACACACACACACACACACACACACACACACACACACACACACACTGCAAGACTTCCTCTCTCTAATTTCTACATCACAAATTCATCCCTTTGTTCTCACCTCTGACATATTAGTTTCTGATTATCCACCTCAGTTCAGTCACAGTCTGCAGACACCAAAACGAAGACACTTCATCATCCACCCTGTTCTTTTTCTTAACATTGTAAAAAAATTAATAATAATAATAATAATAATAATAATAATAATAATAATATCTTGTAGACAATTTGCTTTTTTTCTATTTTTTTTTTTGAATGCCCATGATCCAGCTTGTTTCAGGGAAAAGTAATTTGTGTCTTGCATGAGGATGCACAAATGTGCTCTATTTGATGTCAGTAAAAGCATTCAGCCTGTGGTACTATTTTCTTTGCCTTGAGGATCGTGTTGTGACCCAAATCAGCCTTCTTTGTTAATAATGGAACCTTTTATTCTTTATCATTTATATTTATATTTTGTAGATCTTCTTCAACTATATTACAAGTGCAGTAACATACTTCATACGAGAAAAGGAAAAAAAAACAATTTTCAAATATAAATGATTTAAACAGGTGAGGTGAAGTGATTCTACCTGATTATATATATACACACAGGAATTCGTTATATATAAATATCAAGGAGAGTTAATGTGAGGGGTCTCTGAGTTAAAATATCCTCACAAATTTACTTTTTTGTGATTTACCTAAACTGACAGGTAATATTCAGGCTTAGAAAATACTGCTGCACTTTATTTTTGTGTCTGTATAAATGAAACGCAGGTTTTTGTTCCAGTAAGAATGAGCACTCCTACAAATGCGTTTTATCTGTAAGATAGATATTTTGCCAGCATTATTTAGTAATTCATAATTTAAGATTGTGGACATGAGTGTAATAATAGGATCTATGGCGAGGTTTATCTCTCCTGGAAGCATTGGAAACCGCTTTTTTTTTTTTTTTGGTTAAATCTTTAATTTTCCCAATTAAGATGTGTAACTCTTTTTAATTCAGCGTTGTTCTTTGTATTTTATTGTATAAACAAAGTGCGAGGAATGTTCTAGAGTCAGGGGTCCAGTGCAGCTACTGCTGTGTTAGTGTAGCCATACAGTACAGCAGCTTACAGTACTCCCTGTGAATACTCTGCTCTCCATTTTAGTTTATAGTTGTGCTGTGAGAGGCAAGTGAAGTATTTAGTGAATTTGTCGACATGAGTTTGATGCATAATTTGAGTAAAACTCCTTAATTAGCAGCACTAAAAATGAAATATTTCTTCCCATCTCAGTCTTTTCAGACTCACTGCTGAGCTGAGTTGTTACAGCTCAGCAGTGAAGAACTTAGCTGATTCTGCACTTAGCAGAAGAAAGTATTGTTCTCTTTATTTTCCACAACAAAGTCTGATAGTTTACTGTATGTGTTGTGATCAATTCCAGTATCCAGTTTTCATGTACGTGACAAAGAGTTCCATCCTTTCACAGCCACTCTGTCAGTTCAAGAACTTTAATCTTCACATTATAAAGTCTTAATTATTCTGTAGTTGTCATGTGCAGATATTCTGAAAACAAGTGTGTGTCACTACTGGGCCTGACAGTACTGCGTACTGGAGATAGACAGAAAGATATATAAGGAGAAATGGTTGAAAGAAAGTATATTACTGAAATTTGAAATGGCCTGTAATGCTTGTAATGTTAGATTTGTTACTGAATGAGCTGTAACTGAAAGGAGTTTCTATTGTAAATTATAATGCAACAGGTTTATAACAACTTTCCCAATAGGTTTATTTGTTTATTTGTATTGTCAAATCAACTGTAATCATTAATTCAACTTGACTTAGTTGTGAACACTACAGAAATGATTAGAAAATGTGCAGAGATACAGCAGCAAATCAATCTGCGGTTAAGGGTGTACCCCATATGTTAGCCAGTTCATCAGCAATTTCCCATTTAAACAGATTTTCTCTTCCGCTTCAGTATTTGTAAAGAATAATGACAATAACAAGCAGCTGTGATCAATTTTTGTCAGCTGATGTGCCTTTAAGTTAGAATGTGTTTCCCGAGTTTACCAGAAAATGAACTGCTCTAGAATCATTGATTGGCTTGGTTTCAGTGTAGATGTACTGTAGCTGCAGCAGCACTTCATGATTACAAAGTGGTACTTAACTTCTGTAGTGCTTCTCAAAGCTTTGTTTGTGCTGAGCTGGATCCCACTGCAGAAGCTCCACTTGTTGCATCTACAACTAAATAAATGGCTTTAATGGCTCCTAAGGAGAGGCTGAAATTATTTTGGACACAATAACTCCCCCTTCCTCCCACCAGCTCTCTTCTAACTTCCCTATCTACCATCTCATCTCTCTAGTGGTTAAAAGCAAGAAGCAATTTCTCATTTTAGGGTGAAAGTGGAAGGCCAATCCTGCGCAAAGCAATTACAGCAAGTTGTAGTTATCAGACACACAGACACACACAAATAGACACAATTCTATACACAAGTATAAAATAAATAAATAAATGCAACTCTTTCCTAAACCGAAGCCTTGAATTATCAAACAACCTTCCTCTAATTGGTGTTTTCCTCAGAAACTTCACCAGTAATCAACATTGTGAGAAAGACGTGGCAGAAATCTGAAGGTAATAGAGAAACAAAACAAAATTATGAAATAGAAGTAACAAGCCTTGCCAGGCCATTACCACACCACTTGCCTACATAAGCATAAAATCCAGTTACAGCTGACACTGGTGTTTGAGGGGAATTGGAGGCTGGGAGATACAGAAATCAAGGAATCTGGGAGTTTAAAAAAAAGGAGAGGAGAGGATGAGATAAAAGGAAGGGTAAGAGCGAGCGTTATGGCTTCTTAGCTTTCTAGAATGAGTAAAATAAAGAATCACTTGTATTGCTAATGACTGTGATGTGCGACAGTGTTTAGAGCTATTAGGGGGAATATCAGCCAGAAAAAAAATCCCACAATGCACCACCCACTCACTCTCTACTATGGCAAGAGCCAAGGTGGAAGAGGGAATCAAGAGCTGAGGGGACAGAGATGAGGGTGGAAGAGGAATTTGGAAAATAGTGAAAAATCAAATGGGGAAGTAAAAGCATGAAAAATGTGAAGGAAAATTAGGGAAAAAGTGAGAAAGATTTGGACTGGAGTGAGAGGAAAAAAGGGGAGAAAGAGAGGGGGATAGAGGGGAAGAAAGCTAGACAGCAAGCCAGTGTGAGAGTATGAGATGGTGTGTGTGTGTGTGTGTGTGTGTGGGGGGGGGGGGGGGGGGGGGGGGGGGGTCTGGTGACTACAGGCTCTCTGGTGTCTTCTATCTTTGATCTAAATGTACTTTGGCATTTCTCCTCTCCTCTCCTCAGATGCAATTAGATTCCTCGCCAGCCAAGCAGACGCAGATGAAATGGCTGCTTAATGACTTCCTCGGCAACCCGCCCCAGCAACGCAAACCTTCCATCTGGAGCCTCCTGTTTCAATCCCTCCCTCTCTCTCACCTCCCTCTCTGGTCTTCTTTCTCCTCACCCTTTCTCCCTCTGACTTTTGTCATTAAAAACAAGTTACTTCTTTCTCGTTTGATATTTAATATTTTCCTCTCTTTTCCACTTACATAATTTTCATTACGTTTTTGTGTTATCTTAACTTTTTCTCTTATTTCTGTTTTATTGCTAAGTGATCTTAGTGAGCGTGTATTTTATGTTCACAAAACGTTTTTGTTAAGACAATGTGTTACATGCATATATTTATATGTGTGTGTATGAGTTTGAGTTTGTGTGAGAAGAAATATATAGGAAAGATTGATCCAAGAAATTCTTATTTTGACTTCATTTGTTTAGGTGACAGTTTTTCAAACAGTGTAATGTTCTGTTCTCATAGTTATAGTCAGCCTTCATCACTTATGCAACTACCAACAAAGTCAAGTAGCATTCACAGTATAGATATATACTTGTGTTGTTGATAAAAAACTGTGAAAGTCAAATCATTTTCAGCCTTCTAGTTAAAGCATGCCTGTCTAACCCTCAGGTTACTGTTGTCTCCCTTCATTTTCCATCCTCATTTTTTCCTGTCTCAGTGATATTTTTCGGTACTTCACTCATCTTTTCATCTCTCTGCAGGAGGGAGGGCACAATTTCTAATCGGGCTGAGTAATGCAAATTTAATGAATTTGGCAGTAGAGTTTCATGGTGCATGTACATGCACAAACATACACAAATATGGAGCCCACAAGCACACAAATACAAACACACACACACACACACAGGCACGCACACGGATGCTCAACCAAAGCCAGAAAAGCATGCTTACGCTCAGTCACAGGTGGATGCCAATATTCAGCCCTACAAACACACACACACACACACACACAATAGAAGTTTTCTTTAACCAACAAAACATCATACAGGGTTTTTCTGTGTTACCTGTTTCTCTGTGGATAACCGAAGCTTCACAACAGATGGGGGCACACACACACACACACACACACACACACACACACACACACCTGCACAGTGTAACTTACTTCACTGTCTAAGCATTTCAATCTGACACTCTTTTATGATTTTAAGCATGGCTGTTCTGTGTTATGGACTGGATTGCTCAGCTGCATGGTTGTATTACTGTAAAGGGCAAAGCCTCTAACCTTGATTGCATTAGAATATAAAAAGAAAACATTTGAATGTGATTTGACTGTGAAGCTGATAGTTTCTTAATCGTTGGATTTTGAAGAAATGGGATATGCAGTTTCGGTAACACATAGTTGGGAATTCTTCAGTTATTAAACTTTATCCATTTGGCTTGGTAGACTGAAAATGAGCAAATTTCAAGATGCAGGATATCATTAATTTAGCTGTTCATGTGAACTATACAAACCCGCTAGAAAAGACCACATATGAAAATGATTAAAGATTTTTGACCCATTAAATGACTTTGTCTTGATCTCATTAAAACCAAGCTTATCAACCTGACACACATCCCTATCCTCTCAAAAAGAATCACTGAAAGAATCTATACATGCTCAGTCCCTAACCAGTGGCTTTACTTAAAAGAATATAAAAGTCTCATGCAAGAAGTCACGATTAAGCATGAACCGAAAAGTAAGAATCTGTGTAGAAACATGAGTTGAGGCCGTTGTCTGTCAACTGACTGTTAAACTATACAGTGTTCTACGCTAATGAAAGTTTCTAGCATTGCATTGAGTTCCCAACCAAATACAGTGTGCACAAAAACAGAATGTAAGAATGTTAGTTTGGTTTCACTATCCAAACTATTCAGGACATCACCCACAAACTAACTCTGTCATCTCTGGCTCTCTTTGTTGTTTTTGCCTCTTCAGTAGGTCAGACAGACACACATGCACATACACAGTATGGTGCTAGTCATGTCTTGTAGATTCAGACACAAACTTTGATGCATTCTTTCATCTTCCTTGTACCGATGAACTGTCCACTCTCAGAAGCACTGCATTGTGGAGTACCCACAGCGCCAAACATCTGGTTCTCTTGGACACACACAGTGATTGGATGTGTGTTTTCATCTTCACATCATCACAGTTGTAAGTTCATAATAATCAAAAAATGACTTGCTGAAAATGAAATTATGCAATAAAAATGGTGAACAATCGATGAAGTTCACAAAAATTCAGAACAAGTTGATATTTTTGACTACAGAGAGAGGATGAGGACTAACATTTCTGGGGGGAAAAAAACACAATAATTACATAATAATTTGTCTTGTCAGGCTTATGGGTCTAATGGAGTTCAGATGTATATTTTAAATCAAACGGACTTACTTTTTTAGGCTAATGGTTATTATTTGTATAGGTATGTTGTATCAGTATTTTAATTTTGTAACAATGACTAACATGACTAATAAAAACTGCCTCTCAGGGGGCTCAAATGGAGGAAGGTTGTCAGATGGGGGAGAATATGTGCAGTCAAGCATCATTATAAAAATACAATTGTTGGAAATCACATGCTTTAAATTAGGAACTGATGGCATGGGCAAAAATTTAACTTTTTGTTCTGCTTATACAATTCATGGTTGTGTTTTGGCTTGAGCCTATTCCAACTTCTATATGGCGAGAGGCAGGCAGCCATGCCACAGTCTGGACAAGCCACTAGTCTGTGGCAGGGCTAATGCAGAGACAACTATTCATACTCACATTCACAATTTAGAATCACCAATGAACCTAAATAACTGCATGTTTTTGGACTGTGGAAGGAAGCCAGTGTTCCTGTAGAAAACCCACATGGGTAGAATTTTGTATTGGCAACAGTCTTAACCACTGTACTGCTTTTAAACTCTAAAATAAAAACTGAAAAAGAAATATTGCAAAAAGAGCACTTGACAAGCAAGAGGTGGAAAGGAAATTCATTTAACCATTAGTCGATAAAAACTATTTCCTAAAAGATAATTATTTTTTGTTTCTTTTCTCACTTATTAATATTAATTGTTTGAAGGTAATCCATATAAAACTGTGAATATATTACTTAATATTGAATATTAAAAAGTTGGTGAAACAGGAATTCTATTGTTTACTATCTACCAAAAATAAAGTGAAGTGGTGGAAGGCAGGCTAAGACACAACTGACCTTACACTGGCTATATTTGTTAAGGTTTTTTTTTTCTTCTTGAGCTGTGTCATCACATTCATTTCGGTTTCCCCTCTCAAAAGCCTGCTCACATGCTGTGTGTGCTAACCAGTGATAATGAAACACCTTCATTGTGACAGAGCAATGTAGAAATCACAGCATGTATTTTCTACTGCTGCCCAGTGTGTCTCACACATAGTTAAAGCTACATACATGAGAACCATTAGCATACAAATGCCACAGCGTGCCCGTGCATATATACTATAAATGTATTCTCTTTTACATATGTATATGTCTTTCACATACATATGTATTTGAAATAAAAATTGCACTGAAAAGCTCTAAGAAAATAAAACAATGAAAAAGTAAATGTTAGCTTAGAAAAAAAAAACAACATCCAAATGTCAAGCAATTTTTGCAGACATTTTTCAAATGTCAAAATAAAACATGAAGTAAGGAGTTTTCTCATTAGCTGGGATTAAAATAATTACAATAATACCAAAAACTCAAAAGAACAGTAAACCCTCATAAAGACTTTGAAAATTAGTTGTTTGATATTTTAAATATATAATTATGATGATGATGATGATGATGATGACGTTGCTAATGATGATAATTAATATTATTAAGTTGCATAAAAATACACTTTTGAACAAGACTGAACCCAAACAGAATCATAGCTTGTGAGAGTAACTGAAAAATTGCCTTAAAACAACAGTCAAATTGCATGTTGTTTATTTGCTTTCCTTACTTCCACCAAAATGGAAAAAATTTTTCTCCAAAGCTTCATACAGCTTTTCCTTCAGAGTGAGATAGCGGCCTCATGAGAGACCTCAACAGATTAAGTAAGCAGGCAGAAAAACACGTAACTGTGTAGCTGTAAAGTCAGACAGCAAGTGATCACGAAGAATGGATAACGACATTGGGTTCAATTAAACTATATTTTTTTCTTATAATTGATGTGCCCCAAATGTACATCATTAAAATATCTATGATTAAACTTTCGCTAATAATTACACTACTGTGCTTATCTGAAGGGATCATTCATATTACTTGCAATTTTTTTTAAGTATGATTAGTATCAACTTAAAGACCTGTGTATCCAAACTGTACTCATAGGAAATGAGAAAAAAGATAAAAGTTAATAACACCAGATCCCTTTTATTTTGAATGCGTTAACTAGTTAGAATTTTAGTGTAAGTGTAATATTTTAATGTAAGTTTTATTAGAAGCACAACCTAAGATTAAAGTAACAATACCAAAGAATCTACAACAGGTGTAAGTCCATTTTTAAAACCATTATTTGTTTATTTTCCGTGCAGCACCTTTTTTCATTTTTACTGACCCATGATTGGTTTTAATAAGGACTGTGATTTAAAAAAGATAAATTAATTAAAAAAAAGACCAGAGCTGGGACAAGACTTGTTTTCCCTCCCAGATTATGAGATCCTGTGTTGTCAAAAACAAAGTGTGTCCTCATTTCTAAGGTGTTAAATGCTGCCTTGGCAGTGCCTAAATATACAAATGCAGTTTTTGATACCTAAATTTAACCAAACAGGTAAAAGTGAGTGAATGTCTCTCTCAGGCCAGCAGCACATTGGAACTTTATCAGAGAATCTGAGCTTCTTTCAGTCTTAAATAAATGGGTGCTGCTCCTTTTCTTGAGTCAGAGTGTTGGTGCGTTTGTAAAATGTGAACATTAATTACAAGAATCATCTCCAGGTTAAAGAGCTTGATTTGCTCAGTTAAATTGATTCCATCAATTGCAGATTTGACTGCCTGTGACACAGCTACTAATAACTGATCCGTTTATCTAAAATCTATGTCAAGAGTTGTCTCATTGTCTCTGTGTTCAGGAGATAAAATGGCTAATTTGCTCTAAGGGGGCTTTATATAAATGTTTTTTTAAAACAACTACTTTTGATATGATAATAAAACAACTCAAAGTGTGGTTTCTCTAAATTAGACCCAAAAAAAGTAATTGTCTTCCGCTATTTGACAATATCGTGAGTACCTTTAACCAATAAGACACTAAGATATAGACATGAAGCTAAAAAAGTCTCCAGGGTAAAGTTACACATTTTGCAAATTAAAGCTGAATATCGATGTAAATAGCTTATTGTTTACAACAGTGGTGGCCAACAGTGTGCAGGCTCCACTCTGCTGTAATTGCAATCAATCAAATCAACCAGCTCTTTCACTGATTCATTTTTGCCTAATAAGGCTTGGTCACAGGAGCTGAATTTTTTTCCAGTTATAATAATAGAATACCATCCTGAAAATGAGAATCTGTGGTCAAACAGGAAGTCTGAAGTTATCCCTAGCAGCCCATCCCTGAGTTGTTTTCACACATAAATGCTGCACTGAAATTTTCTAAAGATAACCCAAAGGACGTGCGTCTGAGAAGAGTAATGTCTAACACAGTATAAGATGATATTCAATGGTCTTTAATAGAGCTGGGCAATAGAACGATAACGATATGTATTGCGAAATAACTTTTTCTCGATAGAAAAATTTAACTATTGCGATAGACCTCACCGCTCTTGTCCTTTTAAAAAAAACAAACAAACAGCCAATCCAAATTAAGTAGTGCAGAGCCGAACCAATCACAGCCACAGCGTCACGTCACGTGACTTGTTACGTACAGCACAAGTGCCAAGCCGCACATGTGTATTTGTTTTGGGAAGCAGCCAGCCACTTTGCCGCCCGGGTAACGGAGGAAATGAGTGTGCCGACTAGAGAAAAATCAACCGAGAGCGTGACCGAAGGTTACCGAAGAGAAAACAGATGATGGTTCCAATGCCGGAGAGATTGTTGAACGGAAGAGCCAGAGAAGTTCCGTAGTGTGAAGGTATTTCGGCTATTTCAAGTCTGACAAAAAGAGTAGCGCGGACTATAAATTGTGCCGAAAACAAGTCTGGAAATGCAATAAACCGGTGCATGCTCAATCTCTGACTGGAAGCGCTAATTCGTCATTCGGCTTTTGTCAGACTAAAGTAACTGTTAAAACTGTTTGAAAAGCTAAGCTATAAAACAAGGAGAGATTGAGAATTTCCTTTTAGTTCTCAGTTTATTTGATATTGACAAAAGTTAGTCAATTTTGTCTGTTCTTCTGTAAAACAAACTAAGATTTATTTTTAGAATTAATATTTTGTTTCTAAGTGGAATTGACAATTTAGTAGTCTGTTTTGTTTGTTCTATTTTGAAACGCTTTAGCGGCTGCCTTTTGTGTAATTTGCAATATTTGCCTTTATTTATCTGAAAAAGTTTCATGTTCCTTAAGTACATCTACCCTGTTGAACTTATTATGGGAAATAAATATTTAAATCAAAACAAGCTGCTGATTATTTCACATTTTACTTGTGAGCAACGGCACATTTAAATCTTACAAATATAGTTATTTGGCTTATATCGTGATACCGTATTTTCACAACCATAAGGCGCACTTAAAAGTCTTAGATTTTCTTCAAAAAGTGCGGCGCGCCCTATAGCGCAGTGCGCCCTGTGTGTTGTAAGGAGGACGTAGTAGAGAACACCATGAGAACGCTAAAGGGTGAAGTGTGTGCGTTGACTTTATTGCACATACCTGTATAAAAGAACAGGTATGTGCATTATGCAGGACATCGTTGTTTTAACAACCCTGAAAATGGCAAAGAGACACGCTTACGAAGCACAGTTTAAACTGAAGGCCATCAGCTACGCGGAGGAACATGGAAATCGAGCAGCGGCGAGAGAATTTAAGATTAATGAATCGATGGTTCGCAAGTGGAGGAAGCTGGAAAACAAGCTCCGGCAGGTCAAGAAGACGCAGCTGAGTTTCCGCGGACATAAGGCGATCATCGAGCAAAGAACGAGCGGGAGAAGCGTTTCGACGGTCACCATTCGGCTAAAAGCAGTTTCACTTTCACTTTTTATGAAACGGTGCCATTTTTCCATCCGGACCAGGACTACGGTAGCGCAGCAACTTCCAGCGGATTATAAGGAAAAGCTGGCCATCTTCCGCTCCTACTGCAGCAAACACATCGGCGACAAACACATCCAGCGATGGATGACCGATGGAGACCACAGTTTAACCAAGAGTGGAAACCAGCGCCGGGCGAGTTACGCCACAATTTGCCAATGGATTGTAGATGCTTGGGCTAACATGTCTGCTGGCACTGTTGTTCGAGCTTTTGCAAAAGCCGGCATCATTTCCGAGGAGCCGCACGGCACGGAAAGTGACTCTGACAGTGAAGAAAGTGAACCTGGCATGTTTGATGAAGATTTAGCGCAGCTGTTCAATTCAGACACAGAGGATGAGGACTTCGATGGGTTTGATTGATGATAAAAATGTGAGTACCAAACTTTGTTTTGCTCCTGCTTTATTTTTAAATACGCACACTTGTATGCTTGTGTGTTGTTGATGATGACGATTACTGGTAATAAAAATGTGAGTAAGGTACCGAACTCAGGTTTGCTCCCGCTTTATTTTTAAATACGCATACGGTACTTGTATGCGCCCTATGGTCCAGTGCGCCTTATGTGTGTGTTAAATACAGTAATGGCACACATAACTGAGACTGCGCCTTTTAGCACAGTGCGTCTTATGGTCGTGAAAATACGGTATATATCGTTATTGCCTGAAATGAAAAAAACATATCGTGATATGAAAAAATCTCATATCGCCCAGCTCTAGTCTTTAACCTGCCAGCTCATCAATACATTATCCATATCTTACTGGATTTCACTCACATGAGAGAAGTTGAGGTAATTGCATGGGGAAACCAGTTTTCTGTGAACCTGTAAAACTACTGCACAATATTGATAGATGCTTTCGTTCTTGATAATGTTATTTGTTACTGCAGTTTACCAACAAGCATGGTGAATAGTTTTTACATCACCACACAAATATTAAATACCTGTTATTTCACAAAGACACATGTAAATTTGCTACCTAGTGTACTTTAGAATAAATAAATGGCCAAGCGGTCAAATTCTGCAAGACCCTTCAGTTAGAAAACACTATCAGGTTAGACATTTTCGCATTTGAATATGAATCCACAGTGTGTGTGGAAAATGTGCTGAAAATGACCCTGACATCCAGAGGGCCACTTGGTAAGTGTAATTGATGGATGTTGTTTCTCACACACAGTGACTCACACACATACAGCTGGCAAACTATCTGTCAGCCCCACTCTCACATATAACAATACACAGTTTTAGCTTACAGGCCTTATTTGACACCAAAGATCTATTCACACTCATGTGCACAAATGCAAACTTTGTAATGGGGAACTGCACACAGCATACTAGTTTGTTTCCTGTGCATATCTTAAAATATGCTTTCTTGCCATTTTCCTCCCTATTTTCTCCCCTTGGAAAATGTGGTCATTGTGGGCAGAGTGTGATCCCAGTACCCATCTGAGTGGACCACATACTGTACCACTCAGTCAGAAATATTGAAGTGTAGCTCTGAGGGATGCAAATGTGAGATGAGTGTTCCTGCTCTATGTCTTAGTGATGTGATGTGATATGCAGATACCTATTTGTACATACAAGGAAAGTTGCGGCTATTTACAGCAAAGAACTTGCACAATAGTTGCACATAGAAAAACACATTTTCTTAATGCAGACACTCATGCATATGCATAAATATATCTTACAGCTTTCATGCACCCTCACAGAAATGCTACACACACACAACAGGTGCCTATACGTATACACACAAAAATGGCACACATCAAAGTGAAAATATTTTTTCTTGATATTACTCTGGGTGTTGACGCTGGCAGGCTGAAAGCTGAAGACAAAGATAGAGAAAGGGGAAAAGAAAAGGAGAACAAACACAGAGAAAGACATTCACTGGTGACATCCATGCGAGAAGGTATCTGATTACTTGAACTATATTTCATTTTCACTTCATCCCCTGAAAGTGGCAGGCTTTGTGCGTTTTCCATTTTTTTTGTTTTTGCATGGAAGTGCATTAGAATAGCTCTTCTAGCATGTATGCCTATGTATCCCAGAGCATGTATCCTTCATTCATGTGCTACTATGTATATAAACATCCCCACACACAGTGTACCCACTGGCATCTCGAGAAATCTACAGAAGTATACTTTGCTGTATGCCGTGTTGGGGCCTTTACTCAAAAAAGGAATGTAATACACATTATTTGATATTTGATGAACTAATGCAGTATATTTAACACTGGAGAAAGCCATTAATAATTATTCCATAAAATAACACACTGTCACATAACTATGAGTTAACAGCATAAACTTTAGGCTACGGTTTCACACAACAACAAAAATCTCTATTTTAATGAGGACACAGAAATGTTTTTTCTTCTGCTTTGTGTTGAACTTTTGACACAAAGCAAAGCTGAAACCCAGGCCAAAGAGACTTTAAAGTCATTGCCACAGTCATTCTACTGCAGAACATGTAGAGGTAGAAATGGAGGCTTCAAGCCTGAGGGCTCATCACTGCATTTGTTATCTGTTGAAGTTCAGGGTCTGGCTGCTGGGCTGCTGGATCAGCATACATTTAGCTTTAACATCACTCTGGGTTCTTGTCTAGCTTTGTGTTAGCATGCAAATAGCTTTAATGTGTGTTACGGCAAATTTGGGGCACTTTCAATTTGAAAATAGTCTGCAAAGGTATTTTTAGGTAATGAGTTTTTAGGTACATTTCTCTACTTTAGAAATTGTGTTAGAACTGTTACCCAAGAAGTATTAAAAAGGCACTTACAAAATAGCTGCCAATAGTACAACACTTAGAAAACAAGGTTTTCAACACATCACTATTTCTCAGTAAACTGTATTTTGTCTGGTGTGATGGCAAGCCACACATGGTAAGAGCCACACATCAAAGTTTGGTTCACTTTAGTTAACTTTGCAGTCACTACTTTAAATATAATTTACTTAATGTCCAATTTTTTTTAATTAAAAAATAATTAAATTAAATTAGTTTACATTTTCCATCACACCTTACAATGTTTATATGGAGTGCACACATATCAACACTGTAAGGTCAAACTTCTGTTTTGTTATATGAATACATCTTTCTTTGTTTGGGTTACCTGGGGATTTGGCTTCTCCTTCCTGGTTAGCAAAAGGTGTGGCAAAGGGCTGGGTAGTCTGAAGTGCTGCTGACAGCCTCATTGGACTGAACCGCATGCTTCATTGCCTGGGGGGTGTTTGGAGTTTGTTTAATAGTTTTGTGTTAGTTGGTTACATGGCAGCCTTTTTGTTTTCCCCTTTTGTGTCATATGGTTTAGCTAAGCCAGTATTTAAGTTCCCTCATCTTCAGCAGGTCAGTTTGTCTTATGTTTGTTTGAGGTTTTGTGAGTTGAGAGTTGAACTCTTTAATTGGTCTGCCTGTTTAAGTTTTTGGCTTTGTTAATTATCATTCATATTTTAATGTCAATAAAACCCCATTTTTGAATTAAACATCTGTGTCCTCTATGCCTTACTGCTTGGTCCCTGACATCTGGACAGAATACAGCCCAGATGTAGCATCCATCATGCACTTGTATCTGCTCACCTTTATTAAAATATTTCATTCTTCCATGAGTGCATATTTGTTTCTGTCACTTGAATCTATAGTGTTGTAATTAGGTTGTAATTTTCTGTGCATCTTATGTGCAAGATGTGCAAGAAAAGATGACAAATTCAGGGTTTGATATGGTTTGACATCATGGTCATCTAAACTAGAAATCCTTGCACAACATATCATGTTAACTACTTTCAATTTGGTTGTTTGTCTCTTTTGTTTTTTGTCTGTACATAAAAATAATAAGGCACCATTGGGTGTTCAAAGACCATCTGTCTTTATCAAACTCATACTGTAGCGGCAGCCTTCGGTCCTTCTTTGCCGCTTCTGCAGAACGTAAAGTTTCTGACTCGTGCTCTTGTTCAGTCGCTTGGATGCCTTCCGGTAGCAAAAAAAACGAGGCGAAGGAGAAAAGGGGCAAAACATTTATTTTCCAAACAAATCGAAAGGTACAAAACAAATGCCTCTGGTGGGCGCTCCGTTTATATTTCCTTTATGTTACAACCAAAAAATAACATTAAAACGGCGACGGTCAGAACGGCGACGGTCAGAAAACTGTTGCTCCACGTCCTGCTTGCTTACCTAACCTTTTTTACCCACACCCCTCCGCATGCGGGCCAAATACACACCCCTTTACGACATCTACCAACACTTTACAACAACAACAGACTAATAAAGCAGGATTAATTTATGGAGCACAGCATATTACATTATAACATAAAATGATCAAGATTATAATGGAAACTTAAAGATCATGACAAATACTTAAATATGGCATGATGTAACTGAGTGAAATTATTGGCCTGGACTTGGCTCCAACATCCTGGCCCCTAATTGTTCTTGTGAGCCACAAAACAATTACTCTTATACATACATCTATATATTGTTCAGAACAACAAATCAAACCTTTCAGATAACGAACAGACAAATATACAAAGTACTTTAACTGCTCATATGGCACATTAATGTCCTTATTCCAACAGAAACTTCATTTTGTCTTGTTACAGCAGGAACTCTTCTTAAGCTGGAACATGTCTTCGCGGATGCGTGTATGTGTGTATGTTGGGGAGATTAGGGAATGGAGTCAGAGGTTCAAGCACATGACTCGCCGTAGGAGACCAGCCTTTACCGCTGTCTCTTGAATTATATGTAAAAGGGGCGCTACATATCACACTCTAGCAGCACACAAAGCTTCGCCACAGGTCGTAGGAGAATGTTTTTGCTGGTTTTCACCTTGGCTTGACGAACCCGACCCTTGGCATCCTCAAACGTCTGAATCACTCGACCCATTAGCCATGAATTTCTTGGAGCGGAATCATCCACGACGAGAACAATATCACCTTGACTGATATTTCTTTGTGGCTGGGCCCACTTTTGTCGCCTTTGCAAGTCTGGCAGATACTCCTTGATCCACCGTGTCCAAAACAAATCCGCCAAGTACTGGACTTGCCGCCATCTACGCCTTGAGTACAAGTCGCTCCTGCTGAATACTCCAGGAGGTAGTGGAGTTTTGGCTTTCATCAAAAGCAAATGGTTTGGCGTCAAGGCCTCCAGGTCGTTCGGATCGGTAGAGACTCTTGAGATAGGGCGGCTATTGATAATCGCCTCTACCTCACACAGCAGTGTGTGCAGACCCTCCTCATCAAGGATCTGCTGCTCCACAACGGAGCTGAGCACTTTGCGTATGGACCGTATCTGCCGCTCCCAAACTCCTCCAAAATGCGAGGCAGCAGGGGGTTGAATATCCATGTGATGCCTTTAACCAACAAGGCTTCTTGAATCTTTGCATTATCCAAAGCACGCACTGCTTCCCGCAGCTCCCTCTCTGCACTTACAAAGTTTGTTCCATTGTCAGAACGCATCAACTGAACCTGTCCCCTCCTAGCAATGAACCTCCGCAATGCATGAATACAAGAGTCCGTGTCCAACGAATTTGCCAGCTCAATATGCACAGCCCTCACTGTCAAGCAAGTAAAAACAACGCCATATCTTTTGATCATGGACCTACCCCTTTTGATTTCGAAGGGACTAAAGTAGTCCACAGCGACACTTGTGAACGGTGGCTCATCGGGCGTGAGCCTTTCAGTAGGAAGATCTGCCATGATCTGACTTGCCGCTTTCCCATTATGCCGTCTGCAGGCGACGCACCGGGACAAAATCTTCCGGACAGCAGCATGAGATCTTAGTATCCAGTACTTCTGCCGTACCTTTGACAGGACATGATTCCTGCCACAATGCCCAAGATCCTCGTGAGTAGATCTGAGAATGAGAGTGGCTATATGCTGATCCTTAGCCAAGATTGCAGGGTGTTTTAACTCCTCTTGCATGCTAGATCTGCTCAATCTGCCACCCACTCTCAGAATGCCATCCTGTACAACTGGCGACAACTGACAAAGAGGGCTATCCTTTGACACTGTCTTTCCTTGTTGCAGCTTGGCAATCTCTTTGCCAAACCGCTGCCTTTGACTGAAGCGCACTATCTCCACTTCCGCCTCGGCCATGTCACTCACAGAAAGTGGCAAGATGGGAAGGTTAGCCTTGAAGTGTGTCATTTGCTTCTCCTGCTCCAACCTTCCATCATAGAGATTCGCTTTTAAACCCTTCCTCTTTCGAGGAAGAAGCTTCAGCACACCTTTTAATCTCAGGACCCATTGCAACGGCTCTTTTAACCCGACGCCAGCTTGAGTAATGATGAATGAGCTGAGAGGTGGCGTCTGCAGCTTCTTCAACCACAAGAGCATATACTGATGCTTCTTTGACTTCTGGGTCATTACAGATTGGCTGGCATACACTGTCGGGCATTTCTGGCCACTCCATTTCTGGTTTCAAAATGAAATCTGGACCCATGATCCATGTCTTTGCCTTGAGAAAGGCACCAACACTGAGCCCTCTTGAAGCAAAGTCTGCAGGATTGGCCGAGGTGTTCACATATCTCCACTGAGAGACAGCTGATCTATCCTTGATGGCAGCAACTCGATTGGCAACAAACGTACGAAACCTCGCTGTTTCATTCTTGAGGTACTTAATCACCGACATGCTGTCCGTCCAAAAGACAGACTCCTCCAACTCCAACTCCAGTTCGGCTCTTACCATCCTGTCCATCTTTGCTGCCACCACTGCAGCAGTAAGCTCGAGTCGTGGTATGGTAACTGGCTTCAATGGTGTAACCCTGGCTTTACCAATAATGAAAGCACTATGTGGCTGGTTCAGATTGTTTTTTGAAACCAGATATGTGGCTATGCCATACCCCCTTTCACTAGCATCGGCAAAGTGATGAAGTCGAGCCGAAGAGATCTTGCCAAGGTTGACTGGTCTCACACATCTGTCTACCTCAAACCTAGCTAAGTGGTGTAAACTGCCGACCCACTGTTGCCACTGCAGAGACAGAGCTTCTGGCATGAAATCATCCCATGCATGCTTTGTTCTGCTTAGCTCTTGCAGGATGTGCTTCACTGGCAAGATCAGAGGGGATAAAATCCCAAGTGGGTCATATATAGTGCTTACCATCGAAAGCAGTCCTCTCCTTGTGAGTGGTTTGCTCTCAACCAGAACTCTGAATTTCAGCGTGTCAGACTCCACGCACCACTGAACCCCTAAAGCTCTTTCAATAGGGAGGCAGTCCCTTTCAAGATCAAGCTCCTTGACTTCTTTAGCCCTGTCATCCTCAGGTATAGACGCAAGCACCGCTCTGCTGTTGGAAATCCACTTAGTGAGCTTGAAATCTCCTGCAGCACACAAAGCCCTGAGGTCCCGAATCAGTGAGATTGCCTGCTCTTCAGTGCTGACAGACTTCAGGCAATCATCCACATAAAAGTTCCTTAGAACAGTGTTCGTTGCAACATGGTTGAACCTCGCCTGATTGTCCTCAGCACACCTTTGCAGCGCGTAGCATGCACAGCTTGGTGAAGAAGTTGCACCGAACAAGTGAACTACCATCCTGTATTCCTTGAGGCCTTTACCAAGATCTCCCTGTGGCCACCACAAGAATCTCAACAGATCAGCATCTTCATCGGGAACCCTGACTTGATGAAACATGCCTTCAATATCAGACATGAAGGCAACTGGTTCCTGCCTGAACCTCATCAAAACACCTATGAGGGAATTGGTTAAGTCTGGCCCCTGCAACAGCTGTGAGTTCAGTGACATGCCTTGATACGTGGATGCACAGTCAAATACCACTCTCAACTTGTGCTTGGTTGGGTGGTAGACCCCATGATGCGGGAGATACCATATTCTGCTACCACTTTTACAAGTTTCTGCCACAGGAACTTCTTCGGCATAGCCCCTTTCCAGTGTCTCTGTCATAAACTTTGTGTACTCTTGATGAAACTCACTGTCTCTTAACAGCCTCCGTTTCAGGCCTTCTGCTCTTTGTACCGCCACAACACGGTTGTTTGGAAATGCAGCCCCCTTGTTCTTTAAAGGAAGGCCAATGGTGTAGTGACCATGAACCTGCTTCACTGACAGTGACACAGACTCCATAAATTGTCTGTCTCTGGCTGACATTTCCATTTTCTCAGATAACTCATGCTCAGGGAAGTCGTACTTCATTTGCTGCTGCGAGAGCTCCTCTAGCTTTGTCACCGATATCCTGTTCACCATCACCGGTGGCCACTCAACAGCTCCTTGAGCAATACCCTCTTCTCTTAGCAGAGGTCCATTAATCGTCCAGCCTACTGCAGTTTTTACAGCATATGGGCCGTTGCCCTCACTGTTGATAACCTTCCAGGGCTCAAGCGCCTTTGGTACATTCGTGCCTATTAACATACCAATTTTTCCATCAATCTGCTTGAGCTGAACCTCCTTCAAATAAGGCCATCTGTCCACATCGCTTTGTTGTGGAATGTTCTCCTTTGTTACTGGAATCTCTGCCTGTGTGAAAACCTGGGGAATCTTCAAAAAGTTGTCCTCATCCAAACCACTGACCTCGAGACCCTTAACGACATGAGTACTGATTGTCGCTTCGTTTCCCATAGTGCGGAGCAGAATGTTGGACTTTTTTCCTGTGACCTGTAAATCCTTCATCAGCTCATCTGTACAAAAGGTTCCAGTGCTTCCTGGGTCTAAGAACGCGTATGATTCAACTGTTGTGTTGCTCCTTGAACATCTGACCTTCACAGGCACAATTGAGAGTGCACAGACTGCTTTGCCAGCCCCGGTACAACCGCATGTTTCACTGCCTGCTGCTGGAGAAAAACTTGCTGCTGGTTCTCTGATACTTTTACTGTCACTATCAGGAGAAGAGTACTGCTCCTTATGCAGAATGGTGGGATGTTTCTGAGAACAAGTCTCACACGTGTGTCTTTGCTGGCAGCCTTTGCTCAGATGCCCCTGTGACAGGCAACCAAAACACAAGCTCTTTGATTTGAGGAAATCAAGCCTTTCTCTGTGAGGCTTTTGCTTGAGGAGTCTGCAGGTACTGAGGTTATGCCCTCCCTTATGACAGAAAAGACACTGTCTTCCACCTGTAGGGCCTATATTTTCCCTTTCCCTCTTTGTCTGCTCTGCACTGTTTAATACAGGTGCTGTATTAGTAGCAAAGATGCTTTCCCTCTCCTTGAATTTCAGAGCATTCTCTCTGCACACCTTTGCTTTGCCCTTGTCTCTAGACAAAGTGGTGTCCTGAATGTTACCAAATAATGGGTGAGAAGCGATCTTTGCCTGCTTCTCTACAAAACTGACCAGATCAGCGAATCTAGCTCTCATTGCTGTACGTTCTTGAATGTCACAGGTGAAACCCCTCCACCTTTCCCTTAATTTAAAAGGAAGCTTGGAGATGACTGTTCTCATATTAGTAGGGCTATCCATCTCCTCAATGTACTCCATGCTGTCTACTGTGTTACAGCAACTAGTGAGGAACATAGCAAACTCCGTCAGTGCATCACCATCCTCTGGCTTGATTACAGGCCATTTTAGAGCTCTTTCAATGTAGGCTGAGGCAATAGTATATTCATCCCCGAAATGCTTGCGCAGAAGCCTCTTAGCTTCAGCGTAGCCCCTGTCAGGATACATGTGCGAACAGCTACGAACAAGAACCTTGGGTCTCCCTTGGGTGAACTGCTCCAGGAAGCGCAACCTATCTCTATTGCTGTCTGTCCTTTCCTCAATCCCATGCTCGAACGCTTTCATAAAAAACCCAAACTCCAGTGGATCCCCACTGAATACTGGAACATCCAAAGGAGGGAGAGTGGATGCTTTCTGTTGTTTTACTAGGAGCTCTGTAATCTCATTTTGTCGCTTCATGACATCCAACAAGTCTTTAACATCAGCCATCCTGCCTTGACTAGTAATAGACTGGCTATTATCCTTCTTATTCAATGGATGAGGAAGCCTGCTACTCCTTTCTGAGCCCTGCATTACCTCCGACTCACATTCTCGACCGACATCTCCATGTTCTGGCTGAACCAAACCAAAACTGGCCCCAATACTTTGGCCTGGAGCTCTTTGGCAGGTAGCCATTTTGTTGACCAAGTCAGCAGAAGTGTTATGGGCTGGCTCCTTCACAGTCAGCACCTCAAGCTTTGCGTTAGCTGCAGCAATAGCTGTTTGCAACTCCCATTCCTCCCTTTTTGCCTTAAGAACAGCTTCTTGTCTGTCAATCTCCATCTTTTGCTTTAATGCCTCAGCACGTGCTACCAGAGCAGCCCTCTCTGCCTCAATCTTTAGCCTGGCAGAATATGTGGTCGAAGACACAACAGAAGAGGTTCGACTGCTTCGATGTGCTTTACTGCGTCTGGACGAAATTGCTGAAGCACTGTCTGCAGGCTCAACTTCAGCATCAACCATTCTTGCTTCATCTGCTTGCATTTCCACTCGTTTTAACCATCTCTCTACTTTCTCCACAAAACTTCTCAAATAGCTAGCCTTTGGCTCATACCACTGTGTCTGATCATGAAGAAGTTCCGACTCAGTCAAGTGATTTTTAACTGCATCGTTGTTTTCACAAAACTCAATATATATTTTTGAGAAGTCAGTGGCTAATTTAACAGCCACTTCCTCAAAATTGCCGTCATCTTCCATAAGCTCCTCAATCTCTTTTATCTTTCTAGTAAGGTAACCCAACTTGGTTTTCCTTGTCACTTTAAGATGCTGAAGCTTTTCCTCTTGTGCTTTAAAAGTTGGCTTGGAAACTCTTTTTTCCTGCTGCTCCATATTAATTGCGCTGCCATAAACCTTTCAATGCAATTAATCCTTTACACAGGCCATGTACCACTTAACCATACAGGAATTTTCACAAACCGTAAAGCAGGCACAGCCTCTTACTTTTCAGATGCGGGGTTTTCTTACTGCCGAAAGGATCCGGAAAACACGGGAAGACTTAAGCGCATCCTCTTTCACGTCCCGTTTTCCGTTTTCCCTTGCCGCGCCGCGGGCCGATTAACTCTGTGCGCCGGTGACGCGTGCGTAATCCTCTCACTTTCGGAGCAGTTTTCTGACTAATGTAGCGGCAGCCTTCGGTCCTTCTTTGCCGCTTCTGCAGAACGTAAAGTTTCTGACTCGTGCTCTTGTTCAGTCGCTTGGATGCCTTCCGGTAGCAAAAAAAACGAGGCGAAGGAGAAAAGGGGCAAAACATTTATTTTCCAAACAAATCGAAAGGTACAAAACAAATGCCTCTGGTGTGCGCTCCGTTTATATTTCCTTTATGTTACAACCAAAAAATAACATTAAAACGGCGACGATCAGAACGGCGACGGTCAGAAAACTGTTGCTCCACGTCCTGCTTGCTTACCTAACCTTTTTTACCCACACCCCTCCGCATGCGGGCCAAATACACACCCCTTTACGACATCTACCAACACTTTACAACAACAACAGACTAATAAAGCAGGATTAATTTATGGAGCACAGCATATTACATTATAACATAAAATGATCAAGATTATAATGGAAACTTAAAGATCATGACAAATACTTAAATATGGCATGATGTAACTGAGTGAAATTATTGGCCTGGACTTGGCTCCAACACATACATACATGAAACCAAACACAAAGACAGATACAGAGAGTGGGCCATATGTGTGGGCAATAATAATAATAATGATAAT
This sequence comes from Rhamphochromis longiceps, assembly GCF_057381845.1. NCBI lineage: Eukaryota > Metazoa > Chordata > Actinopteri > Cichliformes > Cichlidae > Rhamphochromis > Rhamphochromis longiceps. The sequence goes on along the minus strand of NC_140568.1, from coordinate 36,823,817 downwards.
AGATTGGATTTATATAGCGCTTTTCAAGGCACCCAAAGCGCTTTACAATACCACTATTCATTCACTCTCACATTCATACACTGGTGGAGGCAGCTACTGTCATGGTCCTGGGTCGGTGACCCAGTGTTTTTGGTTATGTACTTTTACTTTTGATAGTTTTGTATTTTCTAGCATTTAGTGGTGTTCCCTCTGGTTGATGTCTTCCCTGCTTGTGCATTTCCTTAGTGTAGTAAGTCTCTGTGTTTAGTCCGCGTCTGAGTCTGTGTCATTACGTGTATGTGTTTCCTGTTTTACTTTGAAGGGCTCTGTCTTATGTCAGTGTGTTCTGTTTACGTTTCCCTTGCCTTGTCAGTTATCATGTATTCCAGGTGTGTTCCCCTCCTGTTTCCCATCCCCTGATTCCTGGCATGTGTATTTATAGTGTGTGTTACCGTGTCCTCGTTGCTGGTTCGTCTGTGTTGTTTCCCCTCGGTCTCCCTGCATGTATTTCCCCGGACCTCCCTGCACCGTCATTCCTGGTTTGTGTGTTAGTTTACCCAGTTTAGGTTTCAGTTTCATGTTCCTAGCGCCTTTGTTGTTTGCATTTTTGTTGTTAATAAACACTCACCTGCACCAGAGCTGCCGCCTTTTGGTCCTATATATATTCCACACGGCTTGCCCCCGCAAACCGTGACAGAACGAACCAGCCACCATGGACCCAGCGGCTGTAAATCCGTCCGAGGAGCTCCAGGACGACATCACGTACAATGTGGAGATCCTTCTCAGCCTATGGCTGGAACATCCCCCGGAAGAGCTTCGCCGCGCAACAGAAGACCGGCTGCAACGGCTCTTTTCCGGCCTGCCATGGCTATTGAACTCGCTTCCTCCGACTATGCAGGCTTTTCTCCGGCTCACACCGCACCTTCTCTCGGCCACTCCTGCCTCGCTGCCCGACTCGCCGGATGTGATCTTGCCCGGCCCGTCGGAGCCGTCTGCGGGGAGGAGACGCCGATCGCGCCGTAAGCGCGCCACCCCACAGCTGGACGTTCGGACTTCTAATTCGCCGGCTGTGGTGAGTGAGGACTGTTTTTCATTTTCGGACTGCATGACTGTTCATTCAGGGGCTGCGTTTTGTGTGGCGGATATCAACGCGAGCTGCTTATCGCCTGTGCAGCTACCGGCAGCTAAGTTAGCTCCCCCGCAGCCACTCTCAGCTCAGTTTCCTGTGCTTCCTTCAGTTCAGTCTCCGGTGCCACCCTCAGTTCAGTCTCCGGTGCCACCCTCAGTTCAGTCTCCGGTGCCACCCTCAGTTCAGTCTCCGGTGCCACCCTCAGTTCAGTCTCCTGTGCCACCCTCAGTTCAGTCTCCTGTGCCACCCTCAGTTCAGTCTCCTGTGCCACCCTCAGTTCAGTCTCCTGTGCCACCCTCAGTTCAGTCTCCTGTGCCACCCTCAGTTCAGTCTCCTGTGCCACCCTCAGTTCAGTCTCCAGTGCCGCCTGTAGCGCAGGCCCCAGTAGCTCCAGTGCCGCCTGTAGCGCAGGCCCCAGTAGCTCCAGTGCCGCCTGTAGCGCAGGCCCCAGTAGCTCCAGTGCCGCCTGTAGCGCAGGCCCCAGTAGCTCCAGTGCCGCCTGTAGCGCAGGCCCCAGTAGCTCCAGTGCCGCCTGTAGCGCAGGCCCCAGTAGCTCCAGTGCCGCCTGTAGCGCAGGCCCCAGTAGCTCCAGTGCCGCCTGTAGCGCAGGCCCCAGTATCATCGGCTTCACTCATTCACTCCGTGCAGGGAGAAAGTTTAATTTCACCTCAAGGTGCTTTTCCTGGTTCAGCCGCCATTGGCACTGTTTGCCGCTCCAGGGCTTCCCCAGAGGCTAGGTCCCAGTCCTCAGCTGATTCTGGACCCCTGGAGTTTAAGCAGCCACCCGAGGGACCGCTCCGGCCTTCGTCTCTTGTCTCCGCTGGAGGGTCCGAGGGACCGCTCCGGCCTTTGTTTCCTGTTTCCGCTGGAGGGTCCGAGGGACCGCTCCGGCCTTTGTTTCCTGTTTCCGCTGGAGGGTCCGAGGGACCGCTCCGGCCTTTGTCTCCTGTTTCAGCTGGGGGGCCCGAGGAGCCCGTCCAGCAGCCTTCCTCGTCAGCTGGTGGTTCCGGAGAACCACACCAGCCTCATGCCTCGTCGGCTGGAGGGTCCGAGGGGCCCGTTCAGCCTCCTGTCTCCGCTGGAGGGTCCGAGGGGCCTGTTCAGCAACCTTCCTCGTCAGCTGGGCACCAGCACCATGCTACATCAGCTGGAGGGCCCGAGGAGCCCATCCAGCCACCATCTGCTACGCCAGCTCCAGCCTGTGCTTCGTCAGCTGCAGCTCCAGCCTGTGCTTCGTCAGCTGCAGCTCCAGCCTGTGCTTCGTCAGCTGCAGCTCCAGCCTGTGCTTCGTCAGCTGCAGCTCCAGCCTGTGCTTCGTCAGCTGCAGCTCCGGCCTCATCAGAGTCTTCGTCCTCGCCTGGCCCGGCCTCATCAGAGTCTTCGTCCTCGCCTGGCCCGGCCTCATCAGAGTCTTCGTCCTCGCCTGGCCCGGCCTCATCAGAGTCTTCGTCCTCGCCTGGCCCACCTGCCTCTGCCTGTGCTTCTGCTACGCCTGGTCCAGCCGCCTCTGCCTGTGCTTCTGCTACGCCTGGTCCAGCCGCCTCTGCCTGTGCTTCTGCTACGCCTGGTCCAGCCTCTGCCTGTGCTCCTGTTACGCCTGGTCCTGCCTCTGCTTCAGCGTCGCCTGGTCCTGTGCCCTCCAAGCCTCGGCCGGTGCGCCTGACACTTGGGCGCCGCCGCTGTCTTCCGCGCGGCCGGCCCCCGGACCGCCATCGCCTGAGTGGCCGCCGCTGCCTTCCGCACGGCCGGCCCCCGGACCGCCATCGCCTGAGTGGCCGCCGCTGCCTTCCGCACGGCCGGCCTCCCGAACCGTATCCACGTCGCCGCCGTTGCCGTCCGCACGGCCGGCCCCCTGAACTGTTTTGGACTCCTGTGCTGTCGGCCCCCTGGACTCTTCTGTTTTGGACTGTTTTTTTTTTTTTTTTTCCTGTGTTTTGGTGTGCTTCGTTTCTTTTGGTTTTGGGCTCGTTTTTTGTTTTTGGTCTTTTGGCCTTCTGGTGCTCCGGTTTTGTTTTGCTTCGGGCCCTCCTTCCTGGGCCCCCGCCGCCCGCCCTGGTCGGGTTGTTTTCTGTTTTTTCTGGCTGTTTTTGTTTCTTGTTGGGCTGTCTGGAGCCAGCCTTTGAGGGGGGGGTACTGTCATGGTCCTGGGTCGGTGACCCAGTGTTTTTGGTTATGTACTTTTACTTTTGATAGTTTTGTATTTTCTAGCATTTAGTGGTGTTCCCTCTGGTTGATGTCTTCCCTGCTTGTGCATTTCCTTAGTGTAGTAAGTCTCTGTGTTTAGTCCGCGTCTGAGTCTGTGTCATTACGTGTATGTGTTTCCTGTTTTACTTTGAAGGGCTCTGTCTTATGTCAGTGTGTTCTGTTTACGTTTCCCTTGCCTTGTCAGTTATCATGTATTCCAGGTGTGTTCCCCTCCTGTTTCCCATCCCCTGATTCCTGGCATGTGTATTTATAGTGTGTGTTACCGTGTCCTCGTTGCTGGTTCGTCTGTGTTGTTTCCCCTCGGTCTCCCTGCATGTATTTCCCCGGACCTCCCTGCACCGTCATTCCTGGTTTGTGTGTTAGTTTACCCAGTTTAGGTTTCAGTTTCATGTTCCTAGCGCCTTTGTTGTTTGCATTTTTGTTGTTAATAAACACTCACCTGCACCAGAGCTGCCGCCTTTTGGTCCTATATATATTCCACACGGCTTGCCCCCGCAAACCGTGACAGCTACAGTAGTAGCCACAGCTGCCCTGGGGCAGACTGACAGAAGCGAGGCTGCCATTTCGCGCCATCGGCCCCTCTGGCCAACACCAGTAGGCGGTAGGGTAAAGTGTCTTGCCCAAGGACACAACGACCAAGACAGAGAGCCCAGGGATCAAACCGGCGATCCCTGGGTTACAGATACGCTTCCCAACCCCCTGAGCCACGGTCGCCCCGGCAAGACATACTTGCGAGGGTTTACAAGTTAAAAGTACATAGGACTGAATTACTTCTGAAAGTTTGTGTATGTGTATGCATGCATTCATCCTCACACATGTCGATGTGAGATGTGAGTGACTCCCAAATCATTCTAATTACAAATATCAAAATATCCAATTCCAATTTATTTCATTCTCTCTCTTTCTCCCCTTTATAAATCACCTCCATCGCTTTATCCTTCTCTCTTGCTTCCTCTATCTCACCTCTCTTTTTCATATGCTAACAGCCTGATTAGGGATTTGTTGGCCTCCTGGCAGTTTGAACCAATCAAGAGCTAGTTTAACTGAGAGCGCTCACACCTGTCCTGACAGGAATGATAACGACTGTGGCCAATCACCACCAATCTTCACCGTTGCCACGGTGATCAGCCTGTTTTGGAATGCCCACAGTGGTGTATGAGGCGAGGTATTGCATTCAGATGGCTCTGAGAACGCAGAACCAGTGTCAAAAGAGGAAACTATGCTTTCTGTGCAATTTCATGTTAATTTTACCTCTCCACCTGATAAATCAAAGCATTGTTTTTTTATTTTATCACAGTTGGGATGGGATTTCACTCTTTTTTTCCAACTTAGATTTTGCAAATTGTTTAACTAGTATCCTTTTGGATAAAAAAGATAAGTGTATGAAAAAGATAATGGATGAGAAGAAATGGGTTTGGGAGATGGCAAAAAAAAAAAGAAAAAGAGGTAGAGGTAGAAGGGCTGTCTGCTCACCCACACATCTTAGCCTTTCATCAGTGTTCTAAGCGTAGGCGATGGTGGCGTGTGTTGGTTTCTATTCATCTGATACCTCTGACTCGTTCTTATTAATACAGTCACACCTTTATTTATTCATTATCATGCTCATATTTTATTCATCCCTTCTTTCATTTTATTTTTATTTACCGCAACACTTTCAGCTGAAAGCATCATCAACTGAGTGTCGGAGTTTGATCAGATAGTGATGGGAATGAGTGTTTGTGTAAGTGTATGTGTCTGATTAAATGAAAGGTAAAAACTAGAGCATAAAGTGGAAATAGAAAAATAGAGGGAGGAAGTGAACTTTTTTGGTCATATAGAGACAAAGAAGAAAGTTAACTATCTTACCTTTAAGATAGAAGTAAATTAAACCATTTTTTGTGTATCTCCTTATTTTGGAAACAACACATTCACGTAAAATACCAGCCATGTTTCAGCTATTTTACCTTCCATCATTGTGCACTACACACAGCATCTCGTCTTCATTTCAGTCCCCAAAGACACATAAAGGAAGTTTCATCTTAAAAGTAAACAAATTAACGGTTGAACACAACCTTAGTCTCTGAAACTACGTCCCACATAACAACTGAAAACTGGGACAATCTCAAAAGTGTGCCTTTGTCGCTGATTGTTAGCAAACACTCCCCAGATGTCTACTCTAACTTTATGTCCCCTGGAGATTTCCTGCCACAACCTTCTGAGGAAATGTATGGACTGAATAACTTACCCCACCAATATGGATATGCTATATGTCACAATTTTCGAGAGCCCATGAACAAAAAAAATCTCTTCACTACTTTCCACAATGTCAGCCACAAGTTACAACATGTTACTTACATAACTTATCATAAGCTGAAGAACCGTATGGTGTTTTTGACCAACCAATCAATACTGTCTTTGAAAATACAGCGTTGCAGCAGGTTTTGAATTTTGTTGCTGGGGTTCTCTGTTTAGTTTCAATACTTTAATCAGGGGATGTACTTTGTGATGCAAGAGAGAAGATTGCTTTTTGATAATATGATAGACTGAACAATGAATTCTTACCAAACATATGCTAGGTTTGTTCACACAAAGTGTACTTGTGGCATGACTATAATCATCTCTCAGGCCTTTTGTTAACATTTGCTAATGCGGAAAAATGATCTTTGAACTGAGTGCAGTATAAAATTGTTGAAAAGCATGGACAGTTTTGTCATGATTTCCATGCATACCACACCACACCAGTGAGAAAGGCTTTTTATTGTCTTTTTACATCAATTATGATGACTATGTACAATGAGTAAAATAGTACTGAACAATTTTCTAAGTAAATATATTTTTAAAGCTGCGAGACATGAAATGCATTCAAAATCTAATCCACACATGTAAAGAAATCAAAAACATAAATGTCAATAAATTAAGTAGTGTGTAATAATGAGAAATTACACAGGTAAAAAGTATTGAACACATGAAGAAAGGGAGATGGAAAAAGACTCGAAAAGTCATGATATTACCTGAAATCTATCAGTAACTAGAAAGCAATCCTGCCACTTAGTGGAAATTAATATCAGCTGGTTCAGTCCCAACTGATGTGCTATAAAAAGGTGTTTCATTACCAAGGTGTCGCAAAAGAAACATCTCGTGATGGGTAAAACCAATGAGCAGTGTTGGGAAGATTACTTTTAAAATGTATTCCACTACAGATTACAGAATACATGCCCCAAAATGTATTTTGTAACATATTCCGTTACGTTACTCAGTGAGAGTAAAGTATTCTGAATACTTTGGATTACGTAATATATTATCAAGCTTTTTACAACTACATGAGTGTACTATTGCTTTGTGATTTATTACTGTTACTGAAGGTTACTCACCATATCAATACCAACTACATTTTTAAATCTTAATATAAAATGAGTAACAGTAGGGTGGACATTAGGTAAGACTGCACTTTTTGCAGCGATCATGTATAGAAAACTATATATATAACTATATAATAAAACAGGTTTGCGGCTCCGAACCGTAGTAAAGGGGGGTTCTGTGTTGTAGCCAAAAACTAGCTTTACTTTGTTTGTTGTCTGGGTCAACTTTGCTAGCGAGAAACAGAGAGAGGCGTTGAAAGGCTGCTGCAACGGAACTTATTGTTTCGGATGAAAACACGAACACAGTGTACAGTTGAGTCTTATGCTGAATTTAAGTATGTTAAAGAGGATAAGGGGGTGATTTTTGTGTGCAAATTGTGTGGTTTTAATGAGACTTTCGGTGTATTGAGGAGGTGAAATTATGTGGTGGCAAAACTTTTGTGTGTTTAAGGTTCGGGTTGTTGTTGTTTTTGTTTTTAATAGAGGGAGTTTTAGGAAACATGGACATGTCTAAAAATTGGGCCCATTATTTTGTAACAGTGCACTTAAAGAAAACCTGCCAGGTGATTTTGTTTTGTTTTTATGAGCTAACAATCAGCTCTATTTTTTTTTCATTTCTGTTTTAAGGAGGCCTGCAACAGTGAATAACGGCGCTGAAAATTCTCGGGAGGAGCAAATATAAGGGGGCTTTCCAGATTACAATTGGCTGAGGAGAAAGCTACCTGGGGACTATTCAGGTCGTAAGTCCCTGTAAAAAGGATTTTATGCGAGTCAATCCAGTCCAAAAGCATAAAGAAATATTTTCCTATGGAAAATAAAAAATGACTGAGCTCCTTTTGCTGAGGGTGGAGAATCTGGCGCGGGACGCTCCACTATTAGCAAATATATGGTGTGACTGCATGTGAATGTGTGACTGGATGAAGGTGTGGATGAATACATGTGGACAGACAAATTTGCTTTTACCAGAGAAAATTTCTGTTTTGTTTTGTTGACTGGGGTTAGATTATGGGATTATAGTATATTGTTGGGAGAATGCCAAATGTTAAAGGGGAAACATTTTGATGTAACTCAGTTACCATTAATTGTAGAAACACATGACTGATAATTGTTCTGTTTTAAGTTTATTTGTAAGATATAGATTGGAACATGAGTGGGCAATACTGAGCATTTTTAAGTTTTGTATAGTATCTTGACACATGAAATGTATCAAGATAAAGGGGGGTTTAGGGTGTATTAATTTAATTGTTTAATATTTTAGGATCATTTTAGGACTTTTGGGGTTTTTGATCATTTGGATATGGTAAAACTGAAACTGTTATTTTTAAGTTAAGGTTAAAGGATTAAAGTGAACTTGTCACGGTTTGCGGGGCAAGCCGTGTGGAGTTGTAGAAAAGGTCCCAAAAGGCGGCAGCTCTGGTGCAGGTGAATATTTATTTACAACGGTGGGCACAAAACAGCACTGGTGGAAAAACAAGAAACCGGAAACCTAAACTGGGTAAGCTAATAACACAAACCAGAAACGAGGATGCAGGGAGGTCCGGGGAAATACACAAGAGACGCAGGGAGACCGAGGGGAAACAACACAGACGAACCAGCAACTACCATAACAGAAGACACAACTTAAATACACCCAAAGAGCACGGGGAGAACACAGACATAACAGGCTGGGGGAAACATGGAATAAACACAAAGAGAGACGAGAGCTCATAAATACACAGAGGGGCACAAGGGGGTAAGAGTCACAAAGGGAAAAAACACTTGGGGAACACCACAACAGGACACCTCAGAAAACCTGGCCTAAATAAGGAGCGAAAATACAAGGAACCAAGAATACTGGGCCAACATGGCCCAGGACCATGACAGAACTGAATCCTGTTTAGAAGATACAATGCCGGTTTTTCAAAGCTGTGAATAATTCTTAGAGGGAAAATTAGTGAGGGTTGAAGGAGTAGAACAGCTTTGATTTCTTTTTGATTTCTAGAAGTAGTGGTTATAATGTAGGCTTACACATACAGATATAACATAGGAGGTATTTTTAGGATAAAGGGGAGAGCTTGTAAATAGAAATGATTTTTATACATATTGCATTTTTTGATATGAGTTATTGAAGTTATTGAAGGATTGCACGCGTTTACAGACACAGAGTCCATAAACACACATGACAGTATTGAGTCCAGGCAAAAGGCCTCAAATTCATTTAGCTTTTTGACTGAACTTAAAGAAGGACCAAAGAGGAAGGAAAGCATATATTTTGGTTAAGTCTGATAAATTAGAATTAGAAGGTATTGTTACATTAAAATGAGCAAAATGAAATAAAAGGCTATACCAAAAACGGGTGATAACATAGGAAATGTGAGGTTAAAATGAAGTTAACACATAGGACGTTGAAGAATATATATAAATACAAGTCAATAAGTTAAGAACATAATTAGGATCATGCTTTTGATTACAGAGTCCCAAAAAGGATAAGTTAGGGAGAGGCAGGAAAAGGTGTTTTGTTTCCTTTGCAGAAGATCGATTTCGGCGACCACAGGAGGGGCGAGGATCCTGGAGATCTCGGGCCTGCTGAACCACCAGAGAGGGACCGAGAAAACCAAAGCTTACACATGGAGTGTTCTCGAATGGGAGCTGGTTGAGCCAGAGGACGGCTAGAGAGGGTCTGAGCGAGGACACAATGTATTGCGACCTCTGGTGTTCCAGAGGTCGAGAGAGGGAGTGTGGAGCAGGGAAATTATTTTACTGCTATTGTTAAATAATTGTCATCATTACCATTGCATTAATAATATAATCTGGAGTTTTATATTGCATTCAGGGGTTGAACAGTGTGTCTTTCAGAAAGGCTAAAAGTAACAGGACAGGAAACAGGCTTGGAGAGTTTTGCAGAAGTGGAAGTTATTTTGAGCAGCAGGCTAAGACGAGGCTTTAACAATGTAACAGATAGCTTTAAGAAGGCCTTAAGCAGTTATGACTATTTTATACACAATGCATATCTGTGCTTATTTGAGTTGATGTTCAGGTTCATTAATGGTCTTAAGCTTCATCTAGTGAGAGTGTCTAGATGATCCATGCTGAGGGAAAACTAGAACATAGAAGGAATTGCAGTACATGCTTACAAAACACTTATATATCAGGTCATTTCATATTAAGGTTTTAGTAGAAGTTCTTGGTTAAAACATTTAGTAGAAGACATACACATAGTCTCAGTGAGCTTCTGGTCTAGTGAAAGGTCAGAAGTGCAACAGGTGAATTGAGAAAGAGCATTTGAGGACGAGACACAGACAGTAGGTGAAGAGGTGACAAAGAGCATGTGAGGTCAACACATACACACACATTAGTTAGATTTATTTAGAGGAGAGATTAGTCATGTCTGGTTGTAACTGCAAAAGTGTCTCAGTAAAAGAGGAACCGTCCTTGTTGTCTCGGCAAGAAAGAGGAACAATTTACTTTAAGACAAGAACGGAAAGTACCAGCCATGAAAATAGAAGATGATCTTCTGGGTTAAAAGCCGTTGTGGTGTTGATCTGATCTATGTATAAAATGTATCTGTGACGCATGAAGGGGCGTCAGTAAATCAAACCCTGATGCTATAAAATATCTGTTCATGCTTTGATTAAGTCGAGGACTACTGGCTGTCTGCGTACAGAGTGTCTTCCCACACGTGTGTTCATTAAAATCATTGTTTGACCAAGACCTTCTGGACCATGGGTGGTTTGTACTCTCCCTCCTCAATTGTGAACCTTAACAATTTTTAAATCTTAATATAAAATGAGTAACAGTAGGGTGGACATTAGGTAAGACTGCACTTTTTGCAGCGATCATGTATAGAAAACTATATATATAACTATATAATAAAACAGGTTTGCGGCTCCGAACCGTAGTAAAGGGGGGTTCTGTGTTGTAGCCAAAAACTAGCTTTACTTTGTTTGTTGTCTGGGTCAACTTTGCTAGCGAGAAACAGAGAGAGGCGTTGAAAGGCTGCTGCAACGGAACTTATTGTTTCGGATGAAAACACGAACACAGTGTACAGTTGAGTCTTAATAGCTTTCTTACAACTGGGCTCGTCAGGCTCTCTTTTTGGCTGCAGTGGTTATTATTATATTTATATGCTTCCTTCTCCCATTTCTGAATGGTCATTTTTTGAGTATTTTTTTTAATATTTCTTCACATCATTATGAGATTGAGACACAGCCATTTGAGCCTCTTAATGCGTGTTTTGTTTGGGTTTCCACCAGAGTGGAATTACCAAAAATAGAGAGGGCATAGCCTAACATATGAAACAGGAAAATACTGCCATGTAATCCCTTTATTTCAACAAAGTAACTGTATTCTGAATACCACCTTTTTAAACGGTAACTGTAACGGAATACAGTTACTCATATTTTGTATGTTATTATTAAAAGTGCACCGCACTATGTACTGCACTGCAAGGCTCAATAAAACTGAAAGAAATAATCACCTTTAGAGGAGATTACCACTGAAACAGAGGTGTCATATCTGATGCTGTGTGCTAAAATAAGTACACTAGCCTCTGATTACAAGTGCGAATTGTTGTGATATTTTGATACCATGGTAGCATTTACAGGATATTGTTTTATAGTGATATTATACAGGAAAACTGTTACTCAATAAGGCCCATTTACTAGTTGTTTTTCTCTTTCTCTGTGACCCAAGAATTAATGTGTAAGAAGCACAGGATGGTACCTCAAGGTCGAAAACACCACAGAGATCACTTCCTTACTCCCATCCTCCCTTCCTTATCTTTTAGAAAAGAGCTTGTTAAAGGCCAGGGCCCGTATCCCTAAAGATTCTGAGAATCCTCTCAGAGAGCTCCTAACTTAACCTAAAAATTCCTTGCCAGGAGTTTTAGCTTAGAAGTGATTCCAGAACATTTTCAGTGAACTCTGAGCAAGGAATGGATGGAAAATCCTATCTTAGTGAGGAGGTGTGGTTGACCCCGTTGCTAGGTATGAGTCATCATTTCAAAAGCCGTGATTGGTTGATCCTACAAGTTTGATGGAAATGAGCTTTTGGTGATAATGAGCAAAGGATGTACCCTCAAATCAATAAACATATTATATACTCTAATCTTATGCTGACTGTAATTGTAAATAATATTTCACATTCAAGAAAATATCTGGAAAATGAATAGTAAGCTGTAGGGGTTATAGCCATTAGAATCTAAAATATGTGAAAACTTAAACTCATTACACCCTGTTCAAATAATGATTCGTGTCTTATTTGCTCATATTAATATCCTAGCTGGCATATTTTGTACTTTCACTCCCATATGGACCCCGTTGAAAACAAGATGGCCTATCTCAAGAGGCTGTCCTTAATGAAGTAGAAATCACAACGTTACAAGTCCAGTGTGGTCTTAACGAGGGTAACACGGCTCAGCTTTTAGCAATGTCTGTGATTGAAGACCCAAGTCATCACTGCTGCATTGTTGCATTTTCCCGGTTGCCAAATACAAATAATACAAATAATAGGGGTCAACCACACCTCCTCACTAAGATAGGATTTTCCATCCATTCCTTGCTCAGAGTTCACTGAAAATGTTCTGGAATCACTTCTAAGCTAAAACTCCTGGCAAGGAATTTTTAGGTTAAGTTAGGAGCTCTCTGAGAGGATTCTCAGAATCTTTAGGGATACAGGGCCCGTATCCCTAAAGAATCTTTGTGCAAAAAGTGGCTCCTAGCGGCCAAATTCTAAGAAAATTCTCAGAGTCATGACGTTTTCTTAGAATTTCCCCTAAAAGTGACACGACAATCCCAGTTAATATAAAAGCTATTCCTCAAGATTCCTAGCGCTTAAAAGGGCTCCTAAGGCGAGATCTGCTAAGAGCAGGGAAGAGGACTTTTAGTGGCTTAGGAGTTCCCCTAAGCAGCTGCACAAAATGGCCAACAGAAGAGGCAGGAGAGATGTCCTGCAAACACTGGATGACAGGGAATTATTGAGATGCTACAGATTGGATCGTGCAGGAATTATGTTTGTGGTGGATCTCCTTAGAGATGCAATTACTTCACCAACTCGACGCCACAACGCTATTACACCGGAGATGAAAGTAATCACAACCCCGAGGTATTTGGCAACCGGGAAAATGCAACAATGCAGCAGTGATGACTTGGGTCTTCAATCACAGACATTGCTAAAAGCTGAGCCGTGTTACCCTCGTTAAGACCACACTGGACTTGTAACGTTGTGATTTCTACTTCATTAAGGACAGCCTCTTGAGATAGGCCATCTTGTTTTCAACGGGGTCCATATGGGAGTGAAAGTACAAAATATGCCAGCTAGGATATTAATATGAGCAAATAAGACACGAATCATTATTTGAACAGGGTGTAATGAGTTTAAGTTTTCACATATTTTAGATTCTAATGGCTATAACCCCTACAGCTTACTATTCATTTTCCAGATATTTTCTTGAATGTGAAATATTATTTACAATTACAGTCAGCATAAGATTAGAGTATATAATATGTTTATTGATTTGAGGGTACATCCTTTGCTCATTATCACCAAAAGCTCATTTCCATCAAACTTGTAGGATCAACCAATCACGGCTTTTGAAATGATGACTCATACCTAGCAACGGGGTCAACCACACCTCCTCACTAAGATAGGATTTTCCATCCATTCCTTGCTCAGAGTTCACTGAAAATGTTCTGGAATCACTTCTAAGCTAAAACTCCTGGCAAGGAATTTTTAGGTTAAGTTAGGAGCTCTCTGAGAGGATTCTCAGAATCTTTAGGGATACGGGCCCAGGTGGTTTGTTTCAGAATTCACTAATGAAAGAACTCTGTATTCTATGTCTAGGAGTGTATTTTGCTGGAATGATCATAAATTGTAGCTGAACTGATAAACTACACAAAGGATACTTCTTTGCTCAGAAGGCAGGAAGACGTTTCCTTATTTGGTCTGTACCGGTTTGAACTGAGAATCTGCTGACACACGAACCTTTTTTTTCCTCTATATAAACTGTTGTATACTGAATAAACCTTTGAGTTGATTTTGGAAGAGCAACCTGAAGCAGTTTCTGTGTCATTTTGTTCTCCCAAGCTACTCCCGGCGCTGTAACTAACCTGCTGAACGGCATACCTGAGCTTACTTTGAATAATTAATTTTATACAGAACTCTGCTTATCGGTGCTCACGCCTTGGAGGAAACCCGATCCATGGAGAAACCCGGGACGGAGATTTCTTTCACGAATGAATGAGAACAAAATGTCACGGTCCTTCTATCCTCGCTGGTCAATTCACGGTTCTCTGTCTCTCTCGCCTCTGTCACGTTTATCTGTGTGTGTGTGTGTGTGTGTGTGTGTGTTCTGGTTTCGGTGCAGAAGCGGGACTCTTCAGGGTTGATGCCTTCTGCCTCCATATACCTGGTTTGATCACACTTCTGTTCCTGTTCTGAACTTGTGGCCTCTTCTTAAAGTAGTGGCATATTTAGTCCAGGCTGGATCATTGTCTTGCAACAGTTAGTGCTCAAAGCCTTTATGATTCCACATGATGAGAGAGACACTTCCCTGCATTTTCCTTGTACGTAGGTGTCACGGATTGCCGGGGCAAGCCGTGTGGAATGTAGGAAGGACCCAAAAGGCAGCAGCTCTGGTGCAGGTGAGTGTTTATTAACAGGGGTGGGTAAGTACAAACAGCGGTGGCGACAAAACATGAAACTGGAAACCTAAACTGGGTAAACTAATAAGACAAACCAGAACGAGGATGCAGGGAGGTCCGGAGAAATACATATGGGAAGACGCAGGGAGACCAAGGGGAAACAACACAGACGAACCAGCAATTACTAAGACAGAAAATACAACTTAAATACACTCAGAGAACACAGGGAGATTACACACAGGTGGGAAACACAGCTGGGAGTGATTAACATAACGAGACTAGGGAGGCAAACTGAAAACACTCACATAAGACGCAGACCTTCACAATAAAACAGGAACACACGGGCAGAACAGAGTAAACACTAAACAAAGGAAGAACAGAACCAAAATCGAAGAGAAAACACAAAATGCTGGGTCAAAAGGACCCAGGATCATGACAGTAGGTTTGTCCGTAGAATTCCCTGTGAGCATTCTTTCTTTGGATTTAAGAGAGTCTTAAAGTGGAGTCTGGGACTATCACAAGTGTTCTGATTATTTTGAAACCATTATTATTCACTGTAAATGAATGCACTGTACTTTGACTTGAAGCCCTGTGTATAAGTCCTATCTGAGTCCAGATCCTGACAGAATGATCCGGCCAAGAAGATGGACTCAGCATGCTTGGATCCTGTTATTTGGATCCTATTAGTAATCCTGTTCCTTACTAAAAGGAACAGCTGGTCGACACTAAAAAGTCTGCGGCATATCACAGGAGAATTGAGCGCAATCATTCAGCATTTAGAAAGGTGATGATGCAAACACCAGTAACTGATTCTTTGGCTAACTAACTTGTTCATCAGAGCCCCACACCGTCACACTATCATCGCTGCCACCCGATCCTCTGGAAATGCTGCTACCAATGCCTGTTTTTAACAGGTGAGTAAGAGAAAAGTGGAGGTGTTCTAACACATGCTCATTTATTTTTAATCAGCAACGTCAGATCTATTCATCAGATTGATCTAAAATTGCCTTCGTGTTGGAACTGTTGTGAGGAAGAGCATTAAGGGGGGTTTAAACAGTTTTGAAGTAGTTTTTGAATCTTTCCTTTCAGAGATCGTTTACAAATTCCACAGTGTTTTTGACATGGGCTCAAAAATGGCTGCACAGGCCCACAGGTTGTTCTTCCCAAAACAAAGTAAGCAGAGTGCCAAAGACCCCCCCCCCCCCCCCCCAGTTTCTTTTATTCACTCATTTCAGTCTGTATTCTTATATGCAGAGGCACCAACCGAGAAGGAAGTGCAGCATCCATGGTGCCTCAGAACTAGTCGCTTCTAGAATAGGAGGAGCTTCATTGGAAGGTAAGCCAGAAACTGAGGATGATAGTTCAGATGAGCAACCTATGCAGCTTGGTTCGGCCCGTCTATTGCCAAAAACCTGCAGTAAACATTTAGCTGCTGGTTTGTGTTTATATTGTGGCACCAACGGCCATTTCATTGCAGCATGCCTGGTGCAGCCAAAAGGCCATGCAAGCCAATAATGGTATCAACACTGGCAGGCAAAACTTCCAAAAATTAAACCCTGCAAAAGCTCATGGTTCCTGCAAAAATCTCAGTCTATACCCAGATTCTGGAGCAGAACAAGATGTTATATATCAGTCTCTTGCTGCAACACACACAACTTTAACTCTCTACAGTGGCCATGCAGAACATTTTTTTTCTATTCTATTCTCCACGGAACCAGCCAAGATGTACTCTCAGTGGCAGGGGAACAATATGAGAACAGCACCATCAAGGCTGGAGACGGAGCAATACTGAGAGATCAAGAAAGACCCTGGAAAAGCTCATCCTGGACCAGCTGCGACCCATAGTAAGACCACATCTGGATCCCCTTCAGTTCGCTTATCAGCCTCATCTCGGAACTGAGGACGCCATCATCTACCTGCTCAATCGTGTCTACACCCATCTGGACCAGCCGGCGAGCACTGTGAGGGTCATGTTTTTTGACTTTTCCAGTGCGTTCAATACCATCAGGCCGACCCTCCTGGGTGATAAGTTAGCAGCGATGCAGGTGGATGCTTCTCTGGTGTCCTGGATTGTTGATTACCTGACAGGAAGACCACAATATGTACGTCTCCCACAGTGTGTGTCTGACAAGGTGATCAGCAACACAGGGGCACCACAGGGGACTGTCCTCTCCCCCTTCCTCTTCACCCTCTACACCACAGACTTCAGCCACTGCACAGAGACCTGCCATCTTCAGAAGTTTTCTGATGACTCTGCAGTGGTTGGATGCATCAGCAGGGATGATGAGACAGAGTACCGGGCTGTGGTCGACTCCTTTGTCACGTGGTGTGAGCAGAATCATCTGCAGCTCAACGTGGCAAAGACCAAGGAACTGATCGTGGACTTCAGGAAGACCAGGAAACACTTGACCCCTGTTTCAATCCAGGGGGTCAGTGTTGACATTGTGGAGGACTATAAATACCTTGGAGTACACATTGACAATAAACTGGACTGGGCTAAAAACACCACAGCACTTTACAGGAAGGGCCAGAGTCGTTTCTATTTTTTGAGGCGACTGAGGTCCTTCAACATATGCCGGAAAATGCTGAGGATTTTCTATGAGTCTGTTGTGGCCAGTGCGATCCTCTATGCTGTTGCATGCTGGGGGAGCAGGCTGAGGGTCGCAGATGCCAACAGACTTAATAAACTAATCCGTAAGGCCAGCAATGTTGTGGGGATGGAGCTGGACTCCCTCAAGGTGGTGTCGGAGAGGCGGATGCTGTCCAAGATAAAGACAATGTTGGATAACACCTCCCACCCACTCCATGACATGTTGGTCAGTCACAGGAGCTCGTTCAGTGAGAGACTGAGATTACCGAAAAGCACCACCGAACGACACAGGAAATCATTCCTGCCTGTGGCCATCTCCCTGTACAACGCATCCACTTAACACACTGTTTGCTGCTACAACTACACATGTTTCTTTTTCAGCTATTTATTTATGAGTGACTTATGTATGTATGTATGTATGTATGTATATATATGTATATATTGTACTATTCTTAGTTAGTGTATTGTCTGTCTTGTCTTAATGTTGGTTTATAATGGAGCACTGTAACAAAAAATAATTTCCCCCAGGGATCAATAAAGTATTCTGATTCTGATTCTGATTCAATGAGAGAGATCACTGACAAAACTGGCCACGGATACCGACTACGGAATGGAGCAGTTGTCACCTCCTGTACATAGAGGACATCAAGCTGTATGCCAAGAGTGAACGGGACATCAATTCACTGATCCACACCACCATGATATACATCGGAATATCATTTGGACTGGAGAGAAATACTCGGATGATAACGAAGAGAGGGAAGGTAGTCAGAACTGAGGGGATTGAACTACAAGAAGGCATAATTGCAGACATTGAGGACAGTTACAAGTACTTTGGGATCCCACAGGCAAATGGGAGCCATGAAGAGGCCGCTAGGAAAGCTGCAACTACCAAGTACCTGCAGAGGGTCAGCTGAACGGTAAGAACAAGATCTGGGCTATCAACACGTATACCCTGCCCATGATCAGGTACCCTGCTGGGATAATAAGGTGGCCAAAGAAGGGGGATAGGAGCCACTGACATCAAGACAAGGAAGCTCCTGACCATGCATGGAGGGTTTCACCCCAAGTCCCACACCCTGAGGCTGTATGCTAAGCGGAAGGAAGGAGGCCAGAGACTGGTGAGTGTCAGCACCACAGTCCAGGACGGGACAATGAACATCCATCAGGAAGATGGCCCCACTGCGTGCTCAGTGAATATCTCAGGCAGCAGAAAACCAAGAAAGTGCCAGCCTACCAGTGGCTGGACAAAGATGGACTGAAAGACAACACAGAGGCACTAATCATGGCAGCACAAAAACAAGCTCTGAGCACAGAGGCTGGGGTCTATCACACCAGGCAAGACCCCAGGTGCAGCCTGTGTAAAGATGCCCCTGAGACAATCCAGCACATAACAGCAGGGTGTATGATGCTAGCAGGCGGGGCATGCATGGAACGCCATAACCAAGTGGCCGGCATAGTATATAGAAACATCTGTGCTGAATATGGCCTGGAAGTCCCGAGGTCAAAATGGGAGACGCCCCCAAGGGTGGTGGAAAATGACCGAGCTGAGATCCTGTGGGACTTCCAGATACAGACGGACAAAATGGTGGTGGCTAACCAACTGGTCATAGTGGTGGTAGATAAGCAAAAGAAAATGGCCGTAGGGATCGATGTAGCGGTTCCGAATGACAGCAACATCAGGAAGAAAAAACACGAGAAGCTCGATGAATACCAGGGGCTCAGAGAAGAGCTCCAGAAGATGTGGAGGGTGAAGGTAACAGTGGTCCCAGTTGTAATTGGAGCACTAGGTGTGGTGACCCCCAAGCTAGTGGCTCCAGCAGATCCCGGGAATAACATTGGAGATCTCTGTCCAGAAGAGCACAGTCCTAGGAACAGCTAAGATACTGCGCAGGACCCTCAAGCTCCCAGGCCTCTGGTAGAGGACCCGAGCTTGAAGGATAGACCGCCCGCAGGGGCGAGAAGCGAATTTTATATATATAAAATTATACTGAATTATACTGAGCTTTAAATTAAAATCAATTTTGCAGTCACTCATTTAAATTAATAATGGTTTTGCCAATAAAAAATGAACATTGATTGAGAAACAGACGCACACACACACACGGACAATCAAACGCGCAGATGGTTGGATCAATTTTTGTGAAAGCTAATTGACTGCCATGACCTGTTTATCGAGTTGAGACCATGAAGGCCATGTTGAAAATAGGCCTGTGGGATACACCTAGATACACAAGCATACACAGATGTACATTTTTTACACTATCACTACCATTTCTTTCTCTCTCTCTCTCTCTCTCTCTCTCTCTCTCACACACACACACACACACACACACACACACACACACACACACACACACACACACACAGTCAGTGCACTTGTACAATAAAATCAGACCCAGTGAGATCAAATGCAAACTCATATAACTCACCACGGTGAATATCAGTGCTGTTTCTAATGTGTGTGTCTGTCTAAGTATGTACGCTTCATCTCATTTTCAGTTGGCTGTTTTATAGCTTGAGGTAGCGCACTTTGTTGTGATGCCCATTATCATGTTTAAGGACTAAGTGAGTAACTATTTAAACTGTTTATAGGCATTCTGGCCAATCAGCAATAAAACTGATCAAATTCTTTGCATTTTCTTGCTTTGATGTGTGTGTGGTGTTTTTTTTTTATCAACTTCTTCTGGTCTCAAGCTATGTTGCCAAAGACAGAATTCAACCACATCAGTAACAATTTCTGGGATTAAAATTTTGTCTTGAGATGTTTATTGGATGATGAGGATATAAATGATTTCATCATTGTGCAACATTAAAACACAAAGATGACTTTAACATCAAGCTGCAAGACTTCAGAGAATTATGCATGAGTTTACCAGCTAGCAGGACAGAAATAGTGTACACAGGTGTCAAGTTCATATTAAAAGTGTAACATTTGTGTCTAACTATTTAGCGTCTAAATGACTTCGGCAATAAATTCCATGTTTTTCAAGCTACTAAAGAGCCTTATCACAAAGATAAAAGTATTTGGGGTAAAGAAAAAAAGCTTCTCAACATACTGTATATAATGTAAGATAAAATTAATGTATCCACTGTTACATGTCCTTTTTAGAAGCCTCAAATTTGGCATTTTGGTCACACTCATTTTGCTTTTTGGGAACAAAGCATTACCATAATGGCTTATAGTGTAATTAAATTAGCAAGATGCATCAGTAAGTAAATGTGTTTTTAAATGGGATGCTAATTTTGAACAAGACAAATGGGCAAAGTGGCTATGTCCTCATATATAACTTTAACACTTAAAATAAAATTTAAATTGAAGAAATGTTTGCATCTGATGAAAATAGAAGTTGATGGGACTAAATTGCTTTTGGGGCCATTGCAGATGGGGCATTCCAGGAACTCCAAGAAGTCTTCATCTTTTAGACCAAGAAGTCTTCATCTTTTAGACCAAGAAGTCTTCATCTTTTAGACCAAGAAGCTGTATCTTGCTTGTACAATATAAAAACAATGAAACTAAAACTGAGTCCAAACCAGAAGCCGGCTATCTACTATTTTGAATGTGAAAACCAGCAGACCATTTTCCAATAGGAGATGCTTTTGATATACGATAAGAGGTCTGAAATCTTAATAACAGAAAAGTTGAGCATTAGCCCTTGGTCAAATTATTTGAGGAAAAGCTGTCCAGAGCCTATAGCCCCTCTGTGAAGAGAATGATCCGGAAGTCAGGCTGGTTAAAGTACATGAGAGATCAAAAACTAACCGCTTTCATTCCAAGCGCTTCCCTCCTCAGCTCACTCCCCCTGTGCCTCCCTCTTCATTTGTTTCATCTCCTGCTGTGCTCTGAGCAGGTGTTGAAATGCTGAACATGAAAAAAAAAAAGATGAAGAAATTCAAAAAGAAAAAAAAAACAAAAACCTTTCTTACATTCTGTTCAACGTCTTTGCCACTTTACAGCCCTCTCAGCGGTTCCTCATCCAAATCCAATTTAGCTCATGTTTCTATCCTCACCCCCTTCCCCTCCTTTTACCTCTCTGCCTCACCCCTCATATGTCTCTTTCTTTTCATCCTTCATCCTTTTCTTTTCCCATTATGATTTTCCTCCTCTCTCACTTCTGCACCTTTTCCTCATTACACCTCATGCTTTCGTCTCTCCTCCATCTCACTCCTGACTTCTCTCCCTTCAGTCCCTCCCTCTATCTCTTGCAACATGAAAGGCTACCTGTGTGCTGATAGCCAGGGGAGAAGGAGGGCAGAGAGTTAATTAACTTACTACCTGGGACTGACTGTTAATAGGAATTTGAACTGTTAATAAGAATATAGTGTTGCGCGATATATTCTGAGAAATATACCTTTCAACCACACACACTAGGATTGTGTTTTGTTCGGAGTGTATGTGCCAAACTGCAGCAATGTTAGGTGTGCGCTATGCATGTCGGTGTTAGTATGTGGATGAGCACACACACAAATAGGGAGGTGAGTGATTATGTGCACACAAACACACATGCACACAGGCAGAAAGGTGGCAGGTGTAATTTCACGCATTAGAAGGATGAAAAAAAAATCTCTCCTCTAACCAAACCTCACACTCGTCCACACACACAGACAGACACGCACGCACACACTTCATCTCCCATCCCCCTGGCTCTCTCCTCTCTCACCACCCGAACCCTTTGAAGATAACTTTTTCTTATTACCCTAACAATGGCGGCACGGAATGCAACTTTAATTCATGCTCCGAAAACGAGACGAGGAACAGGACACTGCGCCTCTCGCTTGTTCCTCCTGTAGGGTGGAGAAGTGGTTGAGGAGGAGGGAGGAGAGGAAACAGTGATAGAGAAAGAGAGGTAGGCAGAGCGCAAGAAAAGTTCAAATAGAAATCGCTAGGTAAAGCTTTTTTTTCTTAACCATGAAATGGTCCTGAGTACGTTTCTTTTTTTTTTTCTTTTTTTTTACTCCAACTTTAAGATTAGCAAAGTGCTGACGTGAGCTGTTCCTAACAGGCATGGGCACGTGGATACTTTTAATACGCGTTTAACAAAAACATATCTCGATGCTGACACGAATCATTTGGTGAAGTACCACCTATAGAACCAACAGTACCTCTCTGCTTGTCCTCGAGAACCCTACTCTACACTTATTTGCTTCTCTTCCTTTATCCTTTTTTCCCCAACATCCTCTCCTTATGCCTCCTATCTCGTCTTGCTCCTTATTTGTGGTAGGTAGGCAAGCAGGCAGGGTTGACAGGTCCTCTTACAGACAAGGAGGAAATTCTTGCCCTTTGAAGTGGAATTGGGGGCCTGTGGAACTGTCTGGTGCATGATTAGCATGGAGCTTGGAGGGGAGACGGTGAGAGGAAACAGGTTAAATGCAGTGTAAAGGCAATAAGGAAGAAGACACAACTAGAAGAGAGAAAAAAGGAATGACTTACAAGGATGAAAGAGGATAGAAGGAAGAAGGAAAAGCCTAAGACATGAACTTCATTATGCAATATTTTTTTAGCTGTCCTCACTGAAAAACAAACAAACAACAAAAACAAACAAACAAATGCACACACACACACACACACACACACACACACACACTAAGCTTCAATTGTGCTTATGTTCAAATGGAAAAGACCTTTAGGGATTTAGACACAGACGCAAAAGAAGACTTCTGCTGTTTGTTTATAGCAAAGGTAGAAATAATGGCCTGTTACACATAGTTACACATGGGGTGGGGGTTCCTCTGCTGTTAGTAACCAATAGCCCAGCCTACGTATGACTACAATCATCTTTTTCTTACATTTCCAAACCACATGTTCATGTTTATGTCCTATACTTTATTATTAGCACACAATTTAGATAATATGCATGTTGACCATTTCCAGTGCTCTCCTTAACGCCTACATGAGCCACATATTGTAACAGTGGATTTTGCGAGTTCAAGATTTATTTCTACTACACAAAATGCAGAGTCCCCCCATCGCTTAGAGATTCATATTTATTCACTTAGAGGGTGATTGGAATAGTAGCTCCTACATTTGAGTAGAACATAGTATATCTTACTATACAACTATGCTGTGACAAAACTTCTCAAAAGTCCACTAAGAAAAGGGATATAAAAATGTAATTAAAACACAGACACACTAACACACTAAAAGTGTTGTGAGTCCTTTAAAAATATATCTAATTGTGCCTTCAGACAAACTGGCAAAAAGAAATATTACAACATATTTTAACAGAGAACCAATTTCAACTTTTCTTTGGAATTATGTCATATCAAAACACTATGAGTATCAGAGCCAGCAATAAAATACCAAAGGGCTTGCCTCTCAGGGTTACTGGAACCAATTTTTAGCTGAAAAGATGGCTGGTTGGTGCTCACATCTCGGAAAATGTCAGAGTAAGTTTCACAAAAAGCATTAATTAGATGGACTGACCACATATGCAAAATCTAAGATGTTATTTTAAATTTGTTATTTTAATCAAATCTTAATGATGTGTTCTAATAGCAGTTCTCAGATGAACATTATAAGCTCAGGGATCAGGATACTTGGGCTGTGACGGTGACATTTTACAAGAACAGAAGTGCGGAGAAGAACTGATATTAAGAACGGCCAAAATTCTTTTTAAAACAGAATTATTTTTTACAACAGTGTCACTTTTTTTTTTTTTTTTTTTAATCAGAAATAAACCAGAATTTCTCATTCAGCTAATGAGCCATTACAATGCATGGGTTATCTGTGAATGCATTGCATGTATTGAACAAGCTAACAAGAATTCACATCCAAAGAGAGGACAAGGAAGCTTGTAAACAGCTACATCTAGGACAAATTGATCTAATTCACCATCAAATGAATGTGCTTAAGGAGTATGACAACCATGGGCAAAAAAAAAGAGGAAAATATATGAATGCATCAGCTTGTCAAATCATTGATGTTCTGATGTTATCATAATGATGACAGGAAGGCTCCAGACATTCCTTCTTAATTTTGGAATTAACGAATAAGACCACTCACTTCATGACAAATTATACCAGATTTTAAGTGGTATGCAACATGTGGTTAACCTCCTAGGACCTGGCGTCCACATACGTGGACATCAGATTTTGGGTTGTCTAGACCAAAATACAAAATTTTGCTCTACAAGGGCCTGATATCCACTTACGAGGACATTATGCTGCCACTGTTCCATTAAAATTTTAAACAAATATCCTCATCTTCAGCTCTCATTTTTCTTAGGAACAAAAATCGGGTAAAAGAAAAAATCTGGTGATTCTTTGTTTTTACATTCATCAGGTCCCAATATGCCCAAATATCAAAGAGAAATTAAAATTGCATGCCGTGGAAGAGTTTGGGTCCTAGGAGGTTAAAGTGGTATTTCAAATGATCACGCCATTTGATATTTAATGAAGTTCATTCTTTTACATTTTTTGCATGCAAAATTAATCAAGATTTTATATTGTCAACCTTACTAAATGGTATGAGCAAGAACTTGATAAAACTGCAGGTAGTGTGCATGAATTTTATGCTGTGAGAATGGAATGTGCCTGTAAAATGACCGGCTTAACTTTGACCTTAGGCACAGTTTGGTAGAGACCCATTAGGTGACCATTGTGTTTCACCAAAGTTGGGATGAGTAGCATCTGGGAAGAGTAGCATATTTTATTTTTGTAAAAATGGAAATCAATCAATGGTAATCAAACTGTTTATCAAATGGAAAGTGTGGAGCCCAGCATTAGCCGGTTAGCTTGTCACTAGATGTTGTTTAGCATGGTGGTGTTAGCTGTCTGGATCTGGATCTATCAGATGTTCAATCCCAGAATCATGTTCCTCCTAAGGACTTTAAGGGAAAGCTGCTTTATTAAAGAGTGGTGTTGCCATTGGAGGTGGTCCTCACTGAAATAATGTTTAGCTAAGTGGTATGTGTAAAAGTCACAAACACGTGAATACCAGGCCCCAGCTACCCAGAAGAAGACTGCGTTGTTTAATGATGATCAGTGTAATTCATGTCTGTGTTGAAAATAAATGTCTTGTCCCATTTAGTCCACATGACAGTTTAGTTTTTTTCCACATGTGCTTTTCATTGTTTGCCTGAATAGTTATCAAGAAAAAGTTAGGTCATCTCATGGAATTATGTAGCAGCTGAAGTGAGGAGGACATAGAAAAAATGCATGCAATAAAAAGCAAAAACAGATCAAGTGCACTGGAAAAGGAGTTAATGATATTAAGATCGATATTGATATAAGAGCACAGATGTAATTTTTTTTCCAAAGAGAGGGGCAGCTTTTGATATGAATCCCATTGCACAGTCATCACTGTGAAATACAGCTTGTATTTAGCATTTTCTTGAGTTTGAAACCAAACTTTCAAGGAGTACTTCATCAAAACGTCCCCAAACCCTTGACTCAACCTTCCAGGCACACATCAAAAGAAGAAGCTGTAATGTTATCTTAGTCTGAGAGAAAGAGATGTGAAATTGAAGTGATTATTTCATCTTCGCGTTCTGTGTTTTGAATGAGTTTTGTGTGATTGTCTTCAGTTGCCTACAGCTTTTTTGGTTAAGCTGCAAACCAGCATTTCTGGAATTGTCTTCATTAGCTTTCTTCGAGTTTTGACATCAGAACAAAACTCAGTTTTGAAAGAAGATTAAAGTTTTAGCTTAGTCGCACACAAAAGATGTCATAATTTATAATAACCTTGTGCTTTGTCCCTTTGGCAAATATTGTTAGGTCACAAACAACCTCATGATAAAAGAAACATCTTAGACACTAATACAAATGCAACTAATAAATTGGTTTCTTTATGTAACAAACTGTTACCTGTTATAAGTAATGCACTTGCACACTTGTGTGTGTGTGTTTGTGTGTGTGTGTGTGTGTGTGTGTGTGTGTGTGTGTGTGTGTGTGTGTGTGTGTGTGTGTGTGTGTGCTTGAATAACATGCAAACTCATTCCTCCATCAGCACTTTGGGGGACGTTGAGGTGACTAAAGTTCATCTCAGTGGCAATGTCATCACTTTATTGATGTAGCAATCAATAATGTGCATCATCCATCACCATGGAGATGCAGAGGTCCAATGTAGAAGTTTAATTTCAACTTTGTTGTGAATCAATAACTGAATGCTAGTGATTAATTATAATTCATGATTTTTTCTGTATGATGCAGCATGAAAATTTCAGGAATTTCAGGAATAATACAACTAAGGTGGATGAATAGCAACTATGGACAGCAGCTGTAAATGAAAAACATATTTAAACCCATTCCCCTCACGACCTGAGTGACTAGAAATGTACAAAATAAAGTTTCTGCTGCATTACTCAAATACCACTGAAGCAGTCTTAAGAAATTAAGCTCAGATCCCTTGTCAGCCCTTGAATATTTCATGAAATAAATAAAGACACTTTTGTCTAAAGGTTAACATATTGTTTTTGGCTAAAATAAAATAAACTCAAAACTGTTACATTTTATTGCACACCATGAGAGTCTCTCTATTGGATGTACAGTGAAAGACTATTTTCAGATTAGTAGCATACCACAAAACAATTTACACACGTGGCTTTTAAAACCATGACTTGAGTTGTCCACTGTTGAGATTTAATATTTAAAAAAGGGTGGCTTTGAAAGAATTGTTTAAATTCTCTCTATTCTTGTATAAAATACAGGTTGCCTTTGCCTTCTATATTTCTTTCAACAACTAAAGATAGGCAGGAAAGTGATTCCTTTACCTAAGATTTGAAGGAGAGGGGAGAGGAGGATGTAGAGAGAGATTAATGCATCAAATGCTAACAATCTCAATACAGCAAAAGGCTCTTTTTGTTGTCGTTAATCATGGAGTGTGTGTGGGGGGTACAATATGTGAAACACATATTGTATTGTGTGTGTGGCCCTCTGAATAATGGTGACGCAAATTCTTATAGAGGTTGGCGATGGGGGTGGATAGGAGATCAAGGCTTGCGGTAGGGAGAAAATCCAAAGAAAGTGGAAGGAAATCCAGTAATATATAAAATGCCCTGGAAAGAGCCAAGGAAAGATGAAGCAGGTTACACTGCTGTCTTTAAAAATGTTTCATTTCTGTTTAGAGGCAGTTAATTGAAGTATTAACAATCAGCAATTTTAACACCAGACCATATGGTATTTCATCATAGCACCAGATTCGCATGCCATCAGGCCAAACACTTCAGGCTGGTGTCCAGCATATGTGTTTTTGTGAGATCTGTGTTTTGAAGCTCTCATTTTGTCTTTCTGCCAATAATAAACCAAATACTTTAGCAGCAGGTACATACTGTGTAAAGTGAGAATGAGTTTATAATCTTAGTGATGATTGAAGAGGATCATTCACTATTGTTTTTTCTCTGACAGAAAATTAAAGGAAACAGAGTAACACAGCTAATCTGAGTCTGCCCTGATAAACTTCCACCACAATTCTCACTAAATAACAGTCACTCCATCTATGACTCCTTTAACACTTACTCTGTAATGGTAATTCATAATTCCCACCATCCAACAACTAAAAGAACAGGCTTGGGGTCTAGTGATAAAGAATTTTTGGTGTATTTAAATATTAAAATTGAGCATTATATTAATATTGCTAACTGGTAAATCTAAATTGGCAATAGGTGTGTATGTGAGTGTGAATGACAATCTGCCTCTAATGGACTGGCAAACTCTCCAGGGTGTATTGTGCCTCTTGGTGTAGTGGTATCATTACAGAGCAGGAATGGTTATGATGTGAGGCCTTAGAGACACCTGCTGCTACATTGGCACCCTTTTTTTCTAACTTAAGACATAACTTTAGGAAAGCTCCTTTCGTCACATTTCATGAGACCGATTGGAGGAGGGTGGAGGAGGAAAAGAGGAAGAGAAAAGGAAGACATCATGAGGCGGATTCACTTGCACTCTGCTCTCCTCTCTTTGCAGGCCCGGAGGCATTCCTATCAGAAATCTCAAACACTCAGCGCAGCCTCTTTCTTTATTTTTCTACCAGTCTTATCCAGTTGATCTTTGATCCCCTTTTCACATTGTTTATGTTTTTCAGATTTCAAATGAAGTTTTGAGTATATATTCCCTCTCCCTGGCCCTCTGTCTTTGAAACTGTCATCGTGTATTTTCATGCAGAGCATATATTTTAGTCTGCAAAACGTATTCTTTCCAGACCTTCTAGATAGGCTAAAACATGCAATCGAATACTTTGTAAAAGTCTTAATTATTTTTAATATCTTATAAGCCTTAAGTTTCAGAGTTTCAAAATGTTTCTTCTTCCTTAAGTAAAACTTAAGGCGAAAAAAACATAAGGGAATCTCGGTATGAGATAAGATTAATTTTCCAAACCTGGCAACTCCAAGTGTTGTTGTAATTGGTATGCTTCAGAGTTACAGCTTTTCTTTCTCTTACTTGGCAGCCACACCTGCAGCTCCACTTCTATGTCACTGACAATGACTCACATAAAACAAAACAGCATCCAACAGCATCAAATTGTCCACTGAAACGCCTCCATGATGCATACATCATCTGCTACATAGTTTAATATTACACTTTCACATTTTTGCAGTTACGAAGCTTGGACAGGAGTAATATAGCTCAAGAATTAGGCGAGTCTGATATATTCATTTAAGTACTGAGAATTAATATATTACAGATTATATTCATTAACAGCTTATCACATATGAATTGAGAATAATGTAACTGTTTAAAAAAAAAAGCAGCAAAACATTGAGATCTTCAGGCAGACAACTTAGGTAAGACATCTTCAAAGACTTTTAAAGACAGGGTTAGATGATGAATAGAAGGCTGATTGATTTTGGCATGGTCACACAAAGTCCTCCGGGTATTGTGGCATTGAAAAGATGTTCCACATCCTGACACCTCTGATTCCTCTAGATCCACCCTTGGCTCTGAATCCAACCAACAATAAGAGCTAAGGTAAGAAGCTGGGAAACACTTGGGTTTAACAAGCACAGAGAAACGTGGCACCAAAAAGAAGATATGGAGGAATAAAGTAGGCAAGGGGGCTAAGAAAGTCAGAAAGGGTGGAAACAGCATAGCAAAATACAGTGGTGATTGAAAAAGACAAAACGAGGAGTTTGTAGCGTGCTGGGTATGGGTGCGAAATTGTTTTCACACACAAGCTGGAAATGTAAATTTGCTATGGTAATTTGATTGTGCAATACATATTAACACTGCAACTGAAGCTCCAGGGTGGCAGGTTGTTTGAATGGAAATTTTATACCTACAACATGAGCTTGCAAAAAGTGTGGGCCATGTGACATATTGTATTTATAATTTCTGCACTGTCTGTGTGATTATGTCATATTAAAATGTTATCGAAGAGTAAAGCTCCTGATATATTTTACATTTCTTATGGTTAGCAAATCCTATAAAAATGCCAGAAACAAGTGTTTCAAAGAATTGCCTTGTAACAAAAGACTGTTATCTAATCAAGTGTAGTACTAAAACTACAGTACTGTTGCACTATTTGTTTCTTAATTGGGATAAATATATAGTACAGCTGTCCCATATGTCACTTTGGGAACTTCTTTACATGTTTGGTAAATATTATATTCTAGACTATAGCTTGCATAGTACAAGTCTACAACTTCAGTAATACAGTGCAGCCTAATTCTGTGATTTAGACAGTACTGTGTTACTGCCTGAATATCTCTGAGCCCCCCCCCCCCCCCCCCCTCACTTCTGACCCAGCATCAAATACAGCTAAAGGATCTGAGTTACTGGGAATCAACATGAAACTTTGAGTTGTAGCTTAAAGTTATTTAGACCTTTGGTCAGGTCTTTTCCCCAAGGC
This sequence comes from Rhamphochromis longiceps, assembly GCF_057381845.1. NCBI lineage: Eukaryota > Metazoa > Chordata > Actinopteri > Cichliformes > Cichlidae > Rhamphochromis > Rhamphochromis longiceps. The sequence continues at coordinate 36,794,173 of NC_140568.1, read as the reverse complement.
CCAGAAATTCAAAAGGGGGATTACTACTTTTGCTGGACTCACACTTCAAATAAACTGTGGTGGACTCATCAATTATTGTAGAGATAGTGCTGTTGATCTCTTTGATGTTGTTGCTAATCTTTTGAGCATCTACCCAAGATCTGTGCGGTGCTCTGCTTTAAACGTGTGAAAGTGTAGAGAGGAATATAAAACTAAAAAGAAGGGAAAGGTGACATTTATTATATTTAATTACAGCAAAGTGAATAAGGTATAATGATGAAGACTTTTGTCTGCAACAGCAAAGGCACTGTTCCTATTTTTAAAATACCACAGAGATGCCAGAATGGTTGATTTTTTATAGACTTTACTATAAACTCCAAATCAGGTGAATAGGAAAATTTTACATCACATGCTGAGATATTTAAATGACAAGTAATTTCCATAAAATGTATTCTCTGGGTCTGCCCCGGGGCCTCCTCCCGGAGGCCCCGGGGCAGACCCAGGACACGCTGGAGAGATTATATCTCTCGGCTGGCCTGGGAACGCCTTGGTATTCCCCCGGATAAGCTGGAGGAGGTGGCTGGGGAGAGGGAGGTCTGGGCCTCTTTGGCTGCTGCCCCCGCGACCCGGCCCTGGACAAAGCGGATGAAGATGGATGGATGGATGGATGGTATTCTCTTTTACAGCTCTGTATTACTACTCCATGTGAAGTGATCTGATTGAACCTAGTGTATAGTACACCTACATGTAATTAAGGAAGTTTTGGATTTAAGTGTGTCTTAAGGCTTAAGAAAGGACCTCGTAGCAGCCGTCTTTTGTGATGTCACCATTAACTGGCTCTATTCCTGTAGATCTGATATGACTTTTTCCCCATGCCTTAACATCTTTTACAGTTATAAATTGTTTTTACACTATATAGTCAAAGATGATATCAGCCTTATTTTGCTTGTCATTCCCATCTGTTACTGTTGATGAAAACTGTACTCCCATCAGGTTACAGTTTCTTTTTGTGAAACTGGCAACGTAAAACTTTGAATAAAGCAAAACTTTAAGGGTGTATTCACAGAAGGCGATCCATAGCATGCTTGAGTGCACTTAGCCCCCGAGTCCACGTCATTTGACAAGTGTGATTGCTGCTTGCTGTGTCCACATGCAATTAAGTGAGCGTGATTCAGTTAGAGTTGGGCAGGTACGCATATAGTGTGACTGCAATCACATGCCATAACAACTCTGAGTTGTGGGGAGAATTAAAAAAAAGAAAGAAAGAAAAGAAACTCATCCATGGGGATAACTGAATTAGGGGCGAGGCCATGTTGATTGACAGACTGACAGGGGCTAATCGGTGTTTACTAGGCCTCAGACACTACTTCTCAGTCATTAAAGAGAACCTCTTAACTTTGCTTGTATGTGCTGACGTGCCCTTGTAAATATATATATTTTTAATGGATACTGGTGCATATCATCTGAGAAGATTGTGCTTCAGTTTCAGTGAGTAAAATTGTACTTTTCTATTTATCCGATGTGTGTTTGTGTATTGCACCCCTACACTCTGAATGCAGTTTGCTAAGTATTGCTAAGTATGCTAATGTTAGCCAATAAATTAGCACCCTTTCATCCACTCTAGTTCATTTCTGACCAAAATGCTTCAAAATGTGAAGTCCAAAACTCATCTTTGATGTGACTATGTACACGTCTATCTATGAATGGCACGAGGCAAAAGTGTCGGGTGTGATTGTACTTACAGCTGCAGTTCATTTAACTGTTTTCAGCAAAAGTGCAACATGTAGCTTGGGTTCCACTTTCGCTTAGACATACAGTCATGCTCCTTTATCTCTTCTTTTCACTATCAGTGTGTAGCAAAAGTGTGATTCCCAACTTTATGACCCAATGACACCTCAATGGCTTTCAAATCTTTTGGGGGCTTTCACACACCAATAGACTCCTTGGAAATGAAGAAATAAATATGTTAATCCTGATGCTATGTTCTCTGGAAGAATTGCATACAAAAAACATTACATCTTACAAATTATGTATCATCCAGTGGGAAATTTAGTTAATGAAACTGTGCAAACTGTACATAATGCTATACTAGGCATCTAAAGAAAAAAAAGAACCGTTAGATAAAGAAATAAAAAAAACAACTGGACCAGACGATATCCCAACCAAAGTCTGAAAGCTTCTCGGGCGACCGGGAACAGCCATCCTGACAGAACTGTTGAACAACATTGTCAGCACAGGAGAAGTCCCGAAGGTCTGGACGACCATCATTACCATACCCATATGGAAGAACAAAGGGGATGTAGCCGAATGCTCAAATTATCATCCTATCCGCCTACTATGTCACACGACAAAAATATTCGAAAGAGTCATCGATGCACGTCTTCGGGAAATTGTCAACGTCACCCCCAACCAATGCAGTTTCGTAAAGGGATGTGGAACAACTGACGCCATACACGCCGCCCGACTCCTGCTGGAGAAGCACAGGGAAAAGAACAAGACGGTACATATGGCCTTCCTAGACCTTGAAAAGGCTTTCGACAGGGTACCCCATGACCTCATATGGCACTCCCTAAGATCACATGGTGTCCCTGAGGCGTAATTCAAATGGATACAGCTCCTCTACGACAACGCCACCAGTTCAGTCCGATGCGCCGCTGGACTATCACCTCCCTTCACAGTTAGTGCTGGGGTCCACCAAGGGTCAGCTCTGTCACCCCTCCTCTTCATTCTATGTATGGATACCATCACGGCCGACCTCCAGTTACCTCATCCATGGTCTCTCCTCTTTGCCGAGGACGTATTCCTCGCCAGCAAAGAAGGAGAAGATACCCAAACGACGATGCAACTCTGGAAGATCCGGCTCGATGAATATGGCATGCGACTTAATACGAAAAATACCGAATACCTGGAAGGAGGCCCCCAAACTGATGGCACCATCATGATTGACAACGAAGAGTTGAAGAAGACAGAAGAGTTCCGCTACTTGGGCTCAGTCATCAGCTACAATGGAAATATAACCTCCGATGTCTGAGCACGAATAAATGCAGCCTGGTTAAAATGGCGACAGGTCACTGGTGTCCTTTGCAACAGAAGAATGCCAGATCGACTCAAGGGAAAAATCTACAAAGCGGTGGTCTGCCCAGTAGCCCTGTATGGTTCCGCATGTCGGCTCGCATTGACCACACATGAACAATCTCTAAACACCATGGAGATGCGCATGCTTCGATGGAGCCTGGGAATTACAAGACAGGACCGTGTTACGAACAAAGGCATACGGAAGCGATTAGGTGTAGCCCCAATTAAGGAAAAGATGCTTGAGTCCCGCCTGAGGTGGTATGGACACGTGATTTGAAGCGATGAGAACTCGGTAGCAAAAACGGCAATGATGATCGACCCAGAAGGATGCCGGCCTCGAGGCAGACCGAAGAAACGGTGGATGGACAAAATAAAGGAGGACATTAAGACCATCAACGCATCACCTGAGGACACCTTGGACAGGACCTAATGGAGAATCCTTTGCCGAAGAGCGGACCCTGCACCAGCGGGAACAACGCCAGGATGAAGATGAAGAAGATAAAGAAATAAAAACAAACTTGAATTCTGAAAATGTGAAAATTATGAATACTGGAGGGACTCTTAACACGTAGCAAAAGAATGAAAGGATATTTTATGTTTGAATGTTGCTAAAGATAATGCCTCTCCACCAGCGCTTGCCTAATGGTAAAGAAGTGAAACTCCCCTCCCACACGAGAGAATTAAGGGTTCTGTGCCTTTTCTTCATTATTTTAAATACCATGTAGACTTACTGAAATCCCCTGATTCATATAAAATTCCTTGCTGTTTATTGCATATAAAAATAAAATTAAAATTAAAAAAAGGAATACTTGCCTGCTGACTCAGAATATATGAATCCAGTATTGCTGCACTGCAAGTACTCAAAGTCCCAACAGGTTTGGGGTGTAAGGGACCCTGGTTTTCAATGGGGCCACTCTTTCTAAAAATAAAAGCACTCAATGAGGTACTTCAAGACATTTTGGATAAAAGTGTCTGCTAAATACCATTTAGTATATTGTATTGCTCCCATTAATGCAATATGGAACTCACTCTCACTGCCCATTGACTTCATCCATTCCCAGTGGGCCATCTATCTGTCCATTGACTGCCATTTAGTGTCAACGGGGCCATAACTCGTTATCTGAATGACGTTTAGACACTCAGCCACTCGTTACAAAGGTCAGAGGTTAGATGGCCATTGGAGGGACACTTTATCTGCTTCCATACCTTGTCAGTTACCTAACTCAATCTTCTATATTGTAGCTGATTTTTTATTGTTGCTTTGTCACTTGGTCTATACTTTGCTCAGCTTCTGCTCCCTTTCTTATGTGAACAATAAGACAAGCTCATGAGCTACTTTGACAGACAAAGAACGTGATTCTTTGTATTCACTGTGAAACTTACAAGTATCCTTAATGAAGATTTTAAACAAGCTGTATTTTGTTGTTGTTGTTAATCAAATTTTCGTAAAATTCGTACTCTTAATATGTGTGCTTTTGTTTATTTTGATCATTGTTTTTCAATGTATTATATGAATAAGAATTTATAACAAATAGCAAGTAGTACAACATGTATTTTAGAGGCTTATGGTATATCACCATGGATATAAAGACTGGGAAGAAAAACCTAAGGAACAGGAAGGATAAGCTTACTGAAATGTTATTGTATATAAAAAGATCAAGCAGGCAAAAATATATGTGAGTATAAGCATCGGTTTTAGACACAGGTAGATAGAAACAACTGAAGAGAGGTAGGGAGAGGGGATAAGTTTTTACCATGGGTAGCCAAGTAAGACCATTGATTCCACCCCTCAGTTGCTGAAACGCAGAGCAGACAGACTGTCAATCATTCAGGCTCTCTTATTTCGCCTCTCCATGCACCTTTCCACCTCATACATCACTCACCATATTGCCCCTTGCTGGTATTTAGTCGATCTTGTATTTTGGTAAACATCAAATTTCTAGCTGTGCTGTTTTCCTTTCAAATATTGTTTCTTGGCTTAACTCTGTGATAGTGACATCATTAGACTAAATAAGCATGGCCCTGCAGAGCTGAAAAGCTTGTCTTTCATTTCAGTGTAATTCTTTTGCTTTCAGTGAATTTCTATAGAGGTAAAACTAACAACCATTTAAATGATGCAAAAACAAGTTCCAAAAAAACTTGAACCCTGAACCAAAAAAAGACATTTTAAAAATGCAGATTAAGAGATAATATCTATTTGTGTGTTTTTGTTTCTTATAGGTTATGCTTGTTGGGCATTAAACCACAACAGGAGAACACACAAAGATGTTTTCTTTGGTTCTTAAGGGTCCCATGGAACCTTAAAAAAACTGCCTTTGCAACCCTAAGCTGATCCATGGTGCTAGCCAAGTTTGTCTTTTTCAACATAGTATGTCACAGGGCTGAACAATCAAACACATTTTAATCTTGGTCATGGCTTCCCACTATTAATTGAGCATGATAAAGTAACACTGACACAAAAATAAAAGCAAATCGAGCACTCCCTAAATTACTATTTGATCATTTGCGAATCACAACTGTTCCCTACACTGTGTAGTTCTTGGCTTAACTCTGTTCCCTACACTAGTCTGAACAACTTGCAACTAATATTTCATGAAATGACAGATATACCAAAAAAAAAAAAAAATCAAATGAATGTCAAGAAAAAAACGCAATGTTTGCTAACATTTTATTTCATTTCATTTATTTATTTATTTCACACATGGTTCAACAGTGTTTCATTTCCTACATACAAATCCTCTTTCCCACTAATATAACACTGCACCCATGGGTGAAAAGGAGCAGGAAGAAGAATAAATTCTTATTAGCACCTGCCCCCTATCTCCAATCTAATTATCCTTACGAGAGGGCGCCAACAACCCAAAAAGCCCTCTAACATGTATCTTTATGTAACAATGCAAAACTAAACATCAAATCAGTGTAATCAGCAATAGGGCTGCCACGATTAGTCGACTAGTCATGATTACGTCGACTATTAAAATCGTCGACGCCTAATTTAATAGTCGACGCGTCGTTTGAAGCGTCGTAAAATCCTGAAAGGTGCAGGAATAACAGTAGGATTTAAGAGTGTAATAACGGACTGAAACAGAAGATGGCGACAATGCATCTACAAGGATGCCGTTAAACGCCAAAGACGAAGAAGAAGAAGCAGTGTCCGTCGGCAATGCACGAGCATCTAAAAAGGAAGCACGTTGTGGCATCCGACGATGAAGTGGTACAGTCATCTCGGTAAGCTAATTGGCTAGTTAGCTGTTAACATTAGCGTAAACAGCGAGCTACTTATTACTTATTATTAGTGCTGTCAGCGTTAATCTCGTTAATATGACGTTAATGCCATAACAGCATTAACGTGGCAAATCCCTGTTAGTGAGCCCAGTGCAGCCCTCGCACCGCGTTATCGAGCTAACGGAAAGAGCACTAGGTGCTGCTAGGCAGCTAGTGGAGCACTTTAAGAGAAGTGAGCTGGCTAGTACAAGGCTAAAAATGAAACAGGAGCAAATGAATGTGAAGAAAAATACACTGATCCAAGATGTCAGTACAAGATGGAATAGTACATTCCACATGATAGAGAGACTCCTCGAATAGCGCTGGCCTCTCACTGCTACTCTTTCAGATCCCGAGGTAACGCCAAGGGGGAAACACTACTTCGACTTGAAGCCAGAGCAGTGAGTGCTGCTTGAAGAACTGAAGCAAGGGTTGGCACCTTTTGAGACTGGTCCTGTTTACCTTAGTGGACAGCAGTACACAACCATTTCAGGTCTTCCACAGGTGGTCAAAGGGCTGACACGGGCTGTACACCAAAGCCAACCTGAGACGAGCTCAGGAAAATCTTTCATTGCCAGTGCAGAAAAAGGCATAACATAGAGATGGGGGAGTATATCCACTTTCTCAGCAGACAAAGAAAACCCTGTTATTCTCGCAGCTGCCTTAGACCCCGGATACAGAAAGTTGAAGTTTTTGGCTCCTGAAGATGTCATCAGTGCAGGGGACTGTTGAAGTGCTTGCTGTCAAAGAAGCAAATGCTGGGACACATGAGCATTCAAAAGTGCAGACGGCCAATGGTTCAGTTAGAATTGAAAAGACCCCTTGAGTCTGACACAGACAGACTCAAGGAGTCAAGAAGCATCTAACAATGAGGTGACAATGAGGAAGAAGCATCTAAGGAGGACCAAGATGTCCAAAATGTGAGAAGTGAAGTTCAGCTGTACTTTAAGGAAGCCACAGTTTCTAAAAAGGATGATCCTCTTAAATGGTGGAGCGAAAATGAGGGACGTTTCCCCACAAAGCTAGCCAAATATTTTCTGTGCATTCCTGCAACCTCCACCCCATTGGAGTGGATCTTCTCCACAGCAGGGAACATCTGCTCTCAAAAAAGAGCAAGCCTTTCTGCAGAACATGTAGAAAAGCTAACTTTCCTGGCTATGAACAATAATCTTGGGTAGATTGCTATACTGACTATATAGTCCCAAAGTTCAATATAGTTGTGAGCACTTTTGTTATATCCGTTTTCGGTTTGTTGCTTCAAACTAGAAATTTCATTAAAAGTTTAATAAACTATCATCTTGTCTTTATTTTTAGTTCCACATACCTTAAACACATTAAGCTGTAAGCTAATGATAGTTATATAAGAGCAGATGCATGCTGGTGCAATAAGCTGTACGTTTTACATCCAATGGATGTATGATCTGATTAGTTGACTAATCGCAAAAATAATCGGTGACTAGTCGACTATCAAAATAATCGTTTGTGGCAGCCCTAATCAGCAGTATACAGCACTACTAAATGGCAATGAAATTTTTTCCTTCCACATTTACCCCAAACTTTCATGTTTTTCATATTGATTTATCCTTTTAAGTATGCAACACATTTTAAAACGGTGCATATTTCTGCAACTCTTGAGATTAATTCCATATTCTTATACCCTTAACTGTCGGACACATTTGCCTTTGTGTGGTCCTAGCAAACTGATGCTTAAAATCAAACTTCCTTCTACTGTCCCCACTTCCTGAACACAATACAAACATGAATCACCATGGTCAATTCAGATGTCCAACACGGTTGCATAATTCATAACCCTCGCTGAAATACCATACATGTAGTCTGGAGTCATCTATCTATCTATATAAAAATAAAAAGCTCAATCATGAGATGAATATTTATCGTAACAATCATGGTAATTATTTAGGCCATAACTGTGCAGTCCTACTATAGAACATAATAATATGGTGTTGTTAAGCTTTCTTTCTTAGTAAATATCTTCTCTTAACCAAAGTTAAAGAGTATAGTTTGAGGTGAAACAATTCTTTGAAATGTTCTGTAGTTGAAGACTGATTTCTATGGTCTATTGATTTGTCTATGTCATTTCTTGTATGTTTGTTTGTTTTTTTCCCCTTTCCTTATCAAAATTGATGTTTGCTCTTTTGAGACTAATTTTTCTTTTCCAAGTGTACAAACAGATTCACTCACCTGTGACAGTTTGCTGACAAAGACAGACTTTGGTTTGTAACAAACTCAACTCATTATCTACTCTGCTCAGCACTCAGCACTAATAACTTGTTCCTGACAAAATTATGTTGTTTACTTTGAATTTACTTTTGGAAATGAACTTACAAGAGTGTTTTCCTTAGAATGACTGCTTCATGGGGCTGGACAACTATGACAGCTATTAATTTCCCTCATAGCTTTGACCCATCCAGCCAATGGAGCTCATAGCCAGACCTGGTACTGCCATTCATACCTGCCAGTATGAATGTAAGGCAATTACAGAGGACACGTGTGGAAAGAATGTAAATGTAAATGGGCTTTACTTTTATAAAAATTGGTTGCAAGTCAAACTTGTTATTGTAGCTTTACTTGACTTAGACAGAAATCTGGGCAATTCTGCTGACCATCAGCAGTAGGGCTGCCGCGATTAGTCGACTAGTCACGATTACGTTGACTATCAAAATTGTCGACGATTAATTTAATAGTCGACGCGTCGTTTGAAGCTTTGTCAGATCACAAAAGATGCAGGAATGAGTAGTAGGATTTAAGAGTGTAATAACGGACTGTAACAGAAGATGGCAGCACTGCATGTACAAGGATGCCAGCTGCCGTTAAACCCCGAAGAAGTAGCTCTGTCCCAGAATTCATAGCGCAGCCCAGCTCAGTTTCCAACAATGGCGGCAGCTAGTTAATTTTAATATTACTCTTATTATTCTTTCTGTGTCACAAAATAAACGTTCAATATATTTTCAGGTGAGAATGTAGCTGTATAAACCTCAAATATCTGCTCAGTTTATCAAGACACCACATATTTTCAAAAGTGCTCCGATGTTTTCGGAGACGTCTGTTACCCACTAACTTGATAGCTAGCCAGGGGCAAGGCTCACTAGAGCCCGTGAGAACACCGGACTCCCGGCAAATCGTTTTCAAACCCACCGCCGTCTTTCGCTACTCAGGTTAAACATATAAGTCACTTAGATAATTTAAAATGTTATTGTTTGGCTTTTTTTTTAGTATTGATTTACTCAGGAACAAATAAAGTTTGGCTGAGATTAAAGTTATAGTTTTTATACAGCTGAATAAACGTCAAGCAGACAACTGATTTTCAGAAGTGTGAGATGCTCGAGAATATACTCCGGTGTCCCGTTATATTTTAGATAGCAAGGAGTTTATTAAACTTCACTGAAACAATCTGCAAATTTCATTAAAATTTAATAAACTATCATCTTGTCTTTATTTTTAGTTAGCACATACCTTAAACACTTAAAGCTGCAAGCTAATGATAGTTATACAAGAGCAGATGCATGCTGGTGCAGTAAGCTGTACGTTTTACGTCCAATGGATGCATGATCTGATTAGTCGACTAATCGCAAAAATAATCGGTGACTAGTCGACTATCAAAATAATCGTTTGTGGCAGCCCTAATCAGCAGTATCACATTTTTAGTTCAGTGTGACTCAAGAGGTGAATTAGTAATACTTGAGTATTTATTTTTCTGACAATTTTTAACTTAACACAAATATCCTTACATTTTAAAATCAGGCTTGCTACTTTAGGTTTAACAGATTTAAGGGATTTTTAAAAAAAATTCTGTCACTACAGGCCTTCAAACATCAAGCCAATTTGACCCAAATGGAGGGCACAATATCACATAAAAGGCAGTACTGTTAAAGTGGGCTGAGATAATCCGATAATCTGTTGTGCTTACCAACAAAGGTTTCTCCACCAAATACCTGCCCCTGTTTTGTTTGGGGATACTCACTTAACTCAGTGACAAGCAAATAAATGTATATCTTTATATAACTTTTATGTAATATTTCTTTTGGATTTTTGATTTGATGTTCTGTCTCTTTCCATTAAAACAAAGCTACCATAAACATTAGACATTGTTCTTTTTTTTACGTGGGAAAACGTACAAACTCAGGAGGGGATCAAATAATTATTTCCCAGTCTGTAATAAATATTGTGTTTGCTCACTTTATGTATTTTTAAAATGGTGAAGGGATCTACTGAATCACAATGCTTTTCATGGCTAACATTTTTTTCTGTCACTTGAAATGTGAAATTCTGTTCTTTTTAAGCAGGTTAAAGGAATCATATAGAAATCTTACTGGGACATCTCATATCAACAGCATCAAATTGAAACATTATTCAGGCTTTTTTCTTTATTGGGACTTCCAAGAGACATGTTCCTTCTTCTTATAAGCAGGTTAAATGGACATGAGTGTTTAGTATGGAAGTGTTTGGTATTTTGTGACAGTGTTTTATTTTACTTTGACAGTTGGAGATCTGAGGTATGTATTAGACTATCTAGGACTCACCTGAAAGAAACTCATCCACAACAAAAATGTATAATTAGAGGAAGTAAGTGCTTCCTCAAAAAGATGGAGAAAAATCTGTGTTTAATACACTGAGAGCCTAACATTTTTTTATTTTCATTTAATATATTTGCTTTATATTTCTGGACATAATAGACTGTCATTTTATGCCTATTTCATAATCATATTGAATTATATACTAGGTGTTAATGCTTGTACATAATTCAAAGTCTAACTCTAAGTTACTTGCTAAAAGCAACTTAATATTTGAAATACTTAAAAGAATGAAAAGGACAAAATTGATTAAGTCCTTTTTGAATCCAAGTTAAAATATAACCCATTATGCCATAAATCTCTTCCCCATGTTGAAAGTGAATGAAAAGATGAGTCACCAGTGATTTTGGGCTGAAGCTGTTCTTTGAAAGTTCAAATATTACGGAAGTGATGTTGTAGGTGACGTCAGACGCCGGAGATTTTGGCGGAGAAAAAGCAAATGGTAGCATAGAGTTTAACAAAGGTTTTCCAAGCTTCAGTATTACCAAATATACTAATCAATTGTCATATAACTAACAACATCTGTTTTATCATCTCTAACACCCTGGAGGACAACGGGGAGAGTTTAGACGCTCTCCAAGATTACATCGACCGCTGTTTTCAAGATTTAGTAATGCATAAGGCCCAGAGTGCATCTTCCCCGGCCAAAATCGAGACGCCGTCATCGAAGAGAAGTCGCCAGGCAGACTCCCCCGGTACAACATCGCCTGCCGGCAAAGACATCGCAGAAATCCTGGAGTCAATCGACAAGCGATTGTCCAGTTTCGATGCGAGGCTGTCCCTGGTGGAGATTTTACACCGGGAATTTAAATCTCTGAGAGAATCCCTGGAATTCAGCCAGCGGCAGGTGGAAACGCTTGCCGCTGAAAATGCCACGCTACGGGAGTCGGTTAAATCTCTCACCGATAACGTGACCCAGCTAAACATTGAAAATAAAAAAATAAAAGAGTCCGTTATCGATCTACAAGCCCGTAGCATGAGAGATAATCTTGTGTTTTCTGGTATTCCAGAAACTGCCGGAGAGGACGCAGAGGCAACGGTGAAAAACTTCATTAAAATCCACCTGAAGCTGCCGGAGGACACCGTAAAGAACATCGACTTCGATAGAGTACATCGCTTGGGGGGCGCGCGGTCGCGGACCGGGAGACCACGGCCTATTGTGGCCAAATTCAGTCAATTCAAACAGAAGGAACAGGTGAAGAGTCGCGGCAGAGAGCTGAAAGGAACGGACTTCAGCGTGAACGACCAGTTCCCCAAAGAGATCCTGGAACGACGCAAGGTCCTGTTCCCAGTTCGACGTAGCTTTATCCAGAAAGGCTCCCGTGCTGTCATCGCTGTGGACCGGCTCTACGTGGACGGACAGCTGTACCGCGACCCCGGCACCACACCGTGGTTATACTGACTGCACTCCAGATAAGAACCCGCTACACTCTTTTCTTATTCATTCACACTTTCTCCTTTAAAATGTGTTTAACCTAGTAATATCAGTAGGATGTCATAGCAGATATAACACCGTCACCCTCCGTCATTGCTTTAATTGGAATGTTTCCGTTTCGTTTCCTTTTTTTTGTTGTCGCTCACAGTTCATGTGGTTTCTTTCTTTCTCTTGTCTTTCACTGCTGTGGTCACCTACTCCCCCACTCACCTACAAACAACACCCTCTATTTCTCCATATTTTCACAACACGATCACGCAAACACATCAGCTCAACGGCAGCACATTCACAACAGCCTCACAGCACGCACAGACTTGCAGGACACATAAGCAAGCCACGCTTGTTCATATTAGTGAATATTCACACACATAGTCAGACTTATGGAGTCTCTCACCACACTTCTTTTTCTCTTTCTATTTACAAACAAGGGATGTTTCCATATTCTCTCCACCTGTCTAAACGAAACACCCAGCATACATCATTAAACATACACGCACAATTAAGGGCATGCTGAGGTTTGTCACATGGAATGTAAATGGAGCTGGCACCAGAGGAAAGAGGTTAAAAATATTTAACCAGCTTAAAAAACTACAGGCAGATGTTGTTTTATTACAAGAAACTCACAAACCTGTCACAGGTTTAAATGAACTTAAAACACCTGAGTTTCCTAACGTGTTTGCAGCCGGTTATAATTCTAGACAACGGGGAGTAGCAATTTTAATACATAAAAATGTTAATTTTACAGTACTCGATACAGTTATAGATCCAGAGGGTAGATTTCTAATTATTAAACTATCAATATTGAACAAAAAACTATGTATTGTTAGTATATATGGTCCAAATGTTGATGAACCCTCATTCTTCCACGGTTTTTTTAGTGCACTCTCTGAACACCTTGATTGCACACTCATTCTTGGCGGTGACCTCAACCTTGGACTAAATGAAGAAATGGATAGGCTCAACACAACAGGAACTCAGCGTAATTGGCAGTCCACAAATATAATCAAACAGTATATGAACGACTTTGGTCTTTGCGATGCATGGCGCTCTCTTCACCCCACCAGTAAGGAATATACTTTTTTCTCGCATGTTCATCACTCTTACTCTCGTCTGGATTATTTTTTGGTCAGCAGCTCACTGCTGTGTGACATTTCAGACACTGAGATTCATCCTATAGCTGTCAGCGATCATGCTCCTGTATCTTTAACACTAATGCACAAGAATAATACTACGCCAAGTAAAAACTGGAGATTTAATATATCACTACTTAAAGATGAAGACTTTATTAAATACTTTAAAAAGGAATGGACTTCATATTTAGACTTTAATGACACTCCCGGAATATCTGCTTCTGTTCTATGGGAAGCAGGGAAAGCTGTGATGAGAGGTAAAATAATTTCTTTCTCATCACACAAAAAGAAAGAAGAAAACAAAAATATTCAAGAATTAGAAAAAAACATCAAGTCACTAGAAGAAGCCTACGCGTCCCACCAAGATCAGGAAACATTGAACAAAATATGCAAAACAAAACTAGAATTAAATGAAACTATTAATAAAAAAACACAATTCCTTATACAAAGACTTCGCTTGCAGAATTTTGAACACAGTAACAAATCAGGTCGATTTCTAGCTAACCAGCTAAAAATAAATAAAGAAAAAACAACTATATGTGCTGCTAAAGATTTATCGGGGAACACAATATATGATCCTGGAAGAATAAACAACATTTTTAGGGATTTCTATGAAACTTTATACTCACCACAAATAAACCCATCTAAAAATGAAATTGATCTGTTTCTTGACAACGTAACTCTTCCAAAATTACTAGACAGTCAAGCAATGGAACTGGATTCGCCACTGACGCCAAGTGAACTCCAGGAAGCCCTGATAAGTATGCCCAATAATAAGGCTCCAGGTCCAGACGGCTTCCCTGCAGAATTCTACAAAGAATTCTGGACAATTTTGGCACCAGTATTCCACAGCATGTTGCAGGAAATCGAGGAAAAGGGCAGACTACCACCAAATATGAATTCTGCCAACATTAGTCTCCTGCTAAAACCAGGCAAAGATCCTTTATTTCCCTCAAGCTATCGTCCAATTTCTCTTTTAAATGTAGACCTTAAAATAATCTGCAAAGCTCTCTCAAAGAGATTAGAGAAAATGACCCCCCTCTTAATTCATCCTGACCAAACTGGTTTCATAAAAGGTCGGCACTCCTCAACAAACACTCGTAGATTACTTAATTTAATAGACTACTCATACGATAAAAACATCGAAGCCATAATATTATCTCTAGATGCAGAAAAAGCATTTGACAGAGTTAATTGGAAATTTTTATTCGCAACTTTACACAAATTTGGTTTTGGAAACTCTTTCATAAACTGGATAAGAATATTATACAATTCCCCAACGGCTCGTATCAGAACAAATGACCAGACATCCTCCAGCTTCTGTCTCCTGAGGGGCACCAGACAGGGATGCCCACTCTCCCCCTCACTTTTTGCAATTTTTATCGAACCTCTAGCAGCAGCATTTAGACAGGCTACAACAATTAAGGGCATAAAATGTAAGAACATAGAACATAAAATCAGTCTCTATGCGGATGATGTGTTGCTTTTTCTGCAAAACACACAAACCAACCTCTCTGAGGTAATTACTTTAATAAACTGGTTTTCAAGAGTTTCAGATTATTCAATTAACTGGCCAAAATCTACAGTTCTCCCCATTAACTGCTCCTTCCATAATTCTTCCTCTGCCCCACTGCAATCCGGAAATATTAAATATTTAGGTATTAATATCTCTCCTAAGCTTTCAGACTTAACTAAACTAAACCACATCCCACTTCTAAAGAAAGTAGAAGGCGATCTGACTAGATGGAAATCTTTACCCATATCACTCATGGGAAGGGTCGCCACTATAAAAATGATGATCTTGCCAAAAATAAATTACTTATTTTTGATGATCCCTAACAAACCATCACAAGATTGGTTCAGATCTCTGGATTCATATATTTCCAAATTCCTTTGGAAAGATAAACCCCCGCGTATTAGCTTAAAAACGCTACAAAGAACCAAGGATAGAGGAGGATTAGATCTGCCTAATTTTCACCAATACTTCTTAGCCAACAGGCTTCAGTTCATCTCAGAATGGTTAAAACATACCTTCTTAGTTGAGCCCTGGCTAGATGTTGAACAGGCACTATGCAAGGATCTAGAGATTTCAGACCTACCATTTATTAGCTCAAACATCAAAAGACATGAATGCTTTAAAAGTATCAACATCAGCTTTTCTCTAACAGCATGGTGGGAGTTTCTAAAAATAACGGAGTCTTCATTAATCCCATGCAAACGTACACCTATCTGGAATAACCCTGACATATTACAAAACAATAATATGATTAATTTCCCAGAATGGAGTTGTAAAGGAATTAAATACTTAGAACATATATTAGAGGGAACAGAATTTATTCCATTTGACAGACTAGTTGAACAATATGGGATCAACAAGACAAGGTTTTTAGAATATCAACAAATTAAATCCATAGTAAAAAAGAAATTTAACCTCAGTCAAGTTGAATTACAAACACCACTAAGTGCGGCACATTTTCTTACTCTTAAATCCCCCAAATTATTATCTAAAATATACAGAACACTTTCTAAATTAGATGAATCAATATCCCTTCCTACTGCAAAGTGGGAAGCAGATTTATCAGTCAACCTAGACCAAAACTTCTGGTCTCAGATTTGCTTAAAAACTTTTAAATTAATTAAAAATCCCAGTCTGCAATTAATACAATACAAAATACTTCATAGAGTGCACTATACAGGTCATCGGATGTTCAAGATGGGCTTTACATCTTCCAACAACTGCTCACACTGTCAAGGCAATACACCAGACAATTACATCCACGCTCTTTGGTTCTGTCCACCAGTGCAAAAGTTTTGGCGCGAGATATGTGAAGACTTATCAAAATGTCTGAAATGTAACATTCCAACCTCCCCCTTAGTGTGTTTGTTGGGCAGCTTAGATAATGTCACTTCAGAAAAGAATATAGCCCATATGATCTTCACTGCCCTATGCATAGCCAAGAAAACAGTCCTCATGAACTGGAAAAATAAAAATAATCTTAATTCTAACCAATATAGAAATTATCTATTAGATTACATTAGTCTTGACACAGCCTCTGCCACCACATTAGATCAATTGCTCTGGGCCCCTTTTATCAGCTCCATCACCTAGTGGGGGTGGGGGGTCATAGTTTGGTCCCGCCTTCACTGTTGTGATTGGTGAGGGGGTAGGGACAGGCTTAGGGCGTCGGGGGGTTCCCCGGAGGCATCTTCCTTGGGGGGCTCAACCCGGGGTAGCGGTCACGTCCGGTTGAGGGCTCTGTTGGCTCTCAGGTGACTGTTTCCTCGCGGCTGCGTGCAGCGGGGCTAGGGGAGGGTCTGTGCTGACGGACGTGGGTTACTGACCTGGCAACCTGGCTGCCCCTGGGTGGGTCCGGGATGGGCGTGAGGTTTTGGGGGCGCTCCGTCTCTGGGCTGGGGCCCGGGCCGGGCCTCGGGGGCTCGGGTCCTGGTTGGTGTGTTGCCGGGGTTGTGGGCGGGTGGGTGCATGGGGGCCCGGCCCTGGAGCAGGGTGCCGCCGGTGCATCGAGCCGCCTGGGGGGCTCTTCAACTGGTGGGGGGGATGGTCACATCTTGCAGGAGCTT
Organism: Rhamphochromis longiceps; assembly: GCF_057381845.1. Lineage (NCBI taxonomy): Eukaryota > Metazoa > Chordata > Actinopteri > Cichliformes > Cichlidae > Rhamphochromis > Rhamphochromis longiceps. The sequence continues at coordinate 36,777,116 of NC_140568.1, read as the reverse complement.
TCTTCTCTCAGGAACTCTCTGCAGGAGGGGGAGATACAGGAGAGGTGGAGGAAGATCTCAGCCTGGGCGTTTACCGTCTTATGTAGTCTGGAAGATGTGTGGTTGGTGGGGTGGGTGCAGTTTTCTCTGTGGTGGGGTTGGGTGGACTGTCCAGGGCTCTGTGGAGCCGGGGGGCGCTACTGCACTGGGCCCCGGTCTGATGGGCCTGGGCCCCCCTTCCCTGGCGGGTCGCGGAGGGTGGGAGTGCCTACTGGGGTCAGCGGGGGAGCTGGCCCCAGGGAGGGGTTACCTGCCCCTCCCTTCCTTCCCTCCCCATCTCCAGCTGCCTCCCTCTTCCCGCTCCTCCACAACCACCCACACATGCAGGGCCTTGGAGTGGGGGTATGTCACCAGGGTGCAGAGGAGGCTACCCCCCCCCGTCCCCTTCTGGCTGCCTCTGCCTCAATTTTATCCCACAACTTAGACATTCACATTATTCACACTCTCATTACACATACATATAGGATCTTGGGGGTGGGCACAATCACGGAGTCCAAATCACCATCAGGGTGTATACCTCACCCCTGACGTAGTTACCCACCTCTCAATTTTAAATACACTTAGTCATTGAGGGTTAGCAGGAGGGACTATGCGCTTACCTGCTGCTCCTTGGCAGGTAGCTCCATGCCCTCCTGGGTTTTAATTGCACCTTAGAACACATATGCATCAACACTACAATGAGCGGGTGGAGGGAGGTTTGGAGTCTTCTCCCACCCCCATTCTCTGCGGCCTGCTGGAGCGGGAGGGCTAGTAGGAGGAGTTGGCCGTCCGACTGCGGTCTGGGGTGTGGGGCCTCCCTGCTGCTGCGGAGTCGGGGTGGTCTGCCTCTCCCCACTGCAGGGAAAAGGGTAACACCACCTGGGTCTGGGTGCAATTCCCCCCTCCAGGGGCAAGGGTACCTAGACCCGGTTTGTAGAGTACGCTTGGGGAGTGTGATTGTGTGTACAGCGTCTCTTTATGTCTGTCTCCACGTTGGTTGAGTGTGGAGTGAGTGCATATGAGAGCATGAGGGTGGGAATGGATGTTTGTGTCTGTGTGTGCCTGTATGTCTGTGTCTATATGTCAGGTTGGGTATCAGACGCCACCTCTCTGGGGACACCTCAGGCCCTCCAAGGTTTGGAGGCCTATCTCCACCCACCACCACTTCCCCTGCCGGTGGCGGACTCCCTCAGGTGTCGGTGTGTTGGTGGTTCTTTGTGTCTGGGGGTGGGCGTCCGGGTACACACCGGCTCACTCCTTGGCGGCCGCTTGTCGGGGCCTGGGGCTCGCTCGGGCCCCTTTGGAGGTGGGGTGCCCCCGGCCTCTCGGCCTAGGGCTCGGTCACTCAGGCGCAGCTGGGGGCCGGCAGAGCTCACGGGCGCGTCACTGCAACTCCCCCTGACTTCTGCTCCGCGGCTGCTGGGCGAGCCCTCATCTGGGACTCTCCTCAGCTCTTACTGGGACAGTGGCGCGGCTGCCCCTCTGTTGGTCTTCCATGGTCTCTTGTGTTCTGGGGGCCTCTGGATGTCTGGAGTTTTGATCTCCTCCATACCCGCTTCACACCCTGGAGGACGGGGCTGTGGCCCCCCCACACTCCCTAGCAGATCATTACATGGAGAAACCTTTGGAATGCAAGCATGCTGATCCACACAGGTATGCACACATGGGTATTCACAGACGCGGACTAAAGCTTTCTTGGCTGCTGCCTCAAAGCACACTGTGCGCTGTCTATCTTGCGTGCTGCACAATATCGTTTATTACTTAGTAAATACTGATATCTATGACTAGCTAGTTTATTGTGATGGTGCTTTGTTTTCTCTATTATTATGTTGCTCTTTGTTGTTTGCTGTCTCCTCTGTTTGTTTTTGTTTGTTTGTTTTTTTTTTTGTTTTTTTTCTCCATACAGGTGACCCAGGAGTTTTTTTTTTTTTTTTTTTTCTCTCTCTTCCCCCCCCTTCTCACCGTCTCTTCTCCCCTTTGGTTTTCTTTCTTTCTCTCCCCCTCTCTCTCTCATTCATTCCCCCTGTCCTATTTATTAAAAAAAAAAAAAAAAAAAAAATGACAAAGGATGAACTGAAGCTCTGCCATCACGTAATGTCGCATACTGCTGTTTCTGATGTCATTTAAAAAAAAAAAAAAGAAAAAAAAAAGAAAAGAAAGTTCAATTATATCCAGTATATGACAAAATAAAAACAAGAAATACATACTAACCATTATATTTCATATAAGCTGAATTAGAGAAAATTGCATAAACTATAAGTGGATTCTTTACTATTTATGATCTTAGATGTCATTTGGATCTCAGTCTTTTGGCCACTACCCAAAGGTTGTGACCATACATGAGGGGATGAATGTAGATAAACCTGTAAATCTATATCTGCCTTCACACTCAGCTCTCTCTTCACCACAACAGACCAATAAACCATCGGCATCATTGTAAATGCTGCACCAACTTATCTGTCAATCTCCCATTCTACTCTCCCCTCACTTGTGACCTTGACATATTTAAACTCTTCCTTTTAGGGTAGCCAACTGTTCGCCCGTCATATGCGGATTCCACGGTTTTCTGAGAACCATAGTCTAAGTCTGATTCTCATCCTGCCACTTCACAAAGCTGGAAAATGCTGAAGTGAAACCTGGAGGTCATGCATCAGTGAAGCCAACAGAATCACATTGTTAGTGAAAAGCACAAACAAAATCCTGAGACCACCCAACCTGATACCCATTAACCTCCACCCCTAGATTAACATTTACAACAGGGGTCTCAAACTTAAATGAGCTGTTCCTAGGACTGCACTCTTCTGGACAGAGATCTCTGATGTTGTTCCCGGGATCTGCTGGAGCCACTGGACTAGCTTGGGGGTCACCTCACCTAGTGCTCTGGTTACCACTGGGGTGATCCCAGGTCTTACCTTCACCCTCAACATCTTCTCCAGTTCTTCTCTGAGCCCTTGGTATTTCTTAAGCTTCTTTTCTCCATTTTTCTCCATTTTGTCTGTCTCTTTCTGGAAGTCCCACAGGATCTTAGCTCGGTCATTCCCCACCACCCTTGGGGGCGTCTCCCATTTTGACCTCGGGACTTCCACACATATCTGCTCATATTGCCTTCATATTAAATAATCTTTTGCTTTTTAAATCACTTATTTTAACATTGCAATCAATAACAAACAAATTCTCCCTTCGAGGGCCAAATTGCATTATATTTGTTCACGTCAATATATGGGCCACAAGTAGGGGTGACGAGGGCCGCAAGTCGACCTGGGCGGTGAGTTCGAGACCCCAGATTTACAGGAACAAGTCTGCTTCCAATGTGAATTAAAAACAATCATGTGACATCATTAGGAAGTCATAAAAATTGGAATGATTAAAACAACAACAAACAACAAGAGCAATCGGTAGGATGATGGTTAATGCAGGATGATTAGATTAAGAATTTAACAAACCACAGAGACCTAATAAATGAGACTTGTAATAAATAATGCTTATTACCCCATGAAGCCCACACTTGGAGAATGAACAGAAGATTAGTTACATAACAAGGGCTGCATTCCACTCATTTAAAAGAATTTCACCTGGCCTCGAAAGAGCTTTTAAATTGTTTTAAAAGATCCCAAGGACCTAAATACTGTAATAATGATTAAATAATAAATCAAGAAAAACTTGAGTTTTCTTCTGACACATTTTCCAGTCCAAAGAATTTAAGTGTTTCACCTTGTGCAGAGCTAGCTCTCTGCTATAAAGATTCATAAACATCTGTACATAAAAGTTTTAACCATTAGAGAAAAAAATAACCAGATTTACCACAAATGCAGATGCATCATCAAGTACAGAAGCGTTAACAACTGCTGCACTTTATTTAGACTGTTCTGTTCTATTGTATGACCATATGTGTATGAGACTGCATCGCAATAAGACGTAATAATAGTTTGATATTTAACAGGACACATTTAACTTTATTAGATGACAAGCATTCCATGGTTTTAACGTCATTGTGATCATACTTATACTAAAAAGTTTATACTTTATCATAAATTTCACGCTATGCTTCAGTGTGTCATGCTTCACTATGTTTATTTTGTTTTTTTTAACATATATTTTAGTTATGCAGATGATACCCAGTTGTGCTTGTTTATGAAGCCAGATAACATAAATACATTTTTTAAACTACTGACATATCTTAAAGATATAAAGGCCTGGATGATCTCAATTTTAAATTTAGAAGTAGCTGACCTTGTTGTATTTGCCCCTAATAATGTCAGAAACAGATATTTACTCTAAATGGTATTACCATGTTACATGTTATTACTGTGATGATGACTGGGGTTTTTTCTTCAACCAGGATCTGTGCTTTAACACATAATAAAGAAATATATAGGACTGCCTTCCTTTATCTGTGCATGTTTCTGAAAAGTCTTATTAACAAGGACTAGAAAGACAGATCATATTTTGACAATATTTGGATTTAAATCTTTTTCTTTACACATAACATCCTAAGTGATTAAGACCCATCACATCTTAATAATTTTTTGGTGTAATAGAAACAGAAGGTTTTTGAAGTAAAATAAAGGTGAATTTCTCCGTGAGATTTTTTGATCTCTCCCCCTCCGAATTCAAGTGCCTAGTCGTTGCTAGGGTGGCTGCTGTAAGACAAACATCTCTGGCCACCGTTCATCGATGGTGATTGTACGCTGTTAGTGTTCACTTCAGCTGTCAACGTCTGTTTACTCTGGTGGAAGCTTTAAAACTTTGTTAAAGGAATATGACACGAGTTAGTCAGTAAGTGAAGCCCACTTCTGTCTGATGACAGTGATACTGTGGTAAGTTGTTAAGGATATCCGTTGAACCCTTTTAAGCTTTCATTTCAAAAATTGTGTTTGTTTTCTTTTGTTTTTAAACGATAAAATATGTGCATATGAAACCGCTTTGTTTTCTATAATTAGAAACTGTATACGTTAATCATCTTTTACTCTTTCATCTCTCTTTAAGTCTTAATGGATGCCCATCTACTCTGCAGCTCGGCCTGAAAGGCATTTTAATCCTGAGTCCTTCTTTCTCTCATCTCGCTCTCATTAGTTCCAAAAAAGTCCTACATGCATTCTTGCTAGAATAACTTATCTTGCTGAGAATTCAGCGCCCAGGGTCAATTTCCCTCCAAATGAGAGCATTATCTGCAACAAGCTGTCCCCTGATGTAAGCCAGTGCCCCTGCTGGCTTCATTTGTTTCAAGCAGACAAACAGAAGGCTAAAAACTCTCTCTGTATTTTGTTGTGACTGCCCGATTGCTGTGTCAGACTCTGTGTTTTCTTTATTTGGTCTGAGGCACAATAAGGAATAACCAGCAAACTGTAACAAGACGTCTACACTCACATTTAAAAGACACAGAGAGAACTTAGAGTGAAGTGGGAAGTGTCAGGGTCAGTAAAAGGGAAGGTATGGGTCAAGCAAGGAGTTGAGAGTAGAGACTTTAAAAGTTACAAGAAATAGGTCTTTAATCTAAAGCACTTTTTTTTTTTGCATGCATAAAGTTATATTAAATTATTTGCTGGAAGAAGTTAGAACAGGGATTTTTTTCAGTTGGTATTTCTGACCAGCATACATTTGGTTTTGCTATTTCTATAGGATTGCAGAAACATAAAATTCTTGCCTTTTCCTTCTACAGTTTGATTACTAACAGGCTGTTTGGGGCAAAATAAGACATATTGTGTTAGAATCCACAACAGTTATTTAAAAAATAAATAGACTGACAGGCTGCTTCCGAAGTATCTGTTAGTGATGTGCAATACAACTAATTTCCTTTCTGATCCGATACTAAGTAAAATTCAGGATTTTATTGAAGATACTGATCTGATACTTTGTCCAAAAACTTAATGTGTTATTGTATTTCAAATAATAGCTTCATAATGATTACAGGACATCAGACTACTTGCTCTTTTTTTTTTAAATATGATGAATTATCATATAGAAATAAAAAACCTGAAGTTGTGTGTTAATTGATGCTATTTGAACACGTATATCATGTCATTTAACATGTATATACTTCACTGGACATTTCAACAAAAACATTCAACATTCACACTTTCCCTAATTCACAGTAGTGCTGTGCCACACTACAAATGTTGGTATCCATCCAATACCAAGTAAAAACAGGGCCAGTAATGCCGATATCAGTACCAATAATTTTAAGTTATTCAGGCAGCTAATTGGAGGAGAGTAGTGTGTCATGACTCATGAGATGAATTCTCAATTTGCAAATTCTGAACACATATTAATCACCACTGTTATTTTCCACAATAATTAGTTAACACAACAAAACACACCTTTCAGCTTTTCATGTGTTTTGAAACTGTTTTGGTTTTTTTTGGAGACCAGGGCCCTGTGCTTCGTACGTCGCTTACTACATCCAAGATCAAATGAAACATCCAAGACCAAACCATCGCGCTAACCGTGAGCTCGCTAATCCGGTTCCCCGAACACACCTGTTGTTGACGATTAGTACAGCTGGACGCAGTAATGTGACATCACTGGGTGTCGTAAAAGGGGCTACGCATCGATAGTAGAAACATTGATCGGCAACCCGCTGATTGGTCGGCGAAAATGTCGAAGGGGCGCGCTCGGTATTTTCCGGCAGCAGAGCAAGAACTCTTGATTGAGGGATTTCAGGAGTTTCAGAGTTTAATTAAAACGCAAGGGAACACTGCAAAGGCTGCAAAAGCAAGGAGAGAGGGGCTGGCAGAAAGTTGCTGACAAATCAAACTCGTAAGTAATTCAATAATAACAATAATAATGGAGTGGGTTTATATAGCGCTTTTCAAGGCACCCAAAGCGCATGACAATACCACTATTCAGTCACTTTGTTATTTATTTATAGATTTATTATATTACACTATATTATCCAATATTATATTACATTATATTATATTGTTATATTATATCCCCTTTCACATTAGAGCCACAACAGGACCCACTAGAACATGGGAACAAGTAAAAGTGGAATATAAGAATATTCTACAGAATGGTAATATTTATCACTTATATTGCTTTTCGTCTCTTGGAAAGAGACCCTGAAATAATCTGTTTGTTTGTTCATAACAGCAACCAAGAAAAGGGCAGAGCAAAAAAAAAGACAGGTGGTGGTCCTGCACCCCCTCGTCAACAAGTTGGTTAAGTGAATAATACCCTCACGGGAATATCGATATCTCTCAATGAGCACACTGTCGCGCTGAGCTAAAGGATCCTGTCTGTCCCGCAACATACGCTGAATTCTGAGGACTCTCCTTATCAATCTTGCACCTTCCTCAATGGGTGGCTCGCGTAAACGGACAGGACATGGCTGCGACAGACTTCCCAAATCCACCTTCGCTTTTATAGCCGTGGTCTCTCATCTTGATTACACGAAGTGATTTGCAATTACTACTCTGAAATATGAATTACATCTGTAATAATCACATACATGTAATAGAATGTTAATAGTACATTTCCCTTTTTTAGGAAATGACCTGTATGTATCTGTGTGAAATCAATGAAAGGATCAAATGCTGCATTATCTTTAGTTACATTGATGTTATTTATTTATGGTGAAACAGTGGTGGAATATCGCTGTTGCTTTCGTATAAATGAAGCGGACATACCTGCGTGGCCGCGATCTAATCCTGTTTACATAAAGTAAACCTGCTCCCGAGCAGGTTTACGCTTACGGCTCTGTTGCTATGACAGCAAGTCCCGGATGAGCTTCGGGGAACCGAACGATCCAAGATCACGCGAAATCGTCAACAATCTAATCCAGCTAACTCACTTAGCGCGGTACGAAGAACAGGCCCCTGGAATGTACATTTTTCTATCTCTTAAGCACAGAAAAAGGTTCAGACATTTTTCATAGTGCATGTATGACGTTTATTTTTTCCAAAGAAATAATTAAAACAGTTCAGCAGGCTAAATATTGAACTTGAAGTATAAAAGCAAAGTATCGATCCAATCATATATCCATCCAATACCAATACTAGTTTTGGTATCAGTACTATCGATATTTGGATCAATCCGCCCACCTCTAGTATGTCTGAGCTTTAGCCTGCTAGGATGAACAGCATAAATGAGCCTGTCTTAAAAGTGTTGAGCGTTGAAGGTACAGTACAGTTCTTGTTTAAAAATGTAGAGAGTAAAAGTAAAAAGTAGTCAGAAAGAAAACTACTCAAGTACAGATACCTGAAAATTGTACTAAAGTACTGTAATGAAGTATTTGTACTTCATTACTTCCCACCTCTGTATGTGTGACATGCAGGTAACTTATGTTGAGTGTGCGCATGCATGTTTTATGTGTGTGCGTTTTGGTTACTTTACTGCCATCACTGTACCATAAGCACCCATTTTTTATTCATGTGACTATATGTCAGACATACACAGCTAAAAAGTTTTAATGCGATGTATAGAAAACACACAGACACACACACACACATGCACACACATAAACTACAGTAAGAGACAATGATAGATAATGTTACTTTGCTTTAACACATTTGAGGAAAGTTGTTGTTTCACGTCGATTTAAACATCAAACAGATTTGAGCCTAAACAGTAACTCATGACAGGCATTCCTGTTCGTTTAATAATCACAGGAGGATGTCGCATAAAAAGAGATGACGTGTGCCAAAGTCAAGGGTTAAAAGTGGGATGTTTTTGATTGTTGTTGTTTTTTTGGTTTTTTTTGGCACAACACCAGAGACTGCAGGTATCCGTAAGTTGTGGCACTTCAGCATCCAGCTAGCCCTACTGAGCTGCAGTGAGGAGCATAAATGAAGTTTCACATACGGTAATTTCAAATTCAACGTTTCTATCAGCTTAACAAACATTAGCAAACACACAAATTGTTTGTGTGCACTTTGTTAGACAGTGTGTTGCTAGCTGAAGCTGCTGTAATTCACGGGGAGAGGAATAAAAAAAGAGTTAACTTCACTCAGAGATGGAGAAAGACAAGAAAGACAGGACAGTAGAGGAGCAAGAGAGGTTAAAGGTAAGAAATGCTCAGTGGTGTTTGATAAACTGGAAATTTTAAAGCGTACATGTAAGTCCTCGTGTTTTTAAATTAGATATTGGGTCTGTAACATGTGACATTGTAAATCATGCTGCAAATTAAATTGTGGTAGACTAACTCTGCTATTTAAAGTCTGCATGAAAATCCTCTGCAGGTTACAGCAGGATAAACAGGTTAGCTTGCTGTACTGTGATAGATTTAAAGTAAAGAAAAGTGTGTGACTGGTACACAGTGGCTGTGGCATGCTCAGCCACGGACCGGTTTGTGCCAGACAATATTTTCACAGACCGGCCTTTAAGGTGTCGCGAATAAATACAACAAAATAAAAGTAGTATCGGTACCGAAAAAAAGAAGATTTATTCATAACACACGTGAAAAGACCCAGGAAAACCGAGTTAAGGAAAAAAAATGATAACAAAATAACGCTAAAAACCGATAAAAACCATACATTTCACACCCAAGTCTCACTCTCGTGGCCTGGTACCAAATGACTCACGGACCGGTACCCCTTACTGTACACATTTTCCTGTCTAGAGCAAAGTCACCCTCTACAATGAAGGCAAAAGAAAATACATATATATTTTTTATTTTCCTTCTGCTTCTTCAAGATATATAATTAGATACTTTTCTTAAAGTTAGACTAAAGTTTCTAATTCCATCTACTGATATTTTACCATTTACTGATATTGTAACAACATTATATTAATATAGTTGTTACAGCTCTCCCTTTGTAGAAGAGGGGTTTTTTTTCCTTTTCTTGTGTTGCAGGTCTGCCTCATGAGCCACAGCTGAGGTGTGTCCCAGCTCGTCAGCCACGGCATATAGTCTGCCATCCTAAACTGCCACACCCCTGCCACTTCCCCCATTTTTGCCAGAGCTGTGAGCTATCGTGTTTTGGGCAGCAGGTGTGTGTGTGTGTGTGTGTGTGTGTGTGTGTGTGTGAGTGAGAGAGAGTGTGTGAGAGAGAGAGAGCTTAAACTCTGTGAAACCTTGGTTTTCTTTCTTTTATTGTAAGCAAAGGTGTGCCCTTACTGTGTTAATTAGTTCATCATTGTGGAATGCCATTTTTGTTTCAACTGTTTTCTCCTGTTTTTGGTTAGACAGTGAGCTCAGCCATTGTATTTTGTTTTGGTTAGTGAGTACTTGGTTTGATTTCTAGCTAAAGGGGGTTTTTTGTTTGTTGTTTTGGCCTTGGAGACCCTGAAGAAAAGAGCTTCCCTGTGTTTATTTTTACTCTAGTAGTTTTGGGCAATAAATCCCATTTAAATGACATCTATTCTCCAGTAGTTCATGTGTTCTCTTTCACTTTGTGTTACCCCTCACTCCAGTCAACACTTCGTTTTTAAGTGGGGCGTAACAATAGCTCAAGGCTCAGGAAGGCTCAAAAACAGAAACATCCTTCAAAGAGCTACTTTTTAGTTTCTTACTTTGAGTACATTCAAAGCCTTTACTTTTTTACTTTTATGTGGGTAAAACTTTTACTGCAGTATTTTTTTTAACAGTAGTGAAGGAAATTTCCATCCCGGGTTTCCTCCGTGGCGTGAGCGATAAGCAGAGTTTTGTCCTTTCCTTATAAGACTCCTAATTATTCAAAGTAACACTCAGGTATGCCGTTCAGCGGGTTAGTTACAGCTTATATAGAGGAAAAAGGTTCGTGTGTCAGCAGGTTCTCAGTTCAAACCGGTACAGACCAAATAAGGAAACGTCTTCCTGCCTTGTGAGCAAAGAAGTATCCTTTGTGTAGTTTATCTCTTCAGTTACAATTTATGATCATCCCAGCAAAATACACTCCTAGACATAGAATACAGAGTTCTTTCATTAGTAAAATTCTGAAACAAACCACCTGGCTTTTTAACAAGCTCTTTTCTAAAAGATAAGGAAGGGAGGATGGGAGTAAGGAAGTGGTCTCGTCTCTGTGGTATTTTCGACCTCGGGGTACCAGCCTGTGATTCTTACACATCAATACATGGGTCAGAGAGAAAGAGAAAAACAACTAGTAAATGGGCCTTATTGAGTAACTCTTTTCTGTATAATATCACAATAAAACAATATCCTGTAAATGCTACCATGGTATCAAAATATCACAACAGTTCCCCCCTTTTATCATGAAATGATAACATAGTATAAAGACAGAATGTAATAACATAATCTAAAGACAAATCATAAACGTAAAACAAATCATAAATGTAACTGGTCCTTCGAGCAAGCTTAATATCAAAAATTCTGAGAGCGTATACATGGTATCACACAACAGACAATAATCATCGAAAACATGCTGCAACGGTTACAAAGGCTACAATTAGTTCCTTCCATTTTCCAAACGTGTCCTGTAGCCACTTGTCTAGCCACTGACCGTGGCCTGTATTGGCAATTAGTTCTATCTGTAATGCTTCAAGTTTATTCATAGCTTGTGTGAATGAACCGTTAGGGGCGGTGTTATTGGGAATGAAAGTACAGCATACATCAACGGTTACTAGACCACAGGTACCGGTCCAATTAACAGGTAAAGCTAATCTAAGGGTATTATTGCACAACCAATAACCGTTAGGGATTGCTCTAGTTAGGCGCGTGACCATGTGTGATTTAACTAACTCCCCCCAGTCAGTGTCATTTAATACACCCTCTGGGGGAACAATGATCGATTCTCCGCTCGAACTTGAACTGTGTGTGTGTTCCTCCAGATATGATAAAACTTCAGCCACAGAGACAGCTAGCCATGTCTCATTACAGCGTGCACCTGGGGAGTCAGAGAAGAATGTGTAGTTATCCTTTGTATAATCTATGTGTGTGTCTGGGCCAGTTAACTTTAGTCTGCGCAGACATATCATACTAGTGTTAAAATGGAGAGGGATCTGTCCTAAGGGCAGTGAGGGTTTTAACCTATTCTTAGGGCGTTTCATTGGGGCGCAGGTCCCTGCGGTGTCATTAGATAACTTCAATAATTCGCCTAATGGAGTCTCAGGGTTAGTTGGTGTGTGTGTGTGTCTAAGTAGGCAGTCGAGAGGGCTCAGAGTCAACTGTAAAGTGTCTTTAAGGAGAGCATTATCTCCGCCGATTTTCTCTAGTCCCTCAGTGAGGGGGAAACCGGATATGGTGTATCCTACTATAACCTGTTCTGGATTAGCCTTTGAACAGACATAACAGTTACTGTTTCCTAAGTCACGAGCGGCTATTCTGGCATTTTCATACCAGGCGTTAGCTCCTGCTCTATGGGGTGCATAAAAGGGTTTATTAGTGGCGTCTATGTTGTCATTTACTCATTTTAGGGAGCGTGAGGAGTGCATTAAGTAGGTGTCTTGCAAAATAGAGCATCAGGTATCGTCAGCAAAATACGACCTGCAGAAATGTGAACATGGTTTCAGTTTACAATACAAAATAGCAAAGAAAAATCCTAAGGTTAATGCGATAGATATGATAAATAACCTAAATATATAAGAAAATATATAAGAAAAACAGTTCTTCAGTCGTCTCCTGGCCTGGTCCCAGGTTCGAGAGACATTGAATAAGCGTCGTGTGATGACAATGGGCATTTCATTTCCTCCATGATCAGGATGGAATGAGTCTAGCTTTATCAGATTAGACATCATGTGGTACTCTCGGCTTTCTGTTCCTGCTGGATGTTGAGTACCTTGTTCTTGTTCACGTGAAGGATCAAAGAGCTCTGAGCCTTGGCTCTTTCAGGTGTTGTGTGTTAATCAGTAATTGCGTGTGTGTATGTACATTGGATCCGGGCGCTGGCCCGCCGGAGATGTCGTCTGCTTGATCCGACGCCTGAGATGGTCCGATTGGGCTGGTCTTAACCCTGCTGGCATGAATCCACTGAGGTTGTCCGTCCGTAAGGATGCTGGTTCTCGTCACTGCCAGTACAGCCTGGGGGCTGGAAAACGCGCGGCCTCCCAGAGTGTCCTTGGTTTTAGCGACTTCACCAACACCGCATCTCCTGGTCTCCACTGGTGCGTTGGAGCTGTGGGGGGGAGAGGCTGAGAGAGACAAACTTTCTGATAGTTATTATTCAGTGTTTCTACCAGGTTATGAACATAGTCAGACAATGCAATATACATCACCTTCTAATAGCGGTGCCCCTCTGGAAGCTGACCATGGTGTTGGAAATGGTCTTCCCATGATTATTTCAAATGGAGATAATTTGGTTGCTGCGGATGGAGTCATTCTAATCTCACAGAGGACTTGAGGAAGTAATTTGACCCAGGTCATTAAAGTTTTAGCACACTTTTGAATTACTTCTGATGTGAATGAAGGTCCTCTATCACTGTTAATTTGGTGAGGTATTCCGAATCTGGGTATTATTTCATTGCTCAACTTTTGACAGACTACTTCTGCAGTTTCTTTTGAGGTTGGATAAGCTTCTACTCATTTACTAAATTGATCCACTATTACCAGTAAGTACTTGATGCTTCCTTGCGCTGGCATGTGTGTAAAATCAATTTGTAATGTATGAAATGGAAAATCTGGTTGTGGTAAATGCTGATGTTTTGCTTTTGGTTTTCCTACATTAGTTCGTGCACATGTTAAACAAGTTGCTAATATGCTTTTTACTGCATGCAATGTTTTCTCAATTACAAATCTTGATTTTACAAATAAATCTTGATTTTACAAATCTTGATCTATCCACATGTAGCTCACAGGCGCGTATTAAAGCCATGAGCTCTGCTTTTTGTGCTGAGTGAAATGGTAATGAGTGAGCCTCTAGTATGATGTCAGGCAATGTGACCACTGAATAGCCACAAAGAAATGAGTTGTCATTCGGCCTTGAACAGGACCCGTCCACATAAACCGTGGCTGAGTCTGGGATAGGTGTTTGCTCTAAATCTGCACGTGGTGCTGTGGATTCCTGTATACGTGTCATGCAGTCATGAACGTCAAGCCTGTCTGAGCCATCCTGTCGGTCAGAGGAACACAGCATAGGATCAATAAATGTGCTGGCGAATTGGGTGTGCTGCTTGCTTTTATAGTGAGATTTGCATATGTTGTGTAGTTATGTTTGCTAGAATGGTCGTGACCTGGTGATTGGTGTGTAGAATAGTGTCATGTGAGAGTGTGAGCTTCTCGCAGTCCCTTATCATGATAGAGCAAGCTGCTACTGCCCTCAGGCAGGCCGGCATTCCTGAACAACCACGGACAGCACCTTGAATAGAAGGCTACTGGACGGTAGCCACTGCCATGCTCTTGGGCCAGTACACCTGTGCAGGTTCACAACAGTCACACAGAATGTGGTCATGAAAAGAACAGTCTGGTATCCACTGTCTGCAATAGTTCACCATGCCTAAGAAGGACAGCATTTCCTTCTGTGTAGTGGGCCGAGGGACGGAGGTCACAGCTTTGACCCTGTCTGCAGTCATGGAACGTTTTCCGTGAGACAGTGTGAATCCCAAATATTGAACAGAAGTCTGACAGTACTGCATTTTCTTTGCCGATGCTTTGTGGCCAGTCTGTTGGAGGTGCTGGAGAAGCATGTGTGTAGCAGTTTGACATAGTTCCTCACTGGAGCACAGAGGAGGAGGTCATCCACGTGTGGATCAGGGTACAGCCCTCAGGAGGAGTAAAGCTGTCCAGGGTAGCACGGACCACCATTGAGAAAGCAGCAGAGCTGTCTACCATGCCTTGGGGCAAACGGGTCCAAGTGTACTGCTTATTTCTATGTGTGAATGCAAATAACGGCTGTGTGTCTTCATGCACAGGCACTGAGAAAAAGGCAGAGCATAAATCCACCACAGTAAAATGTGTGGCTGTGGATGGAATAGATGTCAATATGCTGGGGACGTCTGAGAGGTGGCAGAGGCATAATGACTGCATTAATTTGCCTTAAATTTTGTGTGAAACGCCATACGCCAGGTTTGTTAGGCTTTGGCACAGAATTGACAGGAGTGTGGGCTTTGTTACTCCTGTAGTCAATAAATCTCCTATGATGACATCTAGAGCTGAGGCTTTTTCGGCAGAAATGGGACATTGCTTGACATATACTGGCTTGTTGTATTTGTACACGTTTTTTTTGGCACAGTGTGTGACGTGGAATACCAGAAAAAGGATGTTGAGTTCATTCTCTGCTGAGGCGTCCAGCTGACACAGAGGCTTGTTCCTTCTCCATGATGTGGTGCATAGGGCAGAGAAAACATAAGCTGTTATCAGTGTCAGCAAACATTTCACCCTTTATGTTAAATGAAATACACAAATTCATTTTTGCTCTGGGTGTCTGCGGCTGCTGGAAAACTGAGCTAAATTTGCACCTCTAGCTTGTCCAACAGTGCATAAAGCGTTTTATGAATACTAGGATAGATTCATCAGGCTTCTGTTTACACATAGTTACTGCATTTAAGTCAATTTTGTCTCTGGACATTGTTAGCAGGAATTTCTTTAGATTTTTAAAGAAATCGGTGATTTTGTCATTATTTACCCACAAAAACTCTGCAGTTGTGGATGCTTTATCATGCTTTGGATCTAATTCACCTATCTCTCTTATGAGTTGTGACTCGGTTACTCCAGGAATGCATTGACACAATATGTACCTGTAATCCGGACCACCCAAATGGTGATATCTGGTACTTCTCTGTAGTGCAGAGACAAAGGCTGTAGGATTTTTAAGAGGATCGGGAAGCTCTTTAATAGTTGCCACTAATTCTGAGATTTTAGGGGGCTGAATACAACACTGATCTCCTATTATCATAAAGGGGTAAGTGTCATTGACGTCACTAGATTTTGGTTCTGTTTGTTTACTACCGCGAGTGTTGGCGTGAGGACCTTTGTCATTCCGGCTTTGTTTTTCCTTTTTTCCTTTTAGATAAGTCTTTATTAAAGTTTGGGTAACAGGTATTTCTTTAGCTACCTCTAAACCTCTAGCTACGATACCGTGGCGTTTCATGTGGGTGTCTATCGTGGACACTGCCTGATGCAAAAGTTTTTCTTCATAGTCGTCTAAATTGTTTTTCATAAGTTCCTCACATTCTTCTTTCAAAAGTTTTTCTCTTTTTTTTATGTTCTGCTAATTCTTCCTTGCGGCGTCTATATTGTTTTTCCTGATCTTGTTCAATTAGGTGTCTAAGATCCGTTGCATGTGATTCAGATTTTTCGTCGCTTTCTTTTGAGCTGGTTGGATCAGAATGCTGACATTGTTTACGTGCAGCTGCTACAGCGACTATTAATTCGGTCTCATCGTAAGGGTGTGGGGCTGTAGGCTGAACGGCTGAACATGCAAGACTAGCTTTTCCTGCGGTAGGTTTATGTTCTTTGCTAGAGCCTGCACTAGTTTTATTTGATGTTAAAGCATCTACACCTGGTTCCGGTCCCTTTTTCCATAGTGGTAACATTTGATGTATCACGTCGCGGCATTCTGTCATATATTTTCTACAGGACTTTTTAAGCAGACTACTTTTCTTATCGCAAATGGTATTCAACATTTCTACTGACCTGGTTTCTGGCGATAATCGTTCGGGATAGGGCTCCGAAAAGAGATTAGAATGCATTGTACTTACAGTTCTTAACCTTCCTGCCTTCTTGGGACCTTTTTGTGCCACTGCTATGTGTTAAATGGCTGCCATTTCCACTGTGTTCAGTGGAATATAACCAAACTTGCCACAGGATAGTTTTTACCTGTCAATGTTAATATTCCAGTGTGAATTCCTTAAATCAGCCTAAAATGGCTGAGCAGCAGAAATCCCCACACCCATCACCCTGGGGACCATTTTCTGCCCATTGACTTCCATTATAAACGCTATTTTTCAACCCCAAATTATCATCATATGATTTTATTTTTTCTTCTTTTCTTGGATGTCAATGAAGACTCAGGGCCTTGAAGTTTTAATTTTTAAATTGCAAAAAAAATGCAAAAAAAATAATGGCAGGTCAAAATGTATGTTGGTGCCAATCTTTGGTCCATCTAAAGGCCTACTTATAATGACAATCACATATTACTTCAACTGGTTTTTTGTGGAAATATTTAGTTTCGTTTTTTGGTTTTTGGGGCTTATAACACAGGGCGCTCATGTAATAACACTGGGATTTGAAGGGTTAAAACAACGAAAATATAATTAAAACTTTACATGAATATTTCAGGGAGAAGTAGTTTTACAAGGTTGGCTAATTTAAAGTGGAATAAAATATGGATATATGGTCTTTTTATGGCGTGGCTGAGAATGGTCCCTAGGGTGATGGGTGTGAGTTTTTTAAAGGATGGCAGGAGGGTTAAGTTGTAAACAAAGTCAGTCACGTAAGTACTTCCGCATGTTCTGGTTACGTAATCATGGAAGTCTTCACCGATTCGCGGACGTGAGTTGCACGTGACCGGAAGTGGGAGGCGTACTGAGCCGTTATTTGAAACTTTATATATTTTTTTTTTTTTGGTTTTACAGTTGATTTCGATTTTTTCTCGGACCTGTCTGTGGTCTTTGAATTATTCTGACCCATGTTCAGTGATTTCCAGAGGGGTTTACACGCTTTGAAGGATTTATGTTAGTATTTTGCTGTGGCACAGCTGAGGTTACTTTAAATTTATTGCTAGCAATTTTTGTTTGGGTGAGCAACTTCTCACTTAACGAGCAGCTTCTCGCAATACAACAGGCAACTCCCTGTGTCTTTCTGCTTTTAATTTACTTTATTCGGGGACTAAGGAAGTCGTCAGTGTATCTCTCTGGATCACTAAGTGAAACTTCGTCAGCATATCCCGTTTCTTTTATAGGTTGATCACTGAGAGAGGTATAATACGGTCTTATATAAATATTAAAGACGCATATTTACCTTCGTCAGCAATCCCACTTCATGACACCAAAATTGAAGGAAATTTCCATCCCGGGTTTCCTCCGTGGCGTGAGCGATAAGCAGAGTTTTGTCCTTTCCTTATAAGACTCCTAATTATTCAAAGTAACACTCAGGTATGCCGTTCAGCGGGTTAGTTACAGCGCCGGGAGCAGTTAGGAGAACAAAGTGACACAGACTGTTCAGATTGCTCTCCCACAATCAACTCAAAGGTTTATTAAGTACACAACAGCTTATATAGAGGAAAAAGGTTCGTGTGTCAGCAGGTTCTCAGTTCAAACCGGTACAGACCAAATAAGGAAACGTCTTCCTGCCTTGTGAGCAAAGAAGTATCCTTTGTGTAGTTTATCTCTTCAGTTACAATTTATGATCATCCCAGCAAAATACACTCCTAGACATAGAATACAGAGTTCTTTCATTAGTAAAATTCTGAAACAAACCACCTGGCTTTTTAACAAGCTCTTTTCTAAAAGATAAGGAAGGGAGGATGGGAGTAAGGAAGTGGTCTCGTCTCTGTGGTATTTTCGACCTCGGGGTACCAGCCTGTGATTCTTACACATCAATACATGGGTCAGAGAGAAAGAGAAAAACAACTAGTAAATGGGCCTTATTGAGTAACTCTTTTCTGTATAATATCACAATAAAACAATATCCTGTAAATGCTACCATGGTATCAAAATATCACAACAAGTAGTATTTGTACTTCTTGTTAAGTACAGAATGTGTGTACTTTTGCCAACTCTGCGCATATACAAAGTTAAAAGATGACTACTCTCTGTTTAGACAATAATTGTTTAGCCACTGGAAGGTTGCTTATGTGGTTTTCTTTTCTGTAATATAGGTATTCAATGAAGTACCTGTCATAGGCAATGTATGAGACATTGATTTCGAGTTCTTTTAGACAGACAGGATTTGAGGAATGTGCACTGCATTTTTATTTAGATGTTGTGGCATTTACTTTTCTCCATGGCATTTAAGTTAAGTTTACTGTGTGGTTTATTTGATTTAAGAAAATTGTTGAACTAGAGGAATAAGGTAAAGCACTGCTGGACAAATGTTTGCACAAAAGCTCTGTGAAGATTTCTGATAACTGTTTGAAATATACTACCAAAGGTTTGGTTGAAATTGGTGTTGTGATTGTTTTTCTTTTTGGGGAAGAAAACCTGTTGGAAGCCACAGTATAACATTTGGCCAGCAAAGAGAGGTGCACCATGAAAAGTTGTGAAGCAATTGACAGTGCAAAAAAAAAGTGCAAATTTGAGCGGCTGGGACCCTTTTGGCCAGCTGGGGTCCTTCTGTGTGAGTTTGCATACTCTCCCTGTGCCTGCGTGGGTTTTGTCTGGCTTCCTCCCACAATCCTAAGACATGCATGTTTGGTTAATTGATCATTCTACATTGGTCATGGGGTTGAATGTGAGCATGAAATAGGTTTTGACTTTTGCCAGTATTCAATCATAAGGACAGATGTTTTTTTTCTGTTTAGGCACATCGCAAACATAAGTAGCCTAAGTCTGTTCTATAAAGCAGCTGGTATTTACTGGTTAAGCACAAGATGCTCACTCATCATAGTCTTTTGCTGATAGTCGTATTTAGTCTGCTGTCAGAAGATTATGAGTTGATCCATGAGGGTTGCTCCTACCATTTTGAGATAAGGAGTAAAGGAGAAAAGAACACATACCTTTGAGTTTATCCAAGATGTGATGGCTTATTTTATTCGCTGGTGTTTTGTCATAAACGTCAAAAATTTCAGAAGCTGTGTGGCTCGATTGTGCTGTTGCAGTTTACAAGTTAAGTTTCCTGAAAGCATGGCAGGTGTTCCCTTTTTTTAATCAATGTACACCTGCTGCTACAGTGACAAGGGCATGTTATCTCCTAACCTCACTAACAAGTTTATTTGAATTTTCGCATTGTTTTAATAATTTTTAAAATAATTTTGATAATTATGTCAGGAATTTCATTTTGTTATTACATTGAGTTTTTTTTACTTAATTATATTCCCGTAATTAAACTACCCCGAACATTAGGCAACTGCCACTTATTTTGGTAACTGTTATTATTCCACACCACTACTCATTAGAAACATCTAATATTAATTTAACTTAAAATAATAACCTGCATCTAACAAAGACAGAAAGTGTATCATTCTTGGTGGAAAACAGAAAAAACAATAAAAAAATAAAATGAGGTTAAAAATAAAAAATAATTATGAGCATAAAAACAGTCAGAAGCACAAGAAAAACACATTTTTCTGCCTAAAATTAGGATCATAAATTCTCAGCCAGTAACCTGAGCCATGGGTAAACTGTTCAGATGGGTCATCGTCTAATGGTTTATTACCTAGAAAAGGTTTACCATGATATATCAGTTTAAAAAAGCACATAGAAAAACGGCCAGCAGCTCGATTTTGACGAGCAGCAGTAACAGCAAAGCTGAAGCTAGTGAGAGGATCTCATTGGTGGAGTAACCTAAACCTCTAAAAAAAAGTCAAAATGTGTTCTAACTTATAAAAGAACATAACATACCACAAGTCTCAACTGAAAGTGACAATGTTGGGTGGAAATATCATGAGTGTGGGAATAAACAAAAAATGAAAAACTCGACAGTCTTCTCTACTATGAGAGAGAGAGAGGGATGCAGAGAGAGAGGGAGGGAGAGAGAAATCCTGTGGTAGGAAAGAGACCAAGAACTAAGGAAGGATTGAGGAAAACGGTAATAAAATGATGAGGCAGCAGAAAACGGAGGGCAGTGAGGGATGGGGGAGTAGATAGAGGTGGTAGAAAACAGGTGAAGAAGCAGAAAAGAGTAGAGGAAGGATTAGAGAGAAATTGAGTGAAATAGGCTGGATTGGGGGAATGGAAGAGAGAGAGTGACATGGAAAAAAAAGATGAGAAAAATAACTATAAATTAGATGAAAATAGTAAACAGGTGAAGATGGACAGAAAACAATAAGCAGATGAATGAAAAGGAAGCAGAAAGGGCAGATGAGAGAATGAGGGATGTGCTATGGAAAGGCCATAAAGGAACATTGCAGACACAAAACAAAAGATGCCAAATCACTGGGAAAAAAAAGAGAAAGTATGGCACAAGCCAGCCACTGAACAAGAATAAGGGAAGCATGGAGATGAGAAAGGAGAGACTGATGGTGTGTGTGTGAGAGGAAAACAGAGAGTGAGAGTAAGGTATGTTGCAGGACTAAGTGGCCGGAGCATAGTCTGCCAAATATAAAATCAATAGACACTATCTCAGTCCGACCTCCTACTGCTGAATCCATCAAAAAAAATTTAACGATTCCTCAGTAAAAGATGCAGCATGGCAACACCAGGGAACCTGAGGGATTGTGTGTGCGCACTGTGCAGACTTTGTACAGTGCAAGTGTGGGTGCTTTACAGACAATAAATATGTTTGTGTATACATAAAACAGGCGGAATTTGTCCATATCCATGACAGCTGTGTATCTGGGTGCGTGAGCGTCTAGCACAGTTTTAGTGTTCATATCTGTGTGTGTGTGTGTGTGTGTGTGTGTGTGTGTGTGTGTGTGTGTGTGTGAGTGAGTAAGCTGACAAGCAGTTTATGCCAGAAGTAATTTCCAGGTACATAAGCTAAAATGTTGCCACTGTTTTATAGACTTGCAATTGTGTTGATGTTGTCAAGGTCTCTTAGTTCGTCTGACAAACACACACACTCACACACACATGGCTTGATTGAGACTACGGCCCAGATAAGGGGAGCTTACTAAATGATTCACTCCTTTGCTGTCACAGGCAAGCACACTCAAACATACACACACATACAGAGACACTAGTACTTTGCTTACATTTTACTAACTGGCTATGAGACTAGTAAACTAACACACAGCTTTTAGCAGCTGCCCAATATTTTTACAGGTGAATTTGTAGGAAGGTGTAAGGAGACATGAAAGAGGAAAAAGTACAGAGGTGCATATGTATAAGGGAAAGAAAAGAAGAAAAACGAGTGGAAAACAAGGAAAGGGGTTTATTAAAGAGGGTGACACAGAGGAATGTTACATGGTTGGGGTGAATTAGACAGCTTGATAGAGGGACAGGGTGAGTGAGGGGGGAGGAGAATGAGTGATAGAAAGCGAGACAGAGAAAGGAGTGTAAATTTGCATAGGGTTGAAATTGAAGTAGCTTTGAAAGGCAATTCAGCTAAATCAATTTGAAGTCCTCTATTGAAGGACTACGGGGATATCTAAATAACTCAGCCAATCTTAGAGGTACACATGTGCATGCACACACACACACACACACACGCTTATAATGGATACATGGAGAAATGGGCATACACAAACATGAATCTGCATTTGTAAATATAAATATAAATTAGCACATACACATTTACACATAACAAACTCTTCTAAGTGTTAAGGAATGTTTTGTTTGTTATAGTGGATTACATGCAAGCATATACATTCAAGTTTTATGTAGTAATCACAGGTGTATGCTAGTTTTTTTTTCTTTCAACTGTGAAAAGAAAGAAAGAAAGAACTCAGTCACTTGTTTGTTTAATGATTCGTCTGGTGATCAAGTGTTTCGGATTAGCTTGGAAGAGATTTAATTTTACCATTCTCATATCACAAATATGACTACTCGGATTTCACATTCATGTTAATACCAGCAGCAACATTTGATTGTCAGTCCCCTGGGAGAATAAATCATCCAATTAACACTGAGCTAATGGGCGGGATGTTAATTAGAGCTGTCAACATCCCCCCTCTCCCTCTCTGTGTTATTTCAACAGCTATTCATCTTTTCTTTCGTCAATACTTTTTTTGTTCTGCTGATTACTGTTCCACAGGGGCTGTTTTTCCCCTCTTCCCCATGCACAGACAGAAACAAACATGAAGAAACACTCGTATACAGCCGCAGCTACAGTTATGACTACACGTGTCCACAGATCCAGTGCTCATCATCAAAGTGGTGCTTTGTCAGATTATTACTGAGAAATAAGACCTTGGGGAATAGTGAATATAATGGTTATTTTTTGTAATCAGTGGAAATTCATGTCACAACATCATATTATATTCACTGCAATCTATTTGAGTGCAAACTAACAGGGGGTATGGATTATTGCTTATTTCTCTTTGCAATGTATTAACTGGACATACAGTGTATTTGGATTACAAAGGCATTTCTTCAGGTGGTTCCAAGCATCTAATTCTGTTGCTCATGCAGTAGAAGATGCAACTACTATAAGTGTACGTGAAATGCAAATGAATGGTGTTGCACCAACAATTTAATGAATCTATTGCCCTGTGAATTTATTCCCGGACATGATACTCCTGAACAGCTTCACTGTGTACGCCAAAAATGTTACCCTAAAATATTGCTACCATAAAATCAAATAATGCAAGAGACAACACAAGCAGTTTTCACCACTGCTGTTTCTTTTTTATTTTAATTATTAGGCCACTAGCACAAAACCTCAGTATGTTGCTTTGTAAATAAGAATAAACACAAACTTGACTGTCAGCAGGCTAGTTCCAGGTGAGTTGCTGATTACATTGTGAGGAAGCTGGTTGATGGATAATCAGGCCGTGGAAGGGGCTCTTAATTGGGGTGATGAAGGGTAAGTGAAAGAAGTGAACCTTTTAGAACTACATGACTGGATTCACTGAACAAGGAAAGAGAGGCTGCTTGAGATTTAAAATAGTAAGGACAATAATAGAGGTTAACAGAAAAATGTGTGAACCAGTAGAAGCCACAAAGTTTAGATTAAAGGAGGAACCAAAAATAAAACAAAAAATGTTTTAAATTAACAAAGCAAAACAGAATTATAAATGTCTAGAAAATGATA
The DNA here is from genome assembly GCF_057381845.1 of Rhamphochromis longiceps. NCBI lineage: Eukaryota > Metazoa > Chordata > Actinopteri > Cichliformes > Cichlidae > Rhamphochromis > Rhamphochromis longiceps. Next base: position 36,753,496 of record NC_140568.1, on the reverse strand, counting down.
CAATTAAAGATCAGATGACATTGGTATTATTGTATAAAGAGTTATTGGATGTGTCATGAAACATTTCCTGTATCTGTTCTTTTGGCAGAGGAGCTGAATCAGTCTTTTAGATAAAGTGCTTTATTTTGACACTCTCATTTAACTTCTGAGAAATACACAACATATGATCAAGATAGTGGCCAAAACTGTGTTTATGCCCCAGTCTTTTTGACACACTGGTTGTGTGAATTGAGTTAAAGTAGCTTTTAAGAAAAGCTTTCAAAAGACTGATAAGTTTATGCAGTCAGCATACTTTTTCATTACAGTGGATATCCCATCCACTGCCCTTTGGACCACTCTGTTCCCCAAAATTTAAGCTGACATAAAAAAACAGGGTTTCAGGGTGCTTACATTGCAAATTGCCATGCACACTTTGGCACACAATTGGCCCTTGATCTCAAGGGCAAAATTAAGATGGGGAATATTACTTTTGTTGATTTGTTGTTGTTTTTTTAATTGACAGTTTAAGGTCCTTGTCACTCATTCATTTTCAATCAAAATGGTAAATCACTTTCAAGGAGCATAACTGATGTCCAGCAGTAAGAAGTAAGCAGCAGATTGGCTATAAATGAATATTTTCGGGTTTAATAGTGGAAGTAGCCACTAAACTGTATATAGTACATACATTACAAAGATACCAGCTAATCAATGTCAAGTCATGGATGATTGAAATGTGAGAACTTCACTGAGCAAAACTTAAATACAAACATCTGGGACTGTCCTATCATATGATTTACTTGTTAAGAAGATATGTGCCTCACAGTCATAATTGTAAGGTCATGTACTGTTCAGTTAGTGGAGATAAAATTATTGCCACGATATGTGTAACTGTTAGCTAAAAACATGGAGCAGAAGCCTTATGCATGAAATTACATTTGGAAAGAATGTTCAGAGAATCCCGCTAATAATGTCAAAGCCACTGGTGCTGGTGTTATGAAGCAATGGCAACAGTAGGACAGCAACATGCAGGGTTACTGTTATGAAGGGACACTCAAGTCATGATCCTTATCCTAACATAGTGGGTTTCTGGGCCTAAACGTAACTGAAATGTTTGCCATGCCAGCAAAGAGAAAAGCAAAACTCAAAGGTACAACAAATGAGAAAGTCAAAAAAATAAGCAAAGAAATCTTTAAAACACAAAGATCCCAGCTGGACAAGAAACTATTGCCATCCCTTAAGTCTAAAAAATTGGCTTTGTAGGTGTCTAAAGTAAGATTATTAACTCTCACTGAGCTCTCTGATGCTGAAAGGCACCTTGTTTGCAAGACAAGCAGGTGATATTTGACAAAACAGCGCTCTATTACACCATAGGATGAGAACATAGTGAGTTTTTGTAGACGCTGTCTTTTGATATTTCTATCATTTCTTTATCATTAAATCTACTGGGACTGACACAAAGTATTAAAAAGTTGGGGAATAGCCTGTCTTTAAATTTTATCTGCTGAATAAATTTTTTATACATGCAGTGTTTAATTCAGTTAGTATCACAGTAACTGTTCAGGCAGAACAGAACAGAACAGAAAATATTTTATTGGTAAACATAACAGAGTTACAATATATCAACAGTTTGATGGTGACTGAAAAGGGTATGTATATGTGTGAATGGATCTTTTATTGTATTTTTAGGTAATTTGACAAAACCTTTGTCTCAAGTTTGGGCTCTCTTTCTCTCCTTTAACACACATGCACGAACAAGCAAAAACCACACATGCACATTTAATACCCAACTATAAGCTTTTTTGCCTATATCAGTAAAACCAACAAATTTACTTTAGCAGCAATTTAATCACAGTGTGCGTATGAATGCCTGTGCTTTGATGTTTCTTGTGTATTGATATACACCATTTCCCCACAACCACAGTATGCATGTCTGTTTTCAGTGTGTGTGTGTGTGTGTGTGTGTGTGTGTGTGTGTGTGTGTGTGTGTGTGTGTTTGTTTAACCATAACCCTAACCATCCTATGATTGTTTTTTTTTTTGTTACAGGGTAAATGTACTACTAGCTTTTAAATTAGTCATGCACTACTGCACACATAATACACACACACACACATACACTGGGACAAGTGGCACACACATGGGAAGAGACAGTATGACATAAGCACCCACATATGTACGCAAGGAGCACACTCTAGTGAATAACAATAGAGAAACGATACAGCCTAGAAAAAGCCTTTTTCTCATAAAAAAGAGATTCACCTCTGCACACAGAAAAATACATACTCACATATTTTATAGAGTAAGCTATGAATAACTGTTAAAAACAGTTCCATGGAGTGTGTATATGTGGTTGTGGCCTTTATTTGTTATATCTTGGAACCATAAAGGTCACAACTCTTATTTAGCCATTTATCCATATTTACCACTTAATACTTCACAAGTATTTCCCTAACACAGTGGAGTTAGATAAATACACAGCGGTCCTCAACCCCCGGGCCAGTACCGGTCCATGAGTCGTTAGGTACCGGGCCACGAGAGTTGAGGCTCGGGTGTGAAATTTATGGTTTTCTGGGTTTCTATAGTTTTTCATTGTTATTTTTTTTGTTAACTCTGTTTCCCTGGGTCTTTTCCCGTGTGTTATGAATAAATCTTTTTTTTGGAACAGTACTGGTTTTATTTTGTTGTATTTATCCGCGACATCTTAAAGACCGGTCCGTGAAAATATTGTTGGACATAAACCGTTCTGTGGCACAAAAAAGGTTGGGGACCGCTGATATGCCTGGTTAGCGTGAAGCTTGTGTTATTTGTACATTTCTAGTATGAATAGTAAGTAGTGATATAGGAAATTACAGTTGAGAACCTCTTCATACCTTTTTAATCTTCAATCTTGATTTATAGTAAGATTAACTAACAAAGTAAAATATCAACATACATACACAGAATATAAATTAAAAGCATTAGTATAGACGTGGCCAGATTTGGGGTACACAAATACAAGCATCTTTAATTATCAGATTTGGTTGTGTATGTTAAGTGAGTATACTGTGTCTTAAACCAAAACCATTACTAAACAATTTGTTATCTATATGTAGTGGAGTTGGGGACCCAAAAGCAGACTCACAGGCAGACTGCATTTAACAAAAAGCGATCCGTTTATTAGGCTGATAGTGATATATAAGGGATATATGGCTTAAAAGAGAAATTCCAAAGCAAACAATGACTGTCACAACACAACACTAGAAAACTACACTAGGAGTACAGTATATGACACTGCTGTGGGAGAAGAAAAATTGATTTCACATCAAACAAACACTACTTTGTTCATCCATCCATTATTTTACATTTATCTGAAGTCAGGTCATAGTAGCAGCAGGCCAAATGGTATTCCAGAACTCCTTCTCCTCAGCAACACTTCCCAGTTCCTTCTAGGGCATCCCAAGGCATTCCCCACCTCAACATTTTCCCCCAGCATGCTTCCAAAAGGAGGCACTCAGGAACCATCCTAACTAGTGAACTAACTCCTTTGGAAACAGAGCAACAATTCTATACTTAGTTCCTCACCCTTTTGCTAAGGCTAAGCCAGGTCACCCGATGGAGGAAACTCATTTTGGCTACTTTTATTTGCAACCCTGCTGTTTTGCTCAGGACCAAGATTTCATGACCACAGTGAAGGTTGGAAAATAGATCGGTTTCAGCTTTGCTTCCTCTGTTCAGCAACAGTCCAGCCCACATTAATGCTGTAATACATGGGTCCACCAAAGCTCCATTTTCTGCAGGCCTCATGGATAATATCCCATGATACTTGTACTCTCTCCTTTGGGTCATCTTCTCTCCTCCAACCGAAAGGAAGCAATAGGGCTGTTCGATATAATGATATCTATCGGATGACAATATGAAAACGCCTATCATTTCATATTACGCTATCGTTGTTTTATTCTGTTGCAAAATAAACTGATTACGGCTATATTTTTTCATCGTGTGTTCTCTCTTTCTCTTATATTTAATATAACCACACTACAGATGGACAATCGACTATTTTTATCTGTTGTTGTTAGCAACAATGACAGTCAATCCATCACGTGGCTCCGCTGTCCGCTTGTTTAGTTTCCACATAAACCTTTCACAATAAAGCTGAAGACCCTGTTGAGATTTTTCAAAATAAACTGAATCACGTGAAATAGTATGCAGTGTTTACGGACAAGAAGCTAATAAGAGCCGTCAGGTGCTAAAAATAAACCTTAGAACAGCCTTTTCTCCGCAGTACACCATGTAATAAATACTCGCAAAGAAAATTGCGGCCGTTTCAACTTATGTAACACTCGACTCCAGTTACACGACACCCAGCTGAAAACACTTCACTCAAGTCGAGTTGCCCAAGATCCACAGAATCTACAGAAAATGTAAACATTTTGTGATATATATCATTGTTGGAACGATAAATGTCTTATATCGGGATATGAGATTTTGGTCATATCGCACAGCCCTAGGGAGCAATCAAACAAAAATTTAAGTGACAGGTTGCTACTAATATAAGAAAAAACAGGGAGACAAAAACAATTTAGTGAAAAAAAAATCAACTGTACAACCTCATATGCATATTTTTTGGCCTTGTTCTTTCTCAGTAACCTTGTGAAACGTCTGTAAAAAGGCCATCACCAAACAGCTAGAGATTTATAAGCAATGATATGCTCATAAGCATTGTTTCATGAAAATGTTTTCAGATTAATGGGTGAAGCTATTATCCTCCATTATTATGGAGCCATAATGCTATGTCAAATACTGAAGATGTATAACACCACACTGGAAAATATGACTGTGCCGATTTTCATATTAAATTATTCATTTTATCAAGTAAATGTAAAAACACAAGACTATAATATAATATAATTCAGAAATGGCAAATAAAGCCAGAAATACAGTGAAATAGGGAAATAAGTGAATCAAAAATAGCGGAAAATCCGGTTAAAATCACAACAAAGAGCATTTCAAAAGAAACAACACCGCAGACAGATAAAAACCTGAATGTTATTCGACCTGTTTTCATGCTAACCATTAAGAGGCTAAAGATAAAAGTTAAAGGGGCTCTAATAGTTAATGGAAAACTGTTCCACGGTTTATGACTTAAAACCCCCAGTTTTTAAGTTAATGTGTTGAATGGAGAGCAGGGTCTAGCCAAAAGATCTGTAGAACATGGAGATTGAACATGAGTGAGTAGTTCAACAAGGTTGTGATCTGCTATGTTTTTAAAATAAATAAATAACCTTAATATTAAGAATTAGGGAGCTGTGTTATCTCTGTGATACTAGAGAGGAGTCTCTTTGCTGCATTTTGAAACAGATGCAGGTCAAACTGTTAACTGATTCTTACACAGAGAGAATTACGATAGATAGGTTGAGGTGAGAGGAAATAACAGCTTAATCATTTATAAATAGGGATGATTTTAATTTTTGCATGCCTTACACAGGAAGGAAGTATTTTATCTATTTAGTTAAGAAACAATGCAAATTGGAGACTGATAATGCTAGGCAAAGGGAAATTTGATGGAGCTCATTACATAATGTAGGTTGTGTCCCAGTGAAAAAGTGATGCAAACAAAGGATTAATAATAGGCTGTTAAATCAAAATGCATTATTCATGGACAGCTGATTATCTCATCATTTGTAGGAAACATCACACATGCCATGAGACTGCTATTCAGGATGTTCTCCAGCGTTCCAAAGTTAAATCATATGCATGGATAATCTTAGATCCTATAAAAAAAATGAATTCATCAGATTCCGTTTTGCACAACGTAACCAAAGTAATTTCATGTCTCAATATTGAAGGGCTGAGCAGGTGAAAATGGTGAGTTTTCCTTGGTTCTAGTCTGCTGTAATGTACCCTTGATTCCACTTTCACAGCATCATCTACTGCTTAAAAAATTCTTCAACTCTTCATTTCACTTCCAGATTTTTTAAGCTTTGGGTCATAGAACTATCATGCAACCCTTGTCTGACATTTGCCTTCCTGAACTTTCTTCAGAGAATAGAGTTTAAGATTGTTTCTTAAGTAGACCGAGGCGTCTTATGAAGTGGTCCCTGACCTTCCTTTACAAGGTTGCTAGATGTGCTTCAGGTGATGAAAACTTTGTGTACACAGGCATAAATCTTATTACTTAGTGTAAACTGCATACAAGCTGAGCATTAAATTATTAGTAAATGTGGAAAATACTAAGGATGTGACTCATGATACACATGAGAATGATACAGACAGATGAAAGGGCTCAAGAGATATGAAACAGAAAAAAGAGAGGATATCACAGATGCAGACGGAGAGGTTGAGTGAATTATTTTGGCAAGCAGAGATCACAGACCTCAGAAAGCCTCAGGACATTTACCTAATACACACACACTGATACTGCGGTTTGATGGAGGAGAGGGATATTTTTCTCTAGATGTGTGCACATGTCTGTAAGTGTTCACTAAGAAGGTGATATCACAGTCACAACCACAGCCATGTAGGCATAGTTTTAGAAATGTTGCACAAAAAAATGTTTATTTTTTCACTGAAAGTTGATATCAATAAAATGTGCGTTCAGATTGCTTACATAACTTACACCTGTTAATTTATGAACTGTCACATACAATTAGATTAAGGCTTTAATTATTGTTCACACATAAACAAAAAGATTGTTAGCATACACAGCTAATTCATTCGTAAGTGGATACCTTAGTTTTGGTCACATTTTTGGTTAGTTTTTGGCATGAAAACAAACAAAAATCTTTAAATGGTGTTTTCGCCACACCTTCACTGGCCAAAACACAACTAATCTTTTTAACAGCCAATGCCATTTAATGTTGTACTATCAATAAAACCTGCATAAGTGTAAAAATGCTCATTAAGACAAAACTGATAATGATAATAGTAATACTAACACATTCAAGTCACAGTTTTACCGAAAAAAAAAAAAAATAAGAGTTGACTTAGTGAAATTAAACAAATAGCCAACATCTCTAACTGTTTCTTATACAGGGCATCAACTGAGCTGAAACATTCTGTGATATTTTTTCCATAACATCATGTCCAGATAAAGGTGCCTTTATGTTCAAATTTCAGTGACAGTAGTGTATAGCTTTATGTCAAATGTTGCACTGGAGTAATATTGAAGATTTGAAGAATAAATTTTGCTTTGGTAGATTGGACATAGCACTTTGAATGCAGGGCATCATATTAACTAAGCATAAAAACCTGTCGATTTGAAATGTCATTCAAAAAAGGGCATGTCATAGATTTTTTTAAGCATGGTAATTTTGTTATAGTGAATGGGTTTCAGGTAAACATTGGTTGGAATTGGTCATTCTGTACAATACAAAATAAAAAGAAATCTTTCTGAAGGTGACAAAATTCAGCTTTTATAGTTTTTGCCATGATATGAGTAAAATTAGGGAATTGAATCAAACTGTTCTGCAGTGGTTGCAGAGAGATTGTTTGTTGTAATTATCAGCTGGATAATAATGAGTCAGTGTCAATGATCTTGAATAGGATGTGGGAGGGACCTACAGACAGAACTGGGCATTGGTACATAGGGGGACTGCAAGTTTTACTCATTGGGTTCAGAATAATAAAATTTCTCTCTCGCTCTCTCTCATAAACACCCACACAAAGACTCAAATTTGAAGTGTTTAAACTGTAATAATTGTGGTGTTTTAAGTTTTATTATGCACTGTCTGTTGCATTCTCACCACCATACACATAGCATTATGTTTCAAGTTTATTTATGCTGACATTGCGTGTCAGCACAGAAACAACCCATCTATTGTGCAAGTAAGTATGACAATCATTGTTGTGAAAAGCTTAGATGTAAGGTGTAATAAATTACTTTAAAAAAAAAAAATAAACTCTCCTTTGATGATCTGATCCTTGATTGAAAAATTGGACTTTTTAAAATTTCCTCTCTTTTAGTGTAGAGCAGGCCAGAACTGCCCCCCCCCAAGAAAAAAAAAATTGCTGCCCCCCCCTTGCAAGACAGTCCTATGTTGGTAATAATTCTAATAAATGTGAGCACAGGAGAGAGGAAGGCACCCTACAATGAGTTGAAACACAAACTTGTTATTTATTCCTTCTTAAAAAGGATTATTATGGACAAAATCTTATTTGATATGCACCTATATCAACTTATATAGCAGAAAATTAACTAGGCATATAATTCTTTTGTTTTTCTCTGTTCAAGTAACCTATATTTGACAACAGCATAAGAAAACCCAAAATTCAGTTTTTGGTATGCCACCCCAATATTTTTAGTTACCGTAGCTAGGTGTGGGTGATATTGAGTATATCCTGTAATAATGTTAATTTATTAAGCTGTATTCCTTACTGTGAGGAAGAAATTGGAAATAATTATTTTATGTGCAAGAAATATTGTGCAGGGCTGGAAACTGTCCCAGTTGTCATAATTCAAGAGGCAGAGTACTGCTGTCTAAAACTGATGCCAAAAACAAACAGACCTTGGTAGTGCAGGAAGCAGAAACCCTAAACCTTTGTTGTTAGCGCTCTCAATGGAATATCTGACCATTATATGACATATGTAGAAGTTTGGTGCATCAGTAGCAGTTACACTGAAACTTAGGTTTACCCAGGGACTGACTGTTGTTGTTTTTTTTAATCGCCCCCGCTGGTATTACAAAAGCCACTTTAAGACTTTACCTCTTACATTCTAGAGTCAGTCTCTTCCTATACAGCATTTGTTCTGTGTCACACGCAGGTTACCAACAAAGTTGTGTTCCTCAAGGTCAAATGCTTGATCAATAACAACAACAGCATCATTGCATCATTTACCCCCTTTTCACGAGTTAACCTCAAGCTAAGCACACTTTCACGTGGACAAACAAAGGCTCATGTTCAAAGAATCTGAGTTGAATCAGGGATTGATGAGTCATGCTTACTAATACTTGATGGCAAACTATTCCAGTTTAGGGTATATGACTGAAATGCTTGATAAACCTTCGTTTTTAAGCTGGTGTGTTAAACAGAGAGCAGGTGTGTTGCTTGACTTCTAAGATTAAAGACTCTGACACTGTTGAAAGCTTGTCTTTAATTTTCTGGACTTCTTCTCCAAACCATGACATTAAATCACTAAAACCTACAATGCACTCACTAGACATTAAAGGGAGACATCCATACTCCCTACACAATGCTACACTCCTTTCTTTCTAATTATAAAAACAAACTGTATCTCACTGTTTAAAACTGTCAAAACACAGGGACTACAATTTAGCTTCAGGATGGTTTACTATATGTGGAAAAAAACAAGAAAATAAAATATAATTTCCTCATAATCATACCTTCTCTGCAAGTATAAAAAGACTCCATTGAACACCACTGAGAAAATGGCTTTCTATTTCCCTGCACCTCAGGGAGTTGGAAAACTCAGTTTCTGGAAGTTAAGGTACTTGCTCAAGGACACAAAGTAGGTGGATCATTTCCAGCACAGGGACTTGAGGCAGTACTGTACAGAGAAAAGTGTATTTTTCTGCCAAATTCCTTAATACAGCAATATACTGCACACCTGCTCGGATATAGCCACCCTAATTATAATGAAAACTGGCCTACTGACTAGCACTTTGTTCTAGTTTAATTTTACAATCCATAATATGGAATCTTTGATAAAGTAGATGGTAGTAGTAGAACTAGGGATGGGTACCGGTATCGGCACCGGTTCTGACATAAACGGTAGTAACCAGACCGAAAAGCAGTGCACATTTCGGTGCTTTATTTCGGTGCTTTTCTTTTTCCTGAGATGTCATACACTTTGGATTCCAGCCAATCATTTTACCTTTGCAAGGATAGTAGGCGGGCCCAGGCACGTACGTTCTTTTAGAGCAGAGCTACAGATTAAAAACGCCCGAGGCGAAGCGGTCAAAGTCTGGCTGTACTTCACAGCAAAAGATGCAAACTCAGAAGCCTGCAACAAGTGCTTTAAGGTGATACTGTGCAAAGGAGGTAACTCCTTGAATCTGATGAAACACCTAGCAACGTATAGCATTTTGTTAAAAGCCGAGAAATGCGCCATATTTGATAGCTTGCTGCGAGACCTCACACTGTGCACATCTACTGCGGGTGGGTTGCCTGTTATCGGACCCGGAGTTAGCAACATCCCCCAAAAACCCGAAGAGGAGAGTCCTGGCCCCTAGCCCTGCCAGTGTAGCAGAAATGATGACGGATGATGATGGCAGCAGCAGCCGTTCTTCTCTGCGTGAGTAGCTTAATGTTGTTCGTGTGTAATTTATGTTGAGTAGGCTAACCACGTTATTACATTAATGCACGTAAGGTGAACTAGCAAACACCGTTGTAGTTACATGCGGCTGTCTTCTTGTTTGATGGCAGATACTCCCTTCACCCTGGCCAAAAAGGCTAAAATGACCAAAGAAAAAGTGGAAAACAGCTAAACATGAGAGGTTTTTGGACAAAGTTTGTTTTTTCCATTGTTTAAGCACTGCTTCCAGCCAAGAGTGATGCCATAAATCCCCTATAGCTGCAGAAAAGGCTAACATTGTTATCTTTTTACAAAAAAACAGCTGAACATGAGAGGTTTTTGGACCAATTTTGTGTTCTCCATTCTTTAAGCACCGGTACCGTTTAAGCACCGGCACCATTTCAAAAGTACCAGTTTGGTACTGGTATCGGATAAAACCTAAATGATACCCATCCCTAAGTAGAACACAGCTATAAATACAGTATGAGTAGTATGAATATTGCAATACTGAGCTGCACAGTTTGGCTTTAGATCATAACGTTATCATAAAAATTATAATCATAATTTTAGTATTTTGTGCAATCATTTCTTAAATACTTATGAGCAATATAAAGGAAAAAAATAAGTAGCTAGTGAAAGTTAAATAATAAATATTTCTCTTTATGACAGGGGTGTCAAACTCCAGGCCTCGAGGGCCGGTGTCCTGCAGGTTTTAGATCTCACCCTGGGTCAACACACCTGAAACAAATGATTAGTTCATTAACAGGCCTCTGGAGAACTTCAAGACATGTTGAGGAGGTAATTTAGCGATTTAAATCAGCTGTGTTGGATCAAGGACACATCTAAAACCTGCAGGACACCGGCCTGGAGTTCGACACCTGTGCTTTATGACAACATTCTGTTTAACACACCAGTAATCACCACACATGTCACTGTTTTCATATCAATCATACATCACCTTAGAGAACAGACAGAATACACTTGGTTTACAAATGTTCAAAACCTCCAAGTAACACCAACACAAACAAAAATATATGGTTGGAAGTAGTTTGAATCATTTGTCGGGCCAAAGTAGCATGTCAGTGTAATCTCCAAATAGAATAGGTGTGGTTCGTTTTACGGGTGATTTAAAACAAGGTGCTGTTTTCTGTACACGGGTGCAGTCAGTTCATTTCAATATCAAGCACAAGCAGTTTAAGACATGCTTTTTTTTCTCCATTAAATATTGGGGCAATTAACAGCAAACTGTGTGTTTAAAACATCAGTTTGTGCGCTTGATTTAAATATTTTCCTTTCTATATTTTGCTCCTTGAGAATGGAACTCTGGGAAATACATATAAAACCAGGTCAGTTGCAAAATTGATTTCCTTGCTCTTACACAGAGTCTTGTCACTGTACTTTCTTTGTAAATACCAACAGTGCTTTGTTTTGTTTGTGCTGGTGACATGCGCAAATAAATCTGGCCTCTCGTGTCAAGCACATTATACCCAAATCCTAATGAAAGAACACAGCAGAGCAGCCCTCTGTCTGCCTTTCTCTGATCTCTTTGATATTCATATATACAACATTAAAATCATCTCTTCAATGTTATGTAGGCTCCCCTCATGGTGCAATGAGCTCTGACTCATTGCAGCGTGGACCTCTAGGGGGTCGAGGGGTGTCTGGCTTCAGGATGTTCAGGTCATGTAGGTTGTGAAACAAGGCCTCTGTGGGCCAGGACTATTCCATCACATACCACAGATGCTATATTGGACAGGGAACAGGGGAGTGTGGAGGCCTGCTTACTGCTGTAGGGTCAGTGACGTGTAAAGAGCCAGCTCTGATCACTTTTGTCGATTTTTAGCATAATTATCCTGCTTAGGGAAACTGTTGCTGTCAGTGTGTGTTGTTAAGAGGTGCTATGTCTGCAACAGTGTATGACCATCACAATAATTGCCACAAAAGACAAGAAACTGTAATAGATACATCAGTGGACACACACAGGCATACAAACAAAATAAAAGCCTGTGTCTTTATTCATTATCAGATAACTGCAAAATGATGTGTTATACTTTATAGGCTACCAACTGAAGAAACTAAAATTACAAATGTTTCACACAGTGTAGTCTGTTTCCTCTCCACTTCTTTGCTGGTGCAGCGTATTGCTTGCAATGGTAGTCCAGTCTGTTGTTTTTCTTTAATTCTGGTTTTTCATTGACAAAACATTCCTCAGCGCCCTTCTCTGCTGTTTCTCTCCCATTGCTGATTTTCACTACTTGCTTCTCATTTGTTCTCAGCATTTTTCTGCTGCTTGCTCTTCCTCTCTCCTCGCCTAAAGACAGGAAAATGCTTTTGCTTTATCTTGCTTTGTTTTCTTTCCCTCTTAAGAGATATTTTTACCTCTTCTTTCTGTTGCACACCCTGTTCTGTAAACCAAATTTTTCAAAATGTCTCCTTCCCCTTTTTAAAGCATCAAAATTGTTTCTCAATTGCAACTGCTAAGTCACAGCTACCTTCTACAAGTTGTTTATTAACATTTGCATTAATGAATTAACAACAGTGCCACAGATGCGGCGATACAAATTCTTTTTACTCCTTTTTTCCTTGTATAAATCTTGCCTTACTTGACATTTTAGTTGTTAAACAAATTCAGCGAGAAAGGTTTATCATGTAAACAACATGCAAACAACTCTGGGTTGGGTCACAAGTGGTCACACACAAGCACACGCAGCGCGCTTATTAAGAGAAAGATCAGTGGTTTTAAAACAACAAGCTGCTTCAATTAGTTGCAAGCAGAAGGAAAAACAAATTATCATCTAGATACTAAAATCTACCAACAGGGCAATTCATCCACTTCTACAGGTACAAGTTTACAAAAAATCTTCTGTAATTGCTGTTCTGCCAGACTGTAGTTAACATATCACTGCATCAGTCCCTTCACAGAGCAAGAAATTCAGTCTGAATAAGAGAAAAACAGTGTACTAATAGTGTTTACCAGCCCCAATGTTCAATTTGGATGGTAAATGGCAAATGGCCTGTATTTGTATAGCGCTTTACTTAGTCCCTAAGGACCCCAAAGCGCTTTACACTACATTCAGTCATTCACCCATTCACACACACATTCACACACTATTAATCTATTAACTATTTGTTTAACTTTACAATGCTATGAGAATCAGGTTGAAAGATTAAACAATGTTGTCTCGTCTTAAATATAGCACACAGAAGGAAATATTCTGTTGCCAATGTGTTAACACTATTGAACTGGCTTAGGTCAATGTGCTGCTTTGCTGTGATGTCAGTAAACACATTCTTGATGAGTTTATGGGCTAATGGGGTACTGTAGTGTCATATCTTTTTGAATAGAACATCATTTTTTTTTATTTTTTTTGAATAGAACATCATTAACCCTAGAACACTATCGCTATAAATAGTAACACAATCACTAATGCCGGGTGATTTTTACCCAATATAATATGACCAACAAAAGGTACTTGTCATTAAAATATATCAAAATATGACAACACATGACAAATAAGAGTGGTCTTCTTTTACTTTCAACTGTGCCATGTTTAACAAAATGAAAAAAAAAAGTGTCATGTGGGGACCCTAAAATAATGCTCCAAAATTACAGAGAAATTAGGACAAAGAACAAAAAAATTCCTACTTCACTGGAAAGCTGGTCTTTGGTCCACCCATTCCTGGGACATTTGAGACTTCCCTGGTGAAGGCACAGTCTCCTGGACACGCTAACAGCTGCAGGAGAGAGAAATCATGTAAATGTATTTGCTTGGGTGAAAATCACCCACCAATAGAGTTTTAGGGTTAAGAAAAGGACAATAAATTGGAAATTCTTTTTCAGATGACTGATGAAGCACTACCATATGAGCCCTAAATTTTGAAGAAAATGCAGCAAGGACTTCACTAAGCAGTGAGTTATGTCATGGTGACTGTCTGTGATGTAGCTGGTGATGAGACAAGTCTGTAAATCTGGGTAAAAGCAAAATTTCAGCAGATGTTGCTGTTATACTGTATACTAAATGCAAACCTCAATGACACTGCTTTGTGTATGGTAAAGCTAACAAGTGTGACAAGTAGGGTGTCTGCAGATATTTCTACAGCCATAATGTCTTTGTCTAGTTCACTGTCAGCAGGACAGGGCTGTCCTTCAGCTGGATGAAAATACTGATTCAAGTCAGGGCTTGAATTTCATCATAAGATTTCAGGTACTCTGTATCATTTCTACCACCTGTTTTGATTGAACTCTTTGTGGACTTGGACCCACCGTGGACATCACTTGGCACATTCAAAATCTCCCTGTAATTGCTACAAGCCTTTTTGCTATTGCAAATTATACTGACATTGAGCAACATACAGTACATACTTTAACAGTGGAAATCAGAATCAGAATACTTTATTAATCTCGAATACCTTTAGTTATCCCTCATTTCTTCATATTTTGTAATGTCTTTACATATAACTAGTATATTCAAAAGCTCTTGTTTGGATGTTGGCTGCTTTTTCTTTCTTTGTCTGTCACGAAGATTCAATAATGTTGATGTAAAGGGAGGCCAACCCACGAGAAGCTAAATATGCATTTACTGCACTGGCAGTGTGTTTGGGATCATCGTCATGCTAAAAAAATTGAAGCCATGCCTGATAGGTTTGTAGCTTAAACCCATTCGCTGGAACGTTCAAGACAATTCAGTTACACAGCAAAAAGCATTGAACACCAAGTAGGCAAAGTTCTTCGTGTTACTCATGCATGAGGGAGAGAACCACGACAAGCGCCGTTCCTTCGCTTGACCCCAGTCACTCTCGTCCGCTCCCCTGTAACACTGCTCTTTTATTGAGGTCACATGAATATACATAGGTTCATTAACTTATGACGTCTACATACACACAAAGAGTACCTTGCCTGTGCGTTGTGTAAGTGTGTGTGTGTGTGTGTGTGTGTGTGTGTGTGTGGGGGGGGGGGGGGGGGGGGGGGGTGTCAGAGTGTGACCCCATAAACAACTTCCCTAAACCTGCTGGCCTGGAAGTCCAGAAGTTCATCTAAACAAAAGGCACTTTGACTAAAACTGACATAGCTACGTTTATCCTACCATAAAACAATAAAACAAGGTACGACCTCTCCCATGCTCCCAGGGTGTGGGTGTGAATGCCAGAGCACTCTGGAATGCACACGAAGTCTTTGCAGACTCCTAAGGATCACACATCCTATCACTACACGATCGATTATACACCTCTAAGCATATATGGTTAAATATTTCTGAGCATAAATTCAATTCAATTCAATTCAATTTTATTTATATAGCGCCAAATCACAACATAAGTCGCCTCAAGGCGCTTCATAGATACAGAGAAAAACCCAACAATCATATGACCCCCTATGAGCAAGCACTTTGGCAACAGTGGGAAGGAAAAACTCCCTTTTAACAGGAAGAAACCTCCGGCAGAACCAGGCTCAGGGAGGGGCGGCCATCTGCTGCGACCGGTTGGGGTGAGAGAAGGAAGACAGGATAAAAGACATGCTGTGGAAGAGAAACAGAGGTTAATAACAGATATGATTCAATGCAGAGAGGTCTGTTAATACATAGTGAGCGAGAAAGGTGACTGGAAAGGAAAAACTCAATGCATCATGGGAATCCCCCGGCAGCCTATGTCTATTGCAGCATAACTAAGGGAGGATTCAGGGTCACCTGGTCCAGCCCTAACTATATGCTTTAGCAAAAAGGAAAGTTTTAAGCCTAATCTTGAAAGTAGAGATAGTGTCTGTCTCCTGAATCCAAACTGGAAGCTGGTTCCACAGAAGAGGGGCCTGAAAACTGAAGGCTCTCCCTCCCATTCTACTTTTAAATACTCTAGGAACAACAAGTAGGCCTGCAGAGCGAGAGCGAAGTGCTCTAATAGGGTGATATGGTACTACAAGGTCATTAAGATAAGATGGGGCCTGATTATTTAAGACCTTGTATGTGAGGAGCAGGATTTTGAATTCAATTCTGGATTTAACAGGAAGCCAATGAAGGGAAGCCAAAACAGGAGAAATATGCTCTCTCTTTCTAGTCCCTGTCAGTACTCTTGCTGCAGCATTTTGGATTAGCTGAAGGCTTTTCAGCGAGTTGTTTGGACATCCTGATAATAATGAATTACAGTAGTCCAGCCTGGAAGTAATAAATGCATGAACTAGTTTTTCAGCGTCACTCTGAGACAGGATATTTCTAATTTTAGAGATGTTGCGCAAATGGAAGAACAGAGTCTTACATATTTGTTTAATATGTGCATTGAAGGACATGTCCTGGTCAAAAATGACTCCAAGGTTCCTCACAGCGTTACTGGAGGCCAAGGTAATGCCATCCAGAGTAAGAATCTGGTTAGATACCATATTTCTAAGCTTTTCAGGGCCGAGTACAATAACCTCAGTTTTATCTGAATTAAGAAGCAGAAAGTTAGCGGCCATCCAGGTCTTTATGTCTTTAAGACATTCCTGCAGTTTAACTAATTGGTGTGTGTTATCTGGCTTCATGGACAGATAGAGCTGGGTGTCATCTGCATAGCAGTGAAAATGTATGCTATGTCTTCTAATGATACTGCCTAATGGAAGCATGTATAATGTAAACAGAATTGGTCCTAGCACTGAACCCTGTGGAACTCCATAATTAACCTCAGTGTGTGAAGAGGACTCTCCATTTACATGAACAAATTGGAGTCTATTAGATAGATATGATACAAACCACTGCAGTGCAGTACCTGTAATATCTACAGCATGTTCTAATCGCTCTAATAGGATATTATGGTCGACAGTATCGAATGCTGCACTAAGGTCTAGCAGGACAAGCACAGAGATGAGTCCACTGTCAGAGGCCATAAGAAGATCATTTGTAACCTTCACTAAAGCTGTTTCTGTGCTGTGATGAGCTCTGAAACCTGACTGAAACTCTTCAAATAAACCATTCCTCTGCAGATGATCTGTTAGCTGTTTGACAACTACTCTTTCAAGGATTTTTGATATGAAAGGAAGGTTGGAGATTGGCCTATAATTAGCTAAGACTGCTGGGTCTAGAGATGGCTTTTTGAGTAAAGGTTTAACTACAGCTAGCTTGAAGGCCTGTGGTACATAGCCGATCATTAGAGATAGGTTGATCATAAATGACAATCAACAATATAAACCTGACAATGCCATTTGGCTGTAACAGATCTATTGTTCTTTCAAAAACCTACATAGCCACATCAGCTTATAGAAAATACCTAAAAGAGAAGAGTTTGTTTTCTTTAAAAAAAAAAAAAAAAAAAAGCACCAGCCTGTTGCAAATACATTTGTTGAAGTATTTGACTTTACTGTTTTTAAAAGACTGTGTTTTCATATTGTGTGCTATTACATTGAATCTTTTAGCAAGTGAGTAACAAGAACTGCAAGTGACATAGATATAAGATTAAAACATTTTTTCCCAAATTATGTGAAACACAAGATGGAGACACAGACATTTTTATTGTGAAGAAATTGGTGATAATGAATAATGTATGTAATAATAAATACTACCCTGAATTGGTACAAGCGTATTGTAGAGCCAGTCTTGCTCTTAATGCTATCACCGCCAGACTATGCAGCATGTATTCATGACTAGAGGTCAGTGGATTTTTTTTTTAGTAATTCCTCTATCAGTAGTAGCAAGCAGTGTGAATTGCAGAAACAGTCGGTCAGTTCGCCCTAACCAAATTTTATTGAGTCACATGCACTGACTGCATAAAAGTCCTGAAAGGGGACATGGGTACTAACTGTTATGTGAAGGCTGTGTGCAGGCAGGAGTGGTAGTAGGAGAACCCACGGTGCAGACACTCAGAGGCAAAACTTGAATTCAAATGTAACATAACTGGATATATCAAAATAAACTTACACAGGAAGCCTGACCAACCACACAGCATGGCATAAGGGTAGATCACAACACCGTCAAACTGAAACACAGGGCTTAAATACATAGAGGGAGCAATCGGGGAATGGGCAACAGGAGGGAAACACAGCTCTCAGGCCTAACGAGACAAAGGAAGCAAAACCAGACGCATTTACATGAGACATGGACTTTCAAAGTAAAACAGGAAACATAACACAGACTGTGCTTACAGACAGGCTCACAGGCAGACACTGCAACAGAGGGAACAGAGACGTGGGACCAGGGCAGACACAGACACTGACTGGACACGGGGATATAGCAACTAAGGATTACACAGAGACATAAACCATAAGACAGAACTCTAACAAAGAAACCAAAGACTAGAAATGATAAATAATATAATAAACTCAAAACTCTGGGTCAACGACCCAGGCATCCTAACACTGACAGTCACTTTATGGAAAAGGAATTCTTTAAGTCTTTTTATGGTAACAAGTTTAAAGGAGACAAGCTTTTTGATTCAACACACCAACCTTTGGTGGCATAATGGATATCCTGTTATCATTCACTGTTTTGGAAGCAAAACAGTCATCTGGGAACATCTCTTTATAGTAAAGAGAAAACTACTGAGACATTTCGTGTAAGTCAAATAAAACTGTGAAGGGAGATTTGCCCAAATTTGCAGTGATGTAACAGTGACATGTGAATGCAGTGGTTAACTGTGCTTAACTGCTTTCAACTTGCACAGATCATGGTGTGCAGCTCCTTGGCCATGATTGGTTACAGTGGACTCTAATTGAAAAGGCATCCAGTTTACTCATGATCTGACGCCAAAGACAAGAGAGCCAACCCTTGTATCTATTCTATGCACACTATAAATATATTATTTACATTTTTAAATGGAGCCTTTCAGTATTATTTATTTTTGATTTGCATCAATATATTCCAAAATAAAATAAAAGTAAAAATAAATGCACGAAAATACTGTCACTCTTTGAAGTTGTGCTTTCATGGAGGGAATTGTGGCATAAAATTGTGAATGAAAGAAACCCTCTAATAGAGGGAAAACAAAAATAGAGAGTTTATGAAAGGGAAAAGGCAGGCAATGAGGAAGAAGCCAAAGCACTAAACTAGATGGAGCTGTAAACCAGCACAGAGCGAAGAGGGTGAAGCAGAGTGAATGATGTAATATTAAAGCTGTGTTGAACATATGTAATAACTTCCAGGTGGTTGTTCAGGTTAATCAAGCACTTGTAATTCAAGTAACTCTTAAAGATTTGAACCTCAAAAACTTTTTAATTTACCATTCACATATAGCCACACACACTGCTCCACACAGAAAATTACACACCACGTTGCACTGCTACTGCATCTAATGCTATTGTGGCTGTTGTTGCCATTATGGTTATTATTATGCAGACACAGAGTGAATATGAAATGACTTTGCAGGACCGCTTCACACCGCATCCTGTGACATGTATGAAGAATACAAAAGAAATGCATTAACTACGTAACATCATTTCTCATTTCTGTCTATGTAAATGCCTGCATCTGTTGGTTTTCCATTGTTGTTTTCATTGCACCTTAAAATGACGCTCTAATTATTGTTGTTGCCTAACTTTTCTGTATGAAATGCCTTGCAGTGATGTGGACTTGGCAGTTAAAAAATTTACAATATGCATACACTGCCCCTGCACTGCATTTATGTGTGCATGAGATTGTGTGAAATCAGTTCCCATCTTTGAAGAACAAAAAAAAAAAAAAATTAAATAATTAAATAAACAATAAGAACAGATAGAACCAGCAGTGTGTTTGCTAATAGATTTTCTTTCTGTTGTTTCTCCCTTGAATCTTTTTTTAACCATACCAATGCTTTCTATTGCTCTTATTTTTGTCGCTTTTCTCTGCAGAAGCCGGTAAAGTCAGATTTATCACAAGCCACCATAGCAAACTTAACTTCTCAAAACATTTCTGTGACTTTCACAAATACATATTCTCACATTTTAGGATAATTCTATGAGATTGACTAATAAATAACCAAATAATAGCTTTCAAAAAATACTGAGGTATAACAAAACACTTTATGTTTACGTTATGGTAAATGAACAGTTTTATAGAGATTTTTATAAGACAGATATTGTGTACATTGGTAACAATGGTACATTCTATTGCTATTCTGCATTCCTGTAGAGTAATACTTTATGGATTTTTAAAAAGTAAAAACCAACTTCCAGTTGAAGAATTTAACTCAGACACATGAAAAAAGGCAGAGATCAATAACTGTTCTGCAACAAAAAACCCTGTTATGTACCAGAAATAATTTCTCTTTTCTCTTGCAATGTTGGAAAATACTGTAATTTCCTTTTTATAGATCTTTAGAACTCCTCCTTGAATCGCTACCTTATCGTGGTGGAGGGGTTTGTGTGTCCCAGGGATCCCAGGGGCTATGTTGTCTGGGGGCTTTTGCCCCCTGGTAGGGTCTCCCATGGCAAATTGGTCCTGGGTGAGGGACCAGACAAAGAGCGATTCAGAAGACCCTTATGAAAAGGATATCGAGGGAACAGTTTACCCTGCCCGGGATAGGGTTACCGGGGCCCCGCCCTGGAGCCAGGCCCAGCGTCTGGTGGCTGGGCCTTAGTCCATGGGGCCCGGCCGGGCACAGCCCGAAGAGGAGACATGGGCCCATCCTCCCGCTAGGGTTGCCAACTCCCTGAAAAATAAATAAGGGACACCTCGTGGCCAGGGCCGGGCGACCCAGTTGTCTTCACCCTTCCTAGCT
Source organism: Rhamphochromis longiceps (assembly GCF_057381845.1). Lineage (NCBI taxonomy): Eukaryota > Metazoa > Chordata > Actinopteri > Cichliformes > Cichlidae > Rhamphochromis > Rhamphochromis longiceps. The sequence goes on along the minus strand of NC_140568.1, from coordinate 36,732,640 downwards.
CTTTTTTTGTGTGTGAAATCATTTTTTTAACCATTTGACTTGAAGTTGATTTAAGTAGATATATTCTACTTAAATCATATTCTATTCTTTGTGATATGAACACATGTGAAACAAATGATCATTTAGCCATTTATTTTTAGCTCAAAATGACAACATTAACACAGTAAAACACGTCTCTTTCTTAAACAGAAGCCTGTCATGCTTAACTTTTGAGAATATAAGTAAATCTTTCTTTAAAAGAACTCTGTCCTGCTTAACTTAAAATAATAGAAAACAATAGAAAGAAAAATATTCTTGTAACAGTGCACATATAGTGCATTTACTACAATTGGCTTCAGTTGAGGTATTATTTCAGCTTTTCTAATGCTAATCAGCTGCTCCCGTTTCTAAACCCGCTTGTTCCCATGATTACGCACCTTAACTCGTCATCATTATTCATCTATGTATTACTTTTATGTATTAGTCATCTATTTGTTGTAATCATCTATCCTTGCAGTTGTTTATTACACAAAATAAGTTATATTATCACACTTCTGGCCACATAGCGCTGTTATTCACTGCACATGCCCATATTAACTTTTTCCAGCCAGGTGTTTTCCTTTTCCCATTCTTCCCTTTCTCTGAGGGGAACAAACATTGCTGCTCTAATGCTGGGCTTACACTGTGCGATTTTTGGCCCATTTTGAGACGATTTTTGAGTCGTGCGACCGATTTGGTGATCGGCTTGATTTTGGCCTTCATCGTGGGTTGTGTAGTATACATGGGGTAAAGAGAAGTGATTAACACCTCACGACCAGCTCCCAATCATCAATCGCTCGTGAGGGTGTCACCGCAGCTGCTCACACTGCTCACGCGCAAACACGTAAACGTCGGTGAAAAAGACGGAATAGCACAGTGGTGCAGCGTGTGCACTATCCACAAGCGATGGAGGCAAAACTTGTAGAACTTTGGAAAGCTCATCCGAGCCTTTTCGATGTGGCCTCACAAAATTATCACGACCACAACAACCGTGAAAATAGTTGAATTTGCATTGCTGCTCAATCAGAGCTGTTTTTCAATATTTTTCATTAGCAATTTAGCAAAGTTGATGGTGGTGGTGTGCGTGTCTGTGTGAGTGAAAGGCAGAGAGAGTGAGCGACAGATTTTCTGTTATAACCTTCATTTCATGGAGGCACAGTGTGAGCACTCAGGTCGCATCAGAGCATCGGGCGGTATAGTGTGAGACCCTGCATCGTGACCTACCAACTTCTAACCCCTGCGAGTCAATCGTGCAGTTTGAGCAGGAGCTGAATAACGTGACTGAAAAAAATCGCACAGTGTATGTCCAGCTTTAGGTGTACTGTCGTCCGAGACTTGCACCGCAGTGTTGGCGTTTGTTTCCCTGTTGGCCATGCTTCTTGTTGTGGTCATCTGTTGTCTTCCGGTATTTTCTCCGTAAGCGACCTTTCCTCGACCAATGAGATGAGCGGTGATCTGAATTGTCATACTCGAATTGTCATAAGTGTGCTGTCAGCTCATTGGTCACAAAGCAGGAGAGGGGCTGGGAATTATGTTTTCAAACAAAGTGTTAATTCCATTAAAAGTTATAGACTACTTTTGATTCTCACTGTATTACGGGACAAAGTGCGTCCCTTATTAGCTCAATACGGGACGTGTACTTTTGTTTCTAAATACGGGACGATTTCGTTTTTTAAGGGACGGTTGGCAACCCTACCTCCCACAGGCCCACCACCCGCAGGAGGCGCCATAGGGGTCGGGTGCATTGTGTGCTCTTTGCTTAGGCTGCTGCCCCCGCGACCCGGCCTCGGATAAAGCGGATGAAGATGGATGGACGGATGGATAGATCTTTAGAACAGTTAAATATTAAAATATACTTTTTGAATAAAGACTTTATCTTCTGTGTATATGCCAGTTAAAGGGAACCCCGACTATTATGACAAGTTACTCTAAATATGTTACAAATTATCTCCACTACATAAAAACATACTTGAGAATAACTACATTTTTTTGGTTATTCATTAAATCTTTGTTGTTTAAAACTATTTTGGAGCCGTGGGAGCAGCCATGTTTTTTTGCACACAATGCATTCTGGGACGATGACGTGTATTGGTTGTCGGTAGTATAGGTGCTTTTGTTCAGCTAACCTGTTTTGTTTTTTAAGTGTAGCAACCGTATTAATTAACTTGCCTAATAGTCCGCTGCAAAAGTCAAATGATCACTGCAGCATTACGGAGAGTTGAAAAACTGTCTAAATTTGTTCATCTGTAATAAAATGATCAGTGTGGCTGCTCTGCCAGGTGTAACAAATAAGTTTAACATCCAGGCATCCATCAAAACGGAATTTATGACATTTAACTGAGTTAGAAGTTAGCAGGGAGTTAGCTCGCAAGCTTCCATCTAAATATAATATACCATGTTCTGACTGAGAGATTTATTATCAAATTAAAACGTACAGCTCTGCTTTCACTTCCAACATAAATGACGACAGGAAAGTAAACTGCAGTGATATTTGTAGGGTTAATGAAGTTGGGCTAGCTGGTATATAATGATGTGCTACGTGATCGCTAGCACGACAAGCTATGTTAGCATAACATAAACAGTAAAACTGGAGGATGAATGCTAACAAACGGAAGACTTTTTTCCACTCGATAAAAGTTAATATGAGGGTTCCCAATGGTTAGGGGCAAATGCAATCGCATGGCAGGATCCTGTAAACGGACCAAACGTCAGTCAGGAGAACCACCGAGATAATCCATCCACAATATAAGGTTAGTCATTAATATACTGCTGCTGCATGGGCTGGGCTAGTTACATGGTAAGGGTTTAAAAACTGAGCTTTAAAATGATGAGAAGCCGACAGTGATCACTGACTGTTTTTAGGGGATTGTTGAGATTAAATTGAACAAGATACAAAGCATTAAAACATGTTAAAAACACAACAGTCTTATTAAATGCAGACTACTTTGGGCCCGGAAGCAGGATTGATAATGTTATCACTTAAAGTCTGGATACCGGTTATGGAGGCTAACAAGGGCTGCCCAAAAAACATCTGGATTAAGACATATGGCTTCAAAAAGTTTTGGTGCTTTACAACAAACGCTCTCAGTCGCCGTTGCCATTGGCAAGCAGCAGAGGTGTGGACTCGAGTCACTTAACTTGGACTCGAGTCAGACTCGAGTCATTAATTTTATGACTTTAAACTTGACTTGAAAAAATGTTCTAAGACTTGTGACTTGACTTGGACTTTTACACCAATGACCTGGGACTTGAATTGGACTTGAACCGGTTTACTTGAAAAGACTTGATATTTCACCCAAAATCTAAAATTTTACACGCATATTATATAGAAAGTGTGCATCATTTATTAAAACCACACTCCATATGTATGTGTGCGTGAGCTGTAGCACAGCCAATCAAATTAACCAGATCTTTTTTTAAAAAGAAAAAAAAAACGCTCAAAAATGTTATTTTTTTCAGATACATAAACTATGAAGTAGTCAACAAAAAAACGAAATGCAATATGCAAATCATGCAAGAAGAGAATCACAGACAGAGATGGAACAACTTCCAACTTTCTCCGACAGTTGAAGTTGCATAAAGGACAGTAGGTGGTGCTTCTCTTTTGCTACGATGAGATCATGACTTCATCTAACTAGCAAATGTTGTACAGGCTATGTTGGTGATACAGTTTTTTTTAATGTGTATGATATTTTTGTCATTTTTTAAAGTCGGTCCTACAAGCGCATCCAAGAATAACATGCAGCTTATCTCAGAACTGTCGGTGAAAATTATTCTTGGAGCTAAGTTTAATTGAGCTGCATTTTAAAGAGGTGCAATTTCACAATTTGTGTATATTTTCTAAGTTCACTATTTTGTCATGTGTTGAGAAAAACACAGATTTAAAAATTACATGGTCTAATATTTACATTTAGCCATTTAACATTTAACTGCAACATTCTTTTTTCATTTTTTTTAAAGACTCGAAAGGACTTGAAATTCAAAGTTTCAGACTTGTGACTTTACTCGGACTTTTACACCAGTGACTTGAGACTCGACCCTGACTTGCCTGACATTACTTGAGACTTGACTTGTGCCTTGAGGATAAAGACTTGAGACTTACTTGAGACTTGCAAAACAATGACTTGGTCCCACCTCTGGCAAGCAGTAGCCACATAGACACCAGTAGTTTTCCCTGACTCTCTCATCCTCGTGTGACGGATTGGTTTCATCTTCATCTAAACAAAGTGCTGGTTGACTATTTTCATTCTCTCTCCCGGTTTGCTCTGGTTCAAACTGGAAAGGTTGAACAGAAGCCATTTCCAGTGCGCTGCTAACTGTGAACTGGATGCGGTGCAACCGTATGACGTCACTACCCAGAGTGCATTGAGAAGTAAATAACAATGGCGACCTACTGGTAAATCGGTTTTATATAAAATGTGCTTAAAAGGAAAACATTTGGTGTATTTTAATACCACATATAGTTATTGAAATTACAGTACATATTTTAGCGCAAACATGTCTTAATAGCCAGGGTTCCCTTTAAAGGGATAGATAGATAGATAGATAGATAGATAGATAGATAGATAGATAGATAGATAGATAGAATTTTATTTCGAACATGCAAATATAATTGAAATAACAACAGAAAAAAAACCAAACAAAACTTAAAAATCATCAAGTTTTCATGTATATATCTTTGTCTACAGAATGCGTGTGCTATAATAATAAAGAAAATAAACCATTCACACACCGTGTTGTGTTCCACATGCACAGCATCAGCAGGCAGTCACATTTTATTTATTAAGTTACAGCAGACCAGCACAGTAAAAGGCTGACATGACAGACAAACCTGAAACACTGATTAAATAATCTAAAAGTAAAAAAAGATTTTTTTCTTGTCTTGTTATGTCTCTGTTAGTCTCTGAAGTGAAGCCCTTCATTACACATGCTCACTCCAGGTGACAGTCACAGTAAGTGTGCCTGCTTCCTGTCGTCAGCTGTGATTGCACACTGTCACAGTATCTGCATAGCAAGCAAAGGTTATTTAATAACAGCTTGCACATTGTTTGGGGGCAGCTGTCAGTCAAAAGGCAAATTTAATTGCTCTTAAAACCTCAAAATAAATTTCAGGTAAGGAAAATGTGGCAAATCGATGGCATTTGATGAAGAGAGATAATTTGTAATTACAAATTGCCATTTGAATTTTACACATTTCTGATATTTACATTATTATTACACATACACCAATTAAACTGTAAATGCACAATAGCTTTCTAATGTGTATAATTTAGCTATAATAAGAATAGTAGCTAAATAAGAAAGTAATAATAAGAAAGTAGCAAGAAAAGACACATTTTTCTTCAGGTCAACACCATAGTTTGTTTGCTGCCAGTATTTTCCAATATGTGTTCAGTTTTTTAACATACCATAATAAAATTCCCAGTACAGGCGTCCCATGAATTTCCTACAGTGGTCTACAGGAGACAATTGATTGTTCACATGTAATTATGTGAAAGCACAAAATACAAATCTCACCATGGTGCTGTGCAAGAGGGTACATCTGTTAGCAAAATTTTTACCCACTCATTTAATATCATGGCTGTGTCATGAATTTACAGAAGCATTTTTAGCAAAATGACTCATTATCTTCTGGTGTGTGTGTGGGGAGGGGATTATATATAGTAAAATAATTTGTAGCCTCATTAATTTCAATTTCCTTGATCAAAAAAGCCTTACTATGTCATTATTTTCTTTTTATAATGTGCCACCTCTCCTCTTGTGAGCTACATATCAAATATAAAAGCTTTATCTGTTGCTGTACCAATGAAGAGGAATGTTTCCATGGAGATGATTTGCCAAGCTTAATGTTTGCTGTTTCTATGGGTCAAACTGAGGAGTTATATTTGTCATGTTTTACTTTGCTAGGTGACAGCCAAAATGTTACTACTGCATGTAACTACACCAGTGTGAAATACAAATTTCCAAATAACACTTTAAGTTAAATTTGAACATTAAGTAAAAGTTTAACTGAGAAAATAATGAAACTAATATAGAGCATTTAGTAATAGTAGCAAATAGCTCCATGTAGAATCTATACCAGTTAACAATGTGTTTTGCCTTATCTTCAGTCAGAAGCTAGTCCATGAAGCCAGATAACACACACCAATTAGTTAAACTGCAAGAATGTCTTGACCTCAAATTTTCCATATTACCCCATTAGAGTTCTTCTCTCTCAGCTTTCAGGCCTCTCTCTACTTTTAAGAATAGGCTTAAAATTTTCCTTTCTAATAAAGTCTATAACACAGATGTTCCTGTATAGGGCTTTGGAGCGTGATGTCACGGGAGGTGGACCACGCCCCCTTCCGCCATGACAGTAGGCCAGACAAAGGATAAAGCTTCAGCTATGGTTTGTACGTGTTGTGTTGTCGGTTGCAATGTTAGATCACACGATCGTGAAGGCAAGAAGCTGGATAATGGGCTCTCTTTTCATCATGTTCCATAACGAAGAAAGCTTTGTAATGAAGACTGTCATTTCCAAAACACTGCCCCCCCCCCCCCCTCTTTTTTACGCACACACAATTTGTTTTTACACATACAAATCTTTTTTATGCACACACAAATTTTTTTCACACATACAAATCTTTTTTACACACACACAATTTTTTTTTACACATACAAATCCTGATTTACAAGTACAAAATATTTATGACCACATTTTGAGCCCATATAAAACATGCTAATGTGTGATGCTGCAGAACGACGTCATGTCGACTGAGTAGCTTGTGATTTGGCATTATTGCAGGCAAACCAGCATATGAATTGGATGTAACAAATCCAGACTGGGCACCAACACTGCACATGGGGCACGACGACATACCTGTATCAGACTCGGACCGGCACGCAAGGCCTATGCAACGGAAGCGAAAAAGAGCACCCATCGGAGGTAAACACCCCCCCTCTAAAAACATACTAAATTGCTGTAGTACACTAATCCGCACATAACTTCCAGATGAATCACACACCTCTCATTGGAATATTGGTGTACATTTACCTTATGTGTATGCACTAATTTTATCTTACAGGCTTTCGTTATGCAGCTGCAGAGTCTGAAGGTGTGCCCCGTGCAGAAGCGATCGATGAAGATCTGACAGAAGACCAACAACAAAATCACAATGTCATGGAGGCAGTGGACAGCAGTTGTGTTGGACAAGTGGAGGTTGAGGTACCAGCTGCAAATGTGGACAGTGGTGATCGGACAGACAGCGTCACGGAAGCTAAAGGGAAGATGAAGGATTGTGTGTGCAATGAACAGGGCAGAGCAGAAATAAACCGGCTGTTGGAGGAGAACAGACTGCTTCGATCACAGTTGCAAAAGACAGAGCTGAATGAACATTTCTTAAAGGATGATACCGAAAAAGTAAGATATTACACTGGACTACATTGTTATGCTGTCTTAATGTCCCTCTTCAACACTGTCAAAGATTTCCTGCCAATATCGAAGAAACTGACAGGTTTCCAAATGCTCTTACTCACACTAATGCGTCTGAGACTTGATCTTCCAGTCCAGCATCTTTGTCATCTATTCGATGTGTCCCACAAAACACTGTCTTCTATCTTCGCCGATACCATTGATGTTTTGTATGCCCGCTTAGGAGCACTGGTGCACTGGCCTGAGAGGCCACAATGCCTCCACAGTTTACTGAAACTTTTGGAAAACGAGTAGCCATCATTGTTGACTGTTTTGAGATTCGAACAGAAAGACCATGTAATTTAAAGGCACGTGCACAAAGATACTCTCATTATAAGGGTACACACACCATAAAATACCTCATCGGGATTACACCCCATGGAGCTATTTCTTTCATTTCCAGGGGATGGGGGTGGCGTGCATCAGATAAACACATCACAGAGAAATGTGGCATTCTTCAAAAGCTGTTACCAGGGGATGTAGTATTGACTGACAGAGGCTTCCCAAAACGGTATCAAATGGTCCTGTGTTATAGCTTTATAGCACTTCAGTTTCTCTATCCTTTTTTCTATAGTACATATGACCTGCAAAGTAACATACCATATTCATTATTTATATCGCACATCATATTATGGATGGTTATAGATAGCTTTCCAGATAATAGTAAAATGCATTTTTTGTGCATGCTGAATGTAGCCCAACAGGCATCTGACCCTTTATCTCCTAAAAATGTATTTTACTGTTCCATTTTTTGAACTGTGAATAATGACTATTGTGTTTTATCCGGGATAGTGCCAGACATTATTTCAGAGAGTGTTCCAGATAATGACTTTGGGTTACTCTGGAGATAATTTCATGGCCATTTTCTCCATATTATCTATCAGTTCATTCATGTGTCTCTCTGTTTCAGACATTTTTCTCTAAGCTTTTTTCTTCTTTCTCTGCCTGTTGATTTTGGCAGAATAGTCCAGTGTCTTTGTGGTTCATAATTACCCGCCATATGACACAATCCTTTGTTAATTTCAGATTGTGGTAATTGTCACTACATGTTGCTATTGTGGGGAGTCTGGTGCAGTTGGCAGTCCTAAGTCGATTCCTTTGACAGTCACATGAAATAACAACAGGCATCACAGATTTGAAATCTAAGACCACCTACCTGGTGTAACAGCTTTTGGAGGGTTTTCGAGAGGCAGAGAGATGAAAAAATCTAGTAAAGTAAGACTTTTTACCTGGTTGTCACTTCAAGGGTAATTTTTCTGGTTATGTCACAACTTAATCTTGTAGTGGTGTTCTGCTGCAGAGTTATTCTCCTTTGTGTTTTGGTAAATATTTGTGTGATTTTCAGTGCTTTGGAAAAATCTTATAGCCACCCCTCACTGTGCTTCTGAGGAGCCAGATTTTCCTGTTGTTTTTTGGTTGTTTTTTTTTTGTTTTGTTTTCTTCTTCTTTTTGGCCAGTGGCTGCTTTTTCACTAATTTTCAGTTCAGTCCATGTACCTGACCTGTTTTGTTTTTGTTTTTTAATTAAGGTAAGTCTTAGTTGTGTGTTTCTTTTATCTGTTTATTTATTCATGTCTGTTAGTGATATCACTTATATTACAGAATATGTGTAATATGACAATGTCTAAGGTAACAGGTGGGAGAAACAAAAGAAAAGGGAAGAGAAGAAAATAAAAGGAATGGGAGAAAAATTGGAGAAAATAGAATAAAAGGGCAGAGCACAAATAGAAAAATGCAATAGATTGTCAAGATTGCCAAAAAAAAAAGGAGCAAACAGTACCTGGAACAGAAAAAAGGAAAAAGCAAAGATACACAAATCAACAATCTTCTATGTGAGTGTGTGTGTGTATGTGTATATGTGTGTGCGTGTGTGCATCTTTGTCACAAATTTATTTCATAATAAGGGTGAGAAGGTGCAATAACACCCCAGAGACAGACAGACGAAGATCCTGGAGATCCAGGCAATCCACCGTCCCTAAGAGTACCAAACACCTGTGGCCACACATCTCGATGACAACTTCTTGCCCAGCCCAGCAGAAAAACTGTGAGAGTTCCTAAATGGAGACAAAAAAGTGAGAGTCCCAGAGAACCAGAGGCAACGGGTGGCTGACCCCCTCCAGAGGCCAGCCACCCCGGTACAAGCCATCAGTGCCCAGGGCCCCAGGTGCCCAAAAGCTTTTCATGCACTTGAACTTTTCAAAGGGAGGCATGGCTAAGGTGGAGAAGCAGTATCAAGACCCAAGCTCATAAGAGAAGGTTAATGGCAACATATGTGACTTTATTAATCCACACAAAAGAAGCTTGTTGTAAAACAACTCCCTTATGTGCACCATTGGTGGACATGTTAAAGCCAGAACAACTGAGGCCGAGATTTTGCGTGCAAAGTTATCAGCTGAGCCAACAGCAGACAGTGGAATGACACTGAAATCAGCTGATCTAACAGAGTGGCAGCTGAGTTTCATTTTGTGGCCTGCCTGAGCTACTGCTATGTCAATTTGGTGGGTTGATTGTGACAAGTGTGAGTAGAAAAAAATGACAATTAGGACATTTATAAAAGCATAAACAGTGAACTCAATGCTTTCTGGACTTGTGATTCATACAAAACAAGATTACAGAAAGGAACATAATCGTTGAGAAACTGTGATAGGATTTTTCCACTATTGTTGACATAAAAAAAAAAATCAATCAGTGATAAAGAGTAGATATTTTAGCAACATTCCCCTATTTGTTATAATTAACTTCCTGATAACTCCTGCCATCTGTAAACCAACACCTAATATCAAAAGGAAATACTTTTCATTACAATTTGAAGAGATGAAAGCGACTAAACTCCTTTGCTTCACTTAAACCACATGCACGTATTAACCAGACTGACAACCTTCGTACCCCACTCAAAGTTTATATGTGGAACAAATCTAAAACCATGAATGCCTAATTAACTAGCTGTGGTTTTTTTAAGGCTTATACAGTAAAAAACAGCCCATCTGGTGTCACAATCCTCAAGGTTTGAGCTGAATACTAATCTTGTGAAATTCATAACCACCCCTGTAGCTCATTTGGTAGCATTTTGTCAGACTGCCTACTTGCTGTTTCAGACATAGCACAAAGAAAAAATGGATTTAGGAAGCTCTGGTGAGAATATTACTCTCTGGAAGACTAAAACTGAACAGCCAACAGGTGTTCAAATAAAAGAGGCATCAGATTTGATCATGTGTTGGCAGAAAGACAGACAAGTCTAAAAATGGTAGTCTCTCAGAGCGAGGCTTAGCCATGGATATTAAGACATGAACACATGCATACACACACAAACCTATAAACTTTAAACACAGTACAAACCAATAAAGAGAGAAAGTCTTCCATATTTCTCCCTCCATAGCTTCTTTTAAACGTACATACATACACACACACACACACACACACACACACACACACACACACACACACACACACACACACACACACACACACACAACTATACAACTGTATTAAAATGATATCCTGGCATGGTGCTCTCCTCTCCATCTTGGTGATGGTTTCATTTTTATCTCTGTTCTGGTGATTTATAGGGCCAACCGGCTGCTATTAGTTAGCTTAAAAAATGGCAGTGCACTGAGGAATACCAGCCTTGATTGGACCAGACATGTTCCTCCACCTTCTCACTTTGTGCAGCCTAGAAATCGCAAACACATTCAGCACTACACACTTACATACACTGCATACATACACTGTAAGCACAGAAACAATCCTGACCTATTCAATTCAATCCTGGCATTTTTCTACAGCCAGAGAAAAGAAAAGAAAACTACAGTACTTTAGTACTGGTATCAGGTTTTGTGTCAGTGCCAATATGGAGCATGCTAATCTCACATGTCTTTTCATTTTCCTGGCTTCTATTAGAGAAGTAAGTAATCAGTAAGGAAAATAACAACCATGACACATCATGACACAGTCATATGGCACTTTTAGTAATAATATTTATTACTATGTCTCAACTGGCTAATAAAGCTAGGATGGAATGCTGTAAGATTTAATATTTTTGAAACCTTCCTTTCATGGCATAAACACTGTAATTGTCCTTTGACTTTTTTCAATTGCTCATATTTTTTCTATATCTGCATTTTGTGCTTGTGTTTAGTGTGTACCATTAATGCCTCAGGGATCCTACAGTCTTTAGCTGACCCACGGATCCAATTGTGCAATCAGTTTACATAAAGCTTCTGGCTATGCAATATATTTTCTATACTGAGGGAGAAGACTAATGGTTGAGGTGTTAGGACAGAGAAGAAAATAAATTGAGATGAAAAACAAAGTTGAGCATAAACGGTAGGACAGGCTAAAATGGAATACAATCAGCCGCAGACTGCCATAATATATGGGAACAGTAACATTCTATGTACTGTAATGGGCTCTTACTGGTCCCATGGTAGAGCCTGTTAAGTCAGCGCCAATAATAATCATCACAGATGACATTAACGGAACTTTATGATAGGAATACAAGCAATAGATGATATGTACAGGGTTTAAACTGATTTTTAAAATAAAGTGAGCCACTTCCTGTGTGCAGAAAATCCATTCTGTGATACTTAACACTTAGGTACACTTAATCGATACCTGACACAAATGCAGGTGAAAATTCAGTATGTTTCAATTTCATTCAGTGGAACAGTTTCTGCAATGTTTCACTTCCTGTTACACTGAAAGATTTATAGTAAACAAAGAATTATTATGACATGATAATCATACGAATTCTCACCTGCTTTCTGAAAGGCTTTCCTGAATTTTACTCTTTAAGCATGGCCCCATTAAGCTACACAGGACTTCATATAGGACCGCATAAAACCACTCATGCTCTGTCTGCCTATCTATGCACAGCACATTATATTCAATGGGCTTATATGTACATTCCCTTGAAATTACTGAGTATTAGATGTCAGTCAGCAGGTTTGGTCAGCTAGCTTAGGCTTTGTTTACTATTCCACAGTATCACAGTTTCTATTTTGCCAGTCAATTTCTTTTCTTTCTCTCTCTCTCTCTGCATCATTATAGAATCTATAAACTATAAATTTGAACTGCACACAATAAAAATAGCTCTATTAAATTCAGCCTCAAAAGAGTAAAAAGCCCCTAAATCTTGAAATGTTGTCTGTCACTGCCCACAAGGTGACAAAAGCATGTCATGTGTGCATGGGTGAGCTCTTACACTTTACTCCAAGGTCACTACTAGTCCTTAATCAGGCAAACTAGAAGGGATTGGTGTGGCAAAAAAAAGATGGAAAAAGGTGAAAGTCAAAGCAAAGAATGGAGTACAAGACCCCACTCTTTTGGACACAACTGCTTTTTTGCACACAAAAGAAGCTGCAAACTTCTCTAAAAATTTTATGTTTTAGAAAATTCTGAGCAAAATATAATTCATAAACTACCAGTAACTAGCACAACAGTGTTATTTTTGTACAAGTGACATGTTACTCTCCTTTTATGCTAAAAAAGATTTTGCAGTTTTAGTGAGTACTGTCATTTAAGTGACTAATAATATTTTTCTTAAGATTACAGAAAAGAAAAACATCAGACATCAAGTTTGAGTCTCTGCATGGTTGTTTGTAAAGTTAAAATTCTGGATGCCTCACAAACTGAGGTCTTTAAAGTTCATATACAATGACAGCACAAAGAATGCATGAGTGAGTGTGAGTGTGTCGGTTAAAGAGAGAGACTGTGAGAGACAATAAAGGAAAAGAATTTATGTGTGTGCTGCTATGCTAGCATGTCCTTGGTGCCCTCTCCCCAATCAATCTCAGTAGGAAATCTTCAGTTAGCCCCGCCCCTCTGCCAAAGCTAAACGAATTAATATTAATCAAGCATTGATTAAGGCTTTAACACTGACCGACCATTATTCACAACACCATCTTATCTCCTATTCATCCTTTTCTGTCTATTTCTCGACCCTGTCCTCATTCCGTCCAGCAGATTGTCATTCTGAATTTCCCACTTTTACTTTTTTTTTTTTCTGTCTTAATGTGTTTGTGAGGCTGTCTTCATCCCAAATTCCTTACCTTTTCTACTAAATTTGAGTAATTATCTTTCTGTCTGTCTGTATTTATGGCAACTGTGGAGGGTATTTGACCACAGTGAACCCACATGACTTAACCTTTGTGACATTCCACTTTATCCTGATGGAAGCAGCCATCAGAAAATATGTATACTGTGATCATAAAGGGATGGACATGGCCAGCAGCAATACTCGGGTATGCTGTAGCATTTAAATGATGCTAAGTTGGTACTAGAGGGTTCAAAGTGTGCCCAGAAGCACATCATTACACCACGAGGACCACCAGCATGAACCACTGATATAAGGTGCTATGTATCCATGTCTTCCTGTTTCTTTTAAGACCTCCAAATGTTGCAGCAAAAGTTCAGTCACATTTTCACACATTTTTTTTCAGTCTTCTGTTGTCCACTTTTTATGAGTCTGTGTAAACTTTAGCCCGAGTTGCCTGACAAAAGAGACACATGATGTGTTCTTCTCATCATGCTTATCTCCCTCAAGATTTGACTAGTGGATAGAGAGATGCTATTTTTGTCTTCTTGGAACTAGTGGTCATTCGAGTTACCGTTGGCTTTGTAAATGCTCAAAGGGATCTGATCATTTTTGTCTTACCTCCTGCATCAGCAAGGAAAGGCTCAGTGGATTTTTCTTTCTCCTTTTTAGACCATTCTCTGTAGCTCCTTAAAGACTGTTGTGCTGGAAAAATCCAGTAGGTCAACAGTTTCTGGGACCACCCTGTCTGGCACAAATAGCCAAACTATGTTCCTTTTAAACACGTCTTCCCCATTCTGATACTTCCTTTAAACTTCAGCACGGAACCTTGACCACATCACTAGCCTAGATACACTGGAGTGTTGCTGTGTATTTGGCTGATTAGATCTTTGCATTAACAAGCTGCAAAGTTGGGGTAAAGTGACCAGTGATTGTATTTGTTTGAATATGAAATAAATTCCTCAACTTTTTTCTGGTTTATGCTGGATTTCACTACAATTTCCTCACTTTTAATACTTTTATAGTCAACTATGCATTAACCATTTTTCTGATCCCTTTATCCTCTTCTGTTCTACCAGAACACTTTCACTAATCCCCATTTCTTTTTATTTACTAAGTGCATCCAACCACTCTCTAGAGATCTCATGGAATGACATGTAAAAAACAAACAAACCCCAAAACAAAAAAACGAATCAGAGGAAAAGTGATAAAGAAAAAAAGAGTGAGAGAATGAAGTAAAGCAGACTGAATGAGCAAGGAATAAAGTGAGATGGAAGCTGGATGTAGGCAACTCAATAAAACACAATAGACTATTGTTCTGACATAACATTACTCACCTGGCCAAAGAATAGGGGAAAGAGAAACGTTGGGATAAAAAGGAAGAAAGACAGAAGATGAAACTAAGCAAAGTGAACATTAAAGCAGCATTAACAGGTAACGAAGAGAAGAAAAAAGATGTCTGCCAACAACCTAAAAGGAGGGAACAAACATTTTAGAAGAGGAAGAAGAAGAAGACTAAAACAGGCACAAAATTCTGACCACTTTGATTGAAAGAAAAGTACAGCTATATAGTTTATAGTAATTTTAGTCTATGGGAAGAATACCATTAACTGATAAACAAGTTAGATTTCCAAAATTAAAAAAAAAAAAACCCAAACAAACAGAAAAAGGTTGAGTTCTTCCTTCCCATTGTTGCCAAGTGCTTTCTTATAGGGCATTGCCTGATTGTTTGGGTTCTCTCTCTAATCCTGTGCCTTGAGGCAACTGAACTGAAAGCAATTGTATTTATTTAACAGAGCCTGTTAAATAAATGCAATATTTAACTGCATATGTTCTATCACAATTTATGGAAAGGCTGTTATATTATCCATAACAATTAAATAAACAGTAACAGCAAAAGTCATTTTCCCTTTCTGAGGGCAATGGAAACCAAGTTACATGAATTTATAAAAGTTAGCTAATCCTAATCCAACACATGCTTTCCTTATGACTCTGCCAAAATGTTCTGGATAGAACTTGGGATCTGGAATTTATGCTATGGAAATGGAAGTATCTAGATACATATACAGGACAAATAGCATAAAGGGCATTTCATAACATTTAAACTCAACAGCTATCTTAAGGTTAATTGCTAAAAATTAAGATATTTATCAAGTTATTGCAACTCAAATCAATCAATGTAATTGGCACAATATTCACTTTTACACACAATCTTGAAAGAGGCTTTGACAAAACTGAATGATCTCATTGATAAACTGCTTTTTTTTAACATTTAGAATATCTTTATTTGCCAACCTATCAAACTATTGTACAGTATTTCTCATGCCTAGTAAGCGAGGCATCACCACATTTTTTTTCTCCTCAGTGAAGTTCTGAACTCCAAGTATCAAACAAAGCTGTTTTTTTGTGCATCTCTTGCTACGTTTCATAGATATTTTTAAAAGAAACATTGTGCTGTCGTCTTTGTAATAGAACACCGGCATTATTCCAAACAGAAGGAGGAAAGTGGCTTTTTCTGCATGAATGACTGATGTATTGCTGATAGAACATTCTTCTTTTGAAATTCACTGTCTAAATATTTTTAGTGTCAAACAGTCAAATGGCTGTCCATTGCCCACCTGGTTCTGTTTGAGGTTTCTTCCTGTTAAAAAGGAGTTTTTCCTTCCCACTGTCACCAGAATGCTTGCTCATAGACAGGTAAGCTGAGGCCACAATATTATTTCGTACACCTGAATAAATGTGGTGCAGGATACACTATTTTACAGATACGGTAGACAAAATTCAGAAACCACTGGCCACAATTCAGCAAATCATGTCTCATTTACACCCAGTGTTAAAATGCTATGTGTACTCTTTCACAGTAAGTACAAAAATGCTTAATTCAAGACCCACACAGCAGCCTGTGCATTAAATATAATTGGATCTCAGGCAAAAGCATCATGCACCGAGGTGTTCAGCTACTCAATGGATGAAAACATTACCACATATATAATACTGACAGTGGATAATAATATAATCCTATTACTGGAAATAATCTTATTTGAAAAATATAAAATAATAGATAAACAGAACAGGTCATGAATATATTTTAAAATATATATATATATATATATATATTTTATATTTTATTGATTGCATTTGTAACAATTAATTCAAACCTTTGTTAGTCAGCCAACTCTCATTTCTTGTATTTAAAGGTTAAGGGATAACCAACCGAAAAAGATATGTGGCTTAACAGACTTATCTATCACAGCAATATTTTTAAGACATGGGAGCATCTAAAAAGTAATGTAAGAAAAAGTAATTTTGTACTCTTTTTTTTCCCGAGATTTACAGTTTACAATGCTACGTACAGGCACTACAATTTGCAGTCTTTGGCTGATATGCACTGTTAAAAAAAACATCCTAAAACAACGGTAATATTCCGGCAGCTGGGGCGCCAAAATACGACCGTGAAATAACAGAAAATAACTGTCCCATAAAAATACGGTTATTTCCAGTAATGAAAATACAATTAGTTGCGCTAATTTGACATGGGATCTCGCCTTTTTTTAACAAGTGCCGCTAAACATTAAATCGGGAACATGTTAATGTGATTAAACAATGAAACCATCTATAAATAGGAAAAAAAAAACATCTTAAAAAAACGGTAATATTCCGGCAGCTGGGGCGCCAAAAATACGACCGTAAAATAACAGAAAATAACTGTCCCATAAAAATACGGTTATTTTCAGTAATGAAAATAGAGTTTGTTGTGCTAATTTGACATGGGATTCTGCCTTTTCCAAGTGCTTTTAGACATTAAATTAGGAACATTTTTACGCGATCAAACAATGAAATTACCTATAAACAAGGTCACTGAATGTGGAAATATGAATCATAATACGTAAATGTACAGAAATATACAGTTAACAGTTGGTTTACGTAATAATTGATTGCATGCCCTGGGACAGACTGACAGAGACGAGGCTGCCATATCGCACCATCGGCCCCTTTGGCTATCACTAGTAGGCGGTAGGTGAAGAGTCTTAACCACGGACACAACGACGGAGAGTATCCGAGCCGGGGCGCGAACCGGCAACCTTCTGATCACAAGACGAACTGCCAACTCTTGAGCCACGAACGGCCTAACTAGCAATGACAATAATACTTATGTGATGTAACACAAGCTTATAGGGCTCATGTTATATACTTTTCCATAGCATTACATTTGAATTCAACTGTTCAGTCTTTCAAATAACGGACAGATATTTGTGAAATCGTGATACATTTGTGAATGTATTTTAACAATCTAAATATGCATATGTACAGACAGATACATTTAATAATCATGACAATTATGTTGTATTACATTACAGTGATTTAACGTTAATTTACATTCAAAATGTGAAGTCAAAGTCTATTTACGTAACTTTAATGATATCCTAGAAGAACAGAACATTACTGTAAAATGCACAGTAAAATACCTTCATATTAGGGTTTTTTTCCTACGGTCGCAGCCATACCCGCGGCCTTGTTGTTAGTTCACATTCATTGGCCGATGCTTAGCGTGATGTTATTTATATTAATTGCAATTCCTACCTCTACATTACTTTTTCAAAATATATAATTAGCACAGCGTGTCTGTGCAATGTTTTACATTGTGGCATGCAGAGAAATCTAAACAAAGAAGCTCACAGAAAGAGATTGAGGTTGTTATTTAACCCCAAGCTGGTAGGGGGAGCTCGTTATTAAAACACTTGTGGTGCTACAATGTGCCTCAAGGTTCAACAACAGCACAACAGAAGTCACTCATGGTACAGCACTCTCTCTACAAAACAACAACTGTCAGTGACGCTGCACCACGGCGTAAACACAACATTCAAGATAACAGTTAAACGTAACGTAACCATAAACAATAAAACAAGAACATC
Organism: Rhamphochromis longiceps; assembly: GCF_057381845.1. Classification (NCBI taxonomy): domain Eukaryota; kingdom Metazoa; phylum Chordata; class Actinopteri; order Cichliformes; family Cichlidae; genus Rhamphochromis; species Rhamphochromis longiceps. The sequence continues at coordinate 36,714,229 of NC_140568.1, read as the reverse complement.
TAAACAGCAGCACATGCCCCAAGGCATGATGGGAGACATTTCTGGATGTATTTTTACGATCTAAATATGCATATGTACAACAAAATATATTTAACAAACAAGTAAAATGTGTTTTATTACATTTACAGTGATGTTATGTTATTTTACATTTGACGTGCCAGATCACAGTCTACTTATGTAAATGTAATGCTATTCTAGAAAAACAGTACACATCTGTAAAATACACAGTAAAATCATTTGACATTACTATTTTTTGGAACAGTGTGGTCCACTCCACACGAAACTGCACCAAAAAACACACCCTACTTCCGGGAGCAATAAAATACTTTTCTGGAGCTGAAATATATGCATCTAACCATTATTTGAGACCCTGAACTTCTTAGATATAATAGGATAATCTGAGATGGACAGAACAAAAACATTTCAGGGAAAAGGTACATCTTTCCAAAAATGTGCTCAACCAGTCAGAAAACTCGGTTGATTATATTTTTATCATTTTCCCTGATTACCCATGACCTTCACAAGTATAATGAAATTATTTTGATGACCAGCAGTTCAAGAGGTGACTCATTAGTAACATAATTACGCAGTTCAGCGCGGAGCGACCCACACCTCAACATTGAAACTGGATAAGTAAAAAAAAATAAATAGGAAAGACAAACAGAAGAAAAACAATGAACAATCGGGAGTCACCAGTTATCAAAGTAATGATTTTAAAATTTGAGAATTAAATTCGGCTAATGTATATTAGTGTATTGGACCCACTTTTCCCAGCATGACAAAAACAATGTTGTACTCCTAAATATACTCCAAGATATATATTGACACTCTTAAATATACATTACATCCTAAATTGCATTTTACAACAAATGGATGCATTGTCAGAAATTCAAAATGAATCCCTCAAAAATACATAGGACCCGCTGCTAGTTTGTGTAAGCCACACCATATTATATACAGTTGCTAAGATACACATTGCCATTCTGCCTAATGGTGTTTTACATGTGCTATTAATACCTTCCAATCAATCAGGTAACCTTAATTCCACTGCTAAGTCATTGGTAAAAGCACCTTTTCTTTGAAGTGACCATTGGGTCGAGAAAGAGATGTGCTTCTTTGCATGGTTAAAAACACCAGCAAACTAGAATCATTCAGGTAGGGAAATAGGGTGAGAGACAGGGAGAAAGCAACAAAAGCAACTTTCAAAAAAGCTCACCTTTTGTCTGTTTTTTTCCTTCATTTCCAAACACTTTTCTTTTCTTGTGCATATTTCCATTCTGCTGCAGCAAAACCACATCAAGTGATTTGTAAGCATGGCTGCCTCTTAAAATGGAACCTAACATCCCATTAGCCTCTCCCAAGGAGGTGTCTTTTACTACTAACACAAACATATACTAGATAGTCACAAATCCACTTTTTTCATCAAATGCATACACATATCGCAAGACAAATAACTCACACATGCACAAAAATGGATATATACACATTCTTTGCAAACTCACCAACCTGTGATAATTCCTTAAGTTACTTTATTGTCCACATATGCAAGATCACCACCTTGGACTTACAGCTTTTATGTCCAAGTGATTTTATAATTTGCAGTGTAGCCTATCTCTATCTAAGCCTGCCTATCTTAACTTAATTGGTAAAGAACAGTGATAATTGACCTATAAACTAACTCTAACACCTATTCAATGGAAAGAGCTACATTCTGCTAATAAAATATAAAATGGACATACACAGTGCAAAAGAGTAAACTGAAAGAAAAGAACTGTCAATAACACCAGAATGAAAAGATAACTTGGTGATAAAAAAGTGTGCTAAAATAAAGAAATGCAAAAAAAGAAGAAGAAAGAAATAGAAAAAAGAAAAGAAACAGAGTGATATCTCAAAAAATGCAAAGGTATATCAGTTCCAGTGGTTGCTTCCTGAAAAGTAGTTTGGCTGTCTGGAGATGGATGGTATCCCAGGACCAAACACAGCACCACTGCAATTACTGAGCTGTAATTTTACTGTCATTGGTGCTGCTGGGTCTTACAGTTTTGGAAGAGAGTAGAGGCTGATGGACACAGAAGACACCAAGACAGAAAAAAGCCCAGTCCAGCTAATAAGGGAATATAGGAGACAGGGTTTTAAAAATAAGTTTTAACTGTGAAAACTGCAAATTTCAGTGAAATTTAATGAACTGTGTATAAGTACTTTTTTGAGAAGGTGCAGTTATTTTTGAGAAATAAACTTCCAATTACTGTTTGTGTTGGGGGAAAAACATAAATTCACCAATTCAGGAACACAAGACCAAAGCAATATAAACATGAATGACCAGCAGAGCAGCTGAGTTTGCTCAAATACTACCGATAAATACATTTGGTTCTATGTGTGGGTCTAATGTGAGTTGTTGTTTAAAGTATTAGCTTGGTAAAGATACAAATGAATTTCATTTTATTTTAGTGGCTGCATCAACCTGAAATTCAGTAATTCTACATGAGCTACGGTCTCCTAAAGCATAGCAGCAATAGTTTAGCAGTAGAGCTCGCTCATAGAGGGTCATCTAATCATTGGGAGTTTATCTCTGTATTATTGTAGGGCCTTTAGCTTATAATACAGGGAGTGCAGAATTATTAGGCAAATGAGTATTTTGTCCACATCATCCTCTTCATGCATGTTGTCTTACTCCAAGCTGTATAGGCTCGAAAGCCTACTACCAATTAAGCATATTAGGTGATGTGCATCTCTGTAATGAGAAGGGGTGTGGTCTAATGACATCAACAGCCTATATCAGGTGTGCATAATTATTAGGCAACGTCCTTTCCTTTGGCAAAATGGGTCAAAAGAAGGACTTGACAGGCTCAGAAAAGTCAAAAATAGTGAGATATCTTGCAGAGGGATGCAGCAGTCTCAAACTTGCAAAGCTTCTGAAGCGTGATCATCGAACAATCAAGCGTTTCATTCAAAATAGTCAACAGCGTCGCAAGAAGCGTGTGGAAAAACCAAGGCGCAAAATAACTGCCCATGAACTGAGAAAAGTCAATCGTGCAGCTGCCAAGATGCCACTTGCCACCAGTTTGGCCATATTTCAGAGCTGCAACATCACTGGAATGCCCAAAAGCACACGGTGTGCAATACTCAGAGACATGGCCAAGGTAAGAAAGGCTGAAAGACGACCACCACTGAACAAGACACAAGCTGAAACGTCAAGACTGATTTTTCTAAGGTTTTATGGACTGATGAAATGAGAGTGAGTCTTGATGGGCCAGATGGATGGGCCCGTGGCTGGATTGGTAAAGGGCAGAGAGCTCCAGTCCGACTCAGACGCCAGCAAGGTGGAGGTGGAGTACTGGTTTGGGCTGGTATCATCAAAGATGAGCTTGTGGGGCCTTTTCGGGTTGAGGATGAAGTCAAGCTCAACTCCCAGTCCTACTGCCAGTTTCTGGAAGACACCTTCTTCAAGCAGTGGTACAGGAAGAAGTCTGCATCCTTCAAGAAAAACATGATTTTCATGCAGGACAATGCTCCATCACACGCGTCCAAGTACTCCACAGCGTGGCTGGCAAGAAAGGGTATAAAAGAAGAAAAACTAATGACATGGCCACCTTGTTCACCTGATCTGAACCCCATTGAGAGCCTGTGGTCCATCATCAAATGTGAGATTTACAAGGAGGGAAAACAGTACACCTCTCTGAACAGTGTCTGGGAGGCTGTGGTTGCTGCTGCACGTAATGTTGATGGTGAACAGATCAAAACACTGACAGAATCCATGGATGGCAGGCTTTTGAGTGTCCTTGCAAAGAACGGTGGCTATATTGGTCGCTGATTTGTTTTTGCTTTGAATGTCAGAAATGTATATTTGTGAATGTGGAGATGTTATATTGGTTTCACTGGTAAAAATAAATAATTGAAATGAGTATATATTTGTTTTTTGTTAAGTTGCCTAATAATTATGCACAGTAATAGTCACGTGCACACACAGATATCCCCCTAAAATAGCTAAATCTAAAAACAAACTAAAAACTACTTCCAAAAACATTCAGCTTTGATATTAATGAGTTTTTTTGGGTTCATTGAGAACATGGTTGTTGTTCAATAATAAAAATTATTCCTCAGAAATACAACTTTCCTAATAATTCTGCACTCCCTGTATAAAGCACCTTGAGGCAACTTGTTATTTGGAGCTGAATAAAATACAATGAATTGAACTGAAATGAAAAAACTTTATTAACTAATCAAAGCAGTTAACAAAATGAGCAGGCTAAATAGACACATTAGCTAACTGTACATTTGTAGTTTTATGGCTGAAATAAACACTTCTTAAAGGAAATCCTATCTTCTCAAGTCTGTAAGAGGGTCAGTTTGGATATGGTGGGCTTTCAGTATACTGGCAGAAACCCCAACCTATGAAAGTGGGGGTAAATTGCTGCATCCTTTGAGAAATCTGAAACAATAAATCAGAGAGCAGCCTCAGGTCTGACTTAACCCGCCAAATGGTTCATTACCCATAACCATCTGAGGAGTTGTCCTTGGGAACAGACTACACTTACTACTCCCTAACATAAATCGTGTTCATGTATACTCTATTTCTTTACAAAATGCTCTGTCACACATTGAGTGACTGACCCATTTGTTCATGCTGTTCACATCTGTGATTACACCTGTATTTGCATCAACTTGTATTAACTATTAAACCTAAAAGTTTGATACTTTACTAATCAAAGCTTCTTTTATTGGCATAAATGGGCATTATTTGCAAATGTTTTTAAAACTGAATGAATACAATCTTTCAGATTTTTGAAAACTACAAAAGTTGTGCGAGGAACAAAAGTGTCACAAAGCTCACACAAAGCCAAAGTTAAGTTTTATGAGCAGAGATTTCACAGGGTGAGGGTGATTTTGGAAAGTCAAAAATTAGCGCCTAACCTTCATTTGTTGTCCAAGTTGCTGTAATGACTTTAGGATTTTAATTTTTTTCAGTAGCGACCACAAATTGTGTTCCCGAACACAATTTTTCAGCAATCTGTTCTCATATGTACTGATTTTATTGTGGTAGAAGAGTAAATGCATTACTAATTAAAAATATGTCACTTGGATAGGTTTATCCATTAAAAACAAATTGGCCAGGTATTAAAAACTACTTGGATAAGTTTAAAAAAATATGATGATGAAATACAATGGATGGTACTTTGTTTTATTGGTTGCCAAGGTGACACTTTCTTTACTGAAAATGTCTTTCTTACATTAAATATTTTTACAGCTTAAAAGCGTTATTTGCAAATTTAGGTTCAAGGATTCAAGGAGCTTTATTGTCATTCGCATCACAGGTTTACATGAGGTGGAACAAAATTATGTACACACCGTCCTGGAGCGAAAAGAAACAGAATAACGAAGAGACCGAATTTTATTAAAGTAATATATATATATATATATATATATATAGGGATGGGTACCGGTGTCCGGTGCCATGATGGCACCGGTTCTGACATAAACGGTAGTAACCAGACCGAAAAGCAACGCACATTTCGGTGCTTTATTTCGGTGCTTTTTTTTCCTGAGCTGTGATACACTTCTAGCCAATCATTTTACGTTTCCGAGGATAGTAGGCGGGCCCAGGTACGTACGTTCTTTTAGAGCAGAGCTACAGATTGAAAATGTCCAAGGCGAAGCGGTCAAAAGTCTGGCTGTACTTCACAGCAAAATATGCAAACTCAACAGCCTGCAACAAGTGCTTTAAGCTGATACTGTGATACTGTCAAAGGAGGTAACACCTCAAATCCGATGAAACACCTGGCGACGCATAGCGGTTTTTTTTTTAAAGCCGAGAAATGCGCCGTATTTGATAGCTTGCTGCGAGACCTCACACCGAGCACATCTACTGCGGGTGGGTTGCCTGTTATGCAACATCCCCCAAAAACACGAAGAGGAGAGTCCTGGCCCCTAGCCCTGCCAGTGTAGCAGAAATGATGACGGATGATGATGGCAGCAGCCGTTCTTCTCTGCATGAGTAGCTTAATGTTGTTCGTGTGTAATTTACGTTGAGTAGGCTAACCACGTTATTACATTAATGCATGTAAGGTGAACTAGCAAACACCATCATGCGGCTGTCCTCTTGTTTGATGGCAGATACTCCCTTCACCCTGGCCAAAAAGGCTAAAATGACCAAAGAAAAAGTGGAAAACAGTTAAACATGAGAGGTTTAGGACAAAGTTAGTGTTTTTTCCATTGTTTAAGCACTGCTTCCAGCCAAGAGTGATACCATATATGCCCCATAGCTGCAGAAAAGGCTAACATTGTTATCTTTTTACAAAAAACAGCTGAACATGAGAGGTTTTTGACCAATTTTTTTGAGCACCGGCACCGTTTAAAAAGTACCGATTTGGCACCGGTATCGGATAAAACCTAAACGATACCCATCCCTATCTATATATATATATATATATATATATATATATATATACATATATATATATAAATAAACACCCAGCACGCCCCTGCGGGCGGTTTATCCTTCAAGCTTGGGTCCTCTACCAGAGGCCTGGGAGCTTGAGGGTCCTGCGCAGTATCTTAGCTGTTCCCAGGACTGCGCTCTTCTGGACAGAGATCTCCGATGTTATTCCCGGGATCTGCTGAAGCCACTCGCCTAGTTTGGGAGTCACCGCACCTAGTGCTCCGATTACCACGGGGACCACTGTTACCTTCACCCTCCACATCCTCTCGAGCTCTTCTCTGAGCCCTTGGTATTTCTCCAGCTTCTCGTGTTCCTTCTTCCTGATATTGCTGTCATTCGGAACCGCTACATCGATCACTACGGCCGTCTTCTTCCGTTTGTCTACCACCACTATGTCCGGTTGGTTAGCCACCACCATTTTGTCTGTCTGTATCTGGAAGTCCTACAGGATCTTAGCTCGGTCATTCTCCACCACCCTTGGGCATCTCCCATTTTGACCTTGGGACTTCCAGGTTATACTCGGCACAGATGTTCCTGTACACTATGCCGGCCACTTGGTTATGGCGTTCCATGTATGCCTTGCCTGCTAGCATCTTGCACCCTGCTGTTATGTGCTGGATTGTCTCTGGGGCATCTTTACACAGCCTGCACCTGGGGTCTTGCCTGGTGTGATAGACCCCAGCCTCTATGGATCTTGTACTCAGAGCTTGTTCTTGTGCTGCCATGATTAGTGCCTCTGTGCTGTCTTTCAGTCCAGCTTTGTCCAGCCACTGGTAGGATTTCTGGATATCAGCCACCTCCTCTATCTGCCGGTGGTACATACCGTGCAGGGCCCTGTCCTTCCATGATGGTTCCTCGTCTCTCTCCTCTTTCTTGGGTTTCTGCTGCCTGAGGTATTCACTGAGCACTCGGTCAGTTGGGGCCATCTTCCCAATGTATTCTTGGATGTTCGTTGTCTCATCCTGGACTGTGGTGCTGACACTCACTAGTCCCCGGCCCCCTTCCTTCCGCTTAGCGTACAGCCTCAGGGTGCTGGACTTGGGGTGAAACCCTCCATGCATGGTAAGGAGCTTTCTTGTCTTGATGTCAGTGGCTTCTATCTCCTCCTTTGGCCAGCCTATTACCCCAGCACGGTACCTGATCACGAGCAGGGCGTAGGTGTTGATGGCCCAGATCTTGTTCTTACCATTCAGCTGACTCCTCAGGACTTGCCTGACCCTCTGCAGGTACTTGGTGGTTGCAGCCTTTCTAGCGGCCTCTTCATGGTTCCCATTTGCCTGCAGGATCCACAGGTACTTGTAACTGTCCTCTATGTCTGCAATGTTGCCTTCTGGAAGTTCAATCCCCTCAGTTCTGACTACCTTCCCTCTCTTTGTTACCATTCGACTACACTTCTCCAGTCCGAACGACATTCCAATGTCATTGCTGTATAGCCTGGTAGTGTGGATCAGTGAATCGATGTCTCGTTCACTCTTGGCATACAGCTTGATGTCATCCATGTACAGGAGGTGGCTGACAACTGCTCCATTCCGTAGTTGGTATCCGTAGCCAGTCTTGTTAATGATCTCACTGAGGGGGTTCAGGCCTATGCAGAACAGCAGTGGGGACAGAGCATCTCCTTGGTAGATCCCGCACTTGATGGTGACTTGTGCTATGGGCTTGGAGTTGGCCTCTAGTGTTGTACGCCACATCCCCATTGAGTTCCTGATGAAGGCTCTTAGGGTCCCATTGATCTTGTACAATTCTAGGCATTCCAGTATCCAGCTGTGGGGCATTGAGTCATAGGCCTTCTTGTAATCAATCCAGGCAGTGCACAGGTTGGTCAGTCTGGTCTTGCAGTCTCGGCTGACTGTTCTGTCTACCAGTAGCTGGTGTTTTGCGCCTCTGGTATTCTTGTCAATTCCTTTCTGTGTCCCGCTCATGTATTGACCCATGTGCCTGTTCATCTTAGCCGATATAATGCCTGACAGGAGCTTCCATGTAGTACTGAGGCAGGTTATTGGTCGGTAGTTGGAGGGGACCGGTCCCTTCTTGGGGTCCTTGGGGATCAGGATCGTCCGACCTTCGGTTAGCCATTCCGGGTATCTCTCATTAACTAGCAGCTGGTTCATTTGTGCTGCCAGACGCTCGTGGAGTGCAGTCAGCTTCTAAAAAAATAGTAAAATAGAGTGCAACAACCTGAGTAAAAGTACGGATATAGAACGTAGGTAAAAATATAGGTATAAATACTTTAACAGCAAAAGGGCATGATGACGAGCATAGACAAAGTGACGGTGTCAGTAAGTCACTGACAAGCACACACACACACAAAACAAAACATGTTGTGTACATGAACATAAATTAATATTTTCAGGACTATTTCAAGAACTGCTGTGAGATCGGGCTGTATGAGTATGAGAACTGAGCAGAAAAGGATATTTATGGACATTTTAAAAAATGTTTTTTAAACAAATGCACATAAAACATGTCAGAAACAGAAAGACCTACATAGACACTCAGATAGCCAACACCTCTCACACAGGAAAATATGTATTTATACAGAAAATAGAAAACAAAATTTTACAAGCTATATTTTAATGGTAATGTTAATGAATTTATGGTTAATGTGCTACAGTAACATTTCTCCTCCACATAGCAGAAAAGTGGACAGTGCTGCACAGCCCTGCCACTGAGAATATAAATGTTAATTTTTTATAGATTTTTTTTTCATTTCTGATTGCTTAAGTTTAATGTACCAGGACAGGGACAATTTGCATAACATCAATGAGCATTTCCCACATCCCACATCCATCACTTTTGTACAGACGTATTAGCCAAAATGATCAACCTTACTATTGTACTACATCAAGATTGTTTTCTGAAATATAAAGACATTTCAACAGGAGATTAATGAATGTTTCTGAAAATATTATTGTGCCAGGCTCTTGCAATCAGAATAACCTGGGGCTGTTTTTAAAAATCGTTCATAAAAATTTGTTGGTGCAAAATCTGAAGAGTGCTGAAGCTGAGAACAGTCACAATATAAATGTGAGTTTCTATAAATTTATGGAACAACCCAAGCTAGTTTTAGGTGACATCGTGGAACTTATGTGTCCACTTTGTTTTCTATTTTCTATTTTGTCATTAGTGGAGTGGACATTAGTGGAGAACAAGAGCATGAGTCAGTCATATATGTGATTTTAAAATGAGTGCAAAGTTTATGCGTCTCTTTTTGTTTGGGAATTCAGAATATTTAACATCTCCTCATTACACAGATGGTGCTGTCGCTGCTTAGTTGTGTGTGTTTATATAAACACAGTTTCTAGTAGACTAAACTGTTACATTACTACTGTCTATGACCTGGAGACATAGGCGGTATCAGGGTGTGAAAGGAAATTGTTGTTTTCTCTGGAGAATTTGAAAATAATGATAAGAGTGAACAAGCAGCATTGTTTGTTTTTAACAGTTGACAATAAAACTGAATTGCTGGTGTGGGTGTGTGTGTGTCTGTGTTAAAGAGAGAAGAGACTGCAACCAAGGAAAGAGAAGAAGACAAACTGATCCAAAACTTAAAAGAGCTGGGATAGGCTCACCACACAAAGCATCGCTTGTCTCTGTCAAGGCAACACGCTGGACGACTGTGGGCTCCTGGGGGATTCAGCCTGGCTGTGAATGTAAATAAGTCTTACAGTACCAAGGCACAGAGCAAACCTGGAGGTAGGATAAGATAAAAAAAAAAATGAGCATAGAGAAACATCAAGCATAGCAAAGAAAAGTAATTTTCACCTAGAATGGTCATGTTGAGATTGAACACACTCTCTCTCTCTCTCTCTCTCTCTCTCTCTCTCTCTCTCTCTCTCTCTCTCTCTCACTCACACACACACACACACACACACACACACACACACACACACACACACACACACACATTTAGCAAAATAAGGCTGATGCTGAGGTGTCCTTTCTATTGACTATATGTAAGACCACCAGAGATATACAGGTTAACACAAACATACACACAGAGATACAGTTAGCACATGCAAAAGAAACACAAATTTACAAACATGCACAACTGTAACACACACACGCGTCACATCTAGCAAGTTTAAGAAGTTTAAAAATCATAAAAAAGAAAAGAAATTGATGACATGGTCGGAGAGAGAAGAAAAAAGCAGTAGCAAATGATATAGTTAACAATCAATACATTTTAACAAGTCTGCTTTATTACTAGTTTATCACTGTCTCCCTCTTAAGCGCTTTTTAATTTTTTTTGGATTTAGCAAACATAGTTACTAACAGAATAAACTGCTGGGCAATACTGGGGAAGTTCTGGCAAGTTTTTAAACCTACATACTCAGGTCTTCTTTAATTTTCCTTTGTTAAGAATAAAGACAACATGAAGCTCTATTCCATAATGACACCCCCCCCCAGCACTGTATAATTGGTATTATACACTGCTGGGTTATTTTCTAATTGTAAGCAAAACTACGAACATAGCATCTCGAAGCAACCAACCAGAGAATACACGATATGAAAATGTATTCTAAACTATAAAAACAAATAACCCAGAACTATTACAGATGTACTGTGATATCAGTATCAAATCCTTTAATTCCTATAAGTTCTGAGGTAGAACATGCATCTGACTTTTTCTGATCTGATTTTTCCAGCACATTTCACCAATGCTCAGTTTTCAAGTCAACACTTTTTTTTTCTCATGTCATCAAACCATTCATGAACATTTTTTGCAGTATGACAGAGAGCTTTAACCTGTCAAAAAAATCCATTGTCATCTGGAAATACAACACCCTGACAAGAGCACAGGATGCACAATTGTGGGTGGTAAAACAGGGACCATATACTGTACCAGTAGCCAAGGTTACCTAATGCAACATTGGCCAGGGCACATCCATCAGCTATCCTTCTTTCCAATGTGGATTGGTTTGCAGCTATACAGCCTCATACGCAGCAAATGTTTTCCCTTGTGTGTCCTGATTGACACAGTCCCACAGTGCCTTGCCTCTGGGTGCCTTCATTCCTTTGCTTTCCTTTTTTCCCCTTTTCCCTCTCTATCCCTCATGAATGTCTGTGTATGGTTCCTTCCTTGTGGGGTTGGGCAGGAAGTGTCTCCTCACTGGTTCTTGCTGAACCACAGGTTGGCGTACTTGCCTTCCATTAACTTATTACCTGCATATAAAAGGACTGATTCTTTATCCCCTCTTTACCAGATTGTTATAGCGTTAGAACTGATAACTCATCGAGGCTCTGATAGCCTTCCTAGTATATGTTTCCTCACATACTTATCTATTTTCTCCTTATCTGCCTGAAATCCCCTTGGGTGTACCAGCTTGCTTTCTCTCAGCCACTGGAGCAAATATCCTGTGTGGAAATGGTCTCACTCGAAGAATTACTCACCTGTGACAGAGCTCACCTGCCTGGCCACTCTTTACCCACTTTATATCTCCTTGCACATTCTGATTCTGCACAAAAAATCGAAACCCCTTAGTTTCCTGTCTCATCTTCTGTTCTTCGGTCCTCTAGTTTTAATCAAACACAACACTGACAGTATTCTAAAAAGATTTCTAGAAGAAATGCCCTCCAAAGAGCTGCTTTTTACTTTCTTTCTTTGTATAAATTTCAGAGCCTGTAGGTTCTTTTTGCTTTTACTTGAGTAAAGAAGTTGAATCAGTACTTTAACTGGAGTATTTTTAATAGTATTATTTGTACTTTTAAGTACAGAATGTCTGTATGTTTGCCCCCTCTGCTACCAGAGGTACCCAACAAAGGTCTGTCATTCATCCATTACATTGTGGCTTTTGTCATAGGCACTCAGATCATTACGTGTGCTGATTTTCAGACCTAACATTCCCAAGGACCAGATTGATTAAGCAGAGCAAATTACTGGGACACTGAAAATAAATAAATAAATCAAATCACAGATGTGAGTGGATTTATGAGCAAAGCCATTTCATTTCAATCGTGAATACATTGACTAATTTATTTCAAGAGTAACTCAAATTACTGTGTTGCAAATAAGAAGAGCTTGTTTTGTGTAAACGAACAAAGAATAACATAGTATAAGTCGAGGTTTTATGGGTGTTTTTTTTCTCCCTCGGGAAACAAGATAGGAGTTTAAATCAAGGAGGGGCTGTGGAAGAAAACCTCAACATTCTCTGATTCCAAACAATTCAGATTGAGCACAGCCTCTAGCCACAGACAGGTTGCTTTATTACAGATACTTCAGTCTAGAATATGTGATTTGACATACAGGATTTGTCATAAACTATAGAACATAATTTAGCCTCAGACCTCCACTAATCAAGGTACTGTAGCTAGTTTAAGGCATCAGTTACATTCGTACCTGTACAACAACTCTTGTAAGAGTCAGATTATTCAGATTATTGTAAAATATTTCAGAGGTCCTAATTTAGCACAGACAATAATATGTATAAATATATTAATAATATGTATGCATATATAATAATGTATAGTTGCAATACAAGAGAAAAGCAGCCTAAAGGAGATGAAAGTTTCTTGCCTTTTTGAAAGACAGTGGATGTAATTGTGTAGAAACATTGCGAGGACATCAGTAATGTGACTGTTTTTGTGAGTACCAGGTATTTTAAGTTTATAATTTTGATGCCATCATTACTGACTGTGGCTATGTCAAAATATCGTTAAATACTGTCTCTTTATTTGTAGAAATATGTGTGTTTAAATATTGAATAATAGAATGTATTAAAAATAATCTGTAAACATTTTGAGAAGCTCTAATCCATATATGCATGAGTTAGAGAAGTGGGATAACATCTATTAGCCTGCATGTTTAATAAAAGCTGCAGCACATGAAACACGGCAAGAAGGTCACGAGGCAATTCAGATCATTCTCAATCAGTCTCATAGAAAAATCCACATCTGTTGATGCAGCTTTTAGAATTACTCAATCATAAAAACATAACAATGTTGGTTTCTTACAGATTACAATAGTATTAAGATAAAGGTTGACTGATATGGTATGATATATGAAAATATACGGTTCAACAAAAAATGTATTTCTCATACTGTGAGCACTGTCTGAGGTAAGTTGCTAACTAATTTGTGATACCTTGATGGAAAGTTAAATAAAAATGACCCTATTATTCATCTTGCCCGCGTATTCAGTGAGTAAAAAAAAAAATACACTGGAAGGCAACATAAAGTGCATGATTTTCACTGAAACCTGGCTGGACAGCGCCATTCCCGATGCGGCTATCGATCTAGCAGGCCGCACCGCCTATCGAGCCGACAGGTCTGCGGACTCGGGTAAGAAGACTGGCGGGGGGCTGTGCATCTATATTAACAACCTTTGGTGCACGAACGTCACGGTAACGGAAAAACTGTGCAGTACAGAGGTAGAACTGTTGGTGTTAAAGTGCCGTCCATTCTATCTCCCTCGGGAATTTTCTGCCGTTTACATCTGCGCTGTTTACATTCCACCAGATGCTAATGCTAAGCTAGCGTTAGCACAATTGAGCAGCAGCATCAATAACAGCCTGGTAGCACACCCGGACAGTGTCTTTATTGCGGCTGGGGATTTTAACCACGCGGACCTGAAATCTGTACTTCACAATTTCCACCGTAATGTGAAGTGTGCTACCAGAGGAGATAGAACGTTGGACCAGGTGTACACCAACATGGCGAATGCGTACAGAGCCCAGGCTTATCCCCACCTGGGTCTGTCAGACCATCTCTCCCTTCTGCTACACCCAATATACACACAAAAGATCAAGAGCACTGGGATTACAACCAAAACCGTGAGAACATGGCCGCAGGATGCTATTCCGATGCTTCAGGACTGTTTCCACTGCACAGACTGGGATGTATTCAAGGTACAGGTCTATACAGGCCAGAACACCTCCACTGTCTTGGACTACATCTGTTTCTGTGTGGACAATGTAACAACTTGGAAACGATTCCGTGTGTTCCCTAATAATCCACCCTGGATGACACACGGAGTTCAACAACTTATTCGAACAAGGAACAACGCTTTCAAATCCGGGGACCAGGAGGCATACAGTGCTGCCAGGGCCAACCTGAGAAGAGGCATCAAGACTGCCAAGCAGCAGCACAGGAGGCGTATCGAGGCCAGGTTTGAGAACAACACAAACCCAAGGCAGGTCTGGGAGGGCATCAGGGCTATCACGGACTACAAAAGAAGAACACCATCACCCTCAGCCGACAGTTCTACTCTGGCTGAGGATCTAAATCTCTTTTATGCCCGTTTTGACAGGGAGAACACCGACCCTGTCCTGTCCCCTCTCCCCTCAACCGACCCTGCTCCGGTCCTGAGCACTCATGAGCTGAGGCGTGTGTTCCGGAGCATTAACACCAGGAAGGCGGCCGGGCCGGATGGAGTGCTGGGCCGGGTGCTAAAAGACTGTGCTGCGGACCTGGCGGACGTCTTCACCTCTATATATAACACCTCGTTGTCCTGTTCACTGGTACCATCCTGTTTCAAAGCAGCAACCATCGTTCCCATCCCAAAACAGTCAAATGTCACATGTCTGAACGATTTCAGACCTGTGGCACTCACCCCCATTCCCGCCAAATGCCTGGAGAGACTGGTCATTAAACACATCAGAGCTGCTTTTCCACCATCCCTGGACTCGCACCAGTTTGCATACAGGGAGAACCGGTCAACCGAGGATGCGATCGCCACATTACTGAAGCACTTGGAACACAGGAACACCTATGCACGGCTCCTCTTTGTAGACTACAGCTCGGCTTTTAATACCATCCGGCCATACAAACTCCGTCCCAAACTCCACCAACTGGGACTTAACTCCTCTCTGTGCAACTGGATTGTGGACTTCCTCACTAACCGTAGACAGAGTGTCAGAGTGGGTAAGAACACCTCTTCCACCCTTGTGGTCAACACCGGTGCCCCTCAGGGGTGTGTTCTGAGCCCTCTGCTATACACTCTCTTCACCCATGACTGTATTTCCTTCTGCGCGTCCAATCTCATTGTTAAGTTTGCAGATGACACTACAGTGCTCGGACTTATATCCAACAATGATGAGACAAACTATAGGACAGAGGTGCAACAACTAGAGTCATGGTGCCACGACAATAACTTGGTCTTAAACACCAAAAAGACCAAGGAGATCATTGTAGATTTCCGGAAGAGGGGTCATAACAACCATCTGCCTCTCTTCATTGGCAGTGAGGCGGTGGAGAGGGTGAGCAGTTTTAAATTCTTGGGGGTAACTGTGACCGAGGACCTGTCCTGGGGCAACCATATCACCTCAGTTGTACGGAAGGCCCAACAGCGCCTCTACTACCTGAGGAGACTGCGGAGCGCACACATTCCCAGATCTCTGATGTTGAACTTCTACAACTGTGCCATCAGCAGCGTTCTGACGTATGGATTTCTAGTGTGGTTCCCCAGCTGCACCAAGGCCGATCAGCAAGCACTCCAGCGGGTGGTGAAAGAAGCTGGCAGAATTATTGGAACAAGTCTGCCAGAGATCAGTAATATCTTCCCCACTCGCTGTCTGAGGAGGGTGCACAGTATCCTGCGGGACCAACATCACCCTGCGCGCCACCTTTTCCATCTGCTGCCCTCAGGGAGAAGGTACAGGTCTATACAGGCCAGAACATCCAGACTGGCCAACAGCCTGTATCCACAGGCTGTGAGGCTCCTGAACTCTCTGCCCCCCTCTCACGGACAATAACCATATCCAACTTCTTAATAGCAATGAACTGGTCTGCATTGGTGCATCATATCTTTATTCTCTTCCCCCTCCTGCCCCCCCCCCCCCTCTTTCTTAAATAGATAACTATCATATCTGATATCATATCTCACAGTACAATAATATTGAATGGGTTGCATTGTTGTATTTTGTCATGTTTCTCAGGTCTTTGTCTGAATTTCTACGAACATTATTGCTAAGGATTGTCTTATTGCATTGGAGTCACACTGGGTTAAATATGTACACTTGGGTTTTAAGGGGTATTTATTATTTTCTTCTTTTTTTTGGGTTGTATGGAAGCCCCAAACGCAATTTCATTGTTCTTGACAATGACAATAAATAAATAAATACTAAATAAATACTAAATAAAAAAAATAAATACGCTGTCGTATACGCCGGTCAAGCACATCCCGAACATGCTCAATGGGTGACATGTCCGGTGAGTATGCTGGCCATGCAAGAACTGGGACATTCTCAGCTGCCATCTGCCCTGAACAATGTGAACCATGATTCATCCGTGAAGCGCACACCTCTCCAACGTGCCAGACGCCATCGAATGTGAGCATTTGCCCACACAAGTCTGTTACGGCGACGAGCTGGAGTCAGGTCAAGACCCCAATGAGGACGACGGGCATGCAGTTGAGCGTCCCTGAGACGGTTTCTGACAGTTTGTGCAGAAATTGTTTGGTTGTGCAAACCAATTGTTCCAGCAGCTGTCTGGGTGGCTGGTCTCAGACGATCTTGGAGGTGAACCTGCTGGATGTGGAGGTCCTGGGCTGGTGTGGTTACACGAGGTCTGCGGTTGTGAGGCCGGTTGGATGTGCTGCCACATTCTCTGAAACGCCTGTGGAGACGGCTTATGGTTGAGAAATGAACATTCAATGCACGGGCGACAGATCTGGTTGACATTCCTGCTGTCAGCATGCCAATTGCACGCTCCCTCATTGCTTGTGGCATCTGTGGCATTTTGCTGTGAGACAAAACTGCACATTCCAGGGTGGCCTTTTGTTGTGGGCAGTCTGAGGTACACCTGTGCACTACTCATGATGTCAGAAGAGCATCCTGATGTGGCACACCTGTGAGGTGGGATGGATTATCTCAATATAGCAGATGTGCCCACTACCACACATTTGGACTGATTTGTGACCACTGTTTGGGAGGGATGGTTATATTGTGTATCTGGAATGAATTTTAGGTCTCTACGTCCATCCCATGGGGAATGGGAGCAAAAACAAAAGTGTTGCGTTTATATTTTTGTTCAGTGTAGATTGGTGGAGTGGCTTCAGAGTCTGTTGTGATGAAGAAAGAGTTGAGTGTTGTGTTTTGCATCTGGGTGTCCCACTTTCCTTTCTATTACATTAAAATCAGTTTGCGCTGTACTGTCAGGGGAGTAGCACACACCTCAAAATCTTTTTGTATGTGCGTGGTTCTGTTTATTTGTTTAGACAGTCACTCAACTGGGCCAAATTTAGTGAACAGCAGTTTTCAGCTGTGCTATCATAATTTGAAAAGAGTCATTCTTCTTAAATCAACGGTCATTTAACATGATAAACTTGCATATGTAGCAAATATGCTACCAGGACACTTGACTGATGACTGCTGAAACTGGACCTTGGTATGCTGAGGTCATATATTTGATTGAAAATCAATGATGATTTATTTTTACAAGTTTGCTTAATCATTAATTGTCACTCATCACATTTTTGAGGAACATAATACTTTTATATGAGATGAAAGCAAAAGACCCAAACATTTAAGTGCACGTTTAAATAAAAAAAAAAAGGGGGGGGGGGGGGGATTTGTATGGTGTACAGAAGTACAAGAGTATACTCAAGTCACTTAAGATCAATAAATGTTACTGTGGTGAGAATAAGGCACAATGGGACCACAGATCTGTGTTTTGAGCCATTTTATTCTCACCACAACAACCCTCTCAACCCTGCCTCCCTGTGATTTAACACTGCGGGCGTGATCTGCAGATGCCGTGCAAGTGCGTCCGCACGGCACCACAGTCCACACCCCACCACAGTTACTTCTCTCTTTGTACCTCCATAACCACATTGGAACAATTTGGTCATTGGTGGGGACTTTTTGGGGACTGATGGCAGATATGGCTATTTTGACCTCACTCTGTCTTTCACAAAAACACAGTACAGCACAATTGAACTTAGATGCTTTACTTTGCTGTTGTACCGATACAGATGGCAAAGCTGAAAACTCATACACTTACTGTACAGTTTTTCTGTCTGTAGCACTTTTTATCCATCTTTCTGTTTCACTATCTCACACGCACATACACACACACACACACACACACACACAAACACACTTGGCATGCATAGCAGCAGTCATTTTTCTTGTTAATGTAGCGTGTCGAATTTGCAGGGCGGCGGCGTGCAAATGAAAGGTTGCACGTCTCACTCGCTTGGCAATATGTATTTGATAAGAGCTGTAAATCAACTAGTGTAGCAAAGCAGAGCCTGCAGGGACAGACAAAACACATGTTAATGGAAAGAAGCTCTAAAGTGTAGTGGGATACTCTATGTGTATGAACAACTAAGATGGAAAGAGTGTGTATCAGACAACTAAAATAGAGGTCAAATAAATGGAGAACCAGAATGAAAAAAAGGTCATGTGAGAGAGGAGAAACAAAATCTGGATAAATTTGTGTGTACATGTGAGGAAGATTTAAATGGCTTTAATGGCTTTTACTGTGAAGCAAAAAGCAAAGTCAGTTTAGGTAGCATTTGCAGTGCTCGGTCATTAAATGTGTTACATTGCTAAAATGATTTGCCTGTAATTAATTAAGGGCCTTTCAGAAAAAAAAAGGTAAAAGGTGAGTGGTGGCTTCAACGCTATCAGTGTACCAACTCTGTGACAAACTCTGGGGCAAATATTTTTCTTGGCCATTATACCCAAGCAAACAAACTGTCTCACAGTCATTCGCTCCTTCTCTTTATCTATCTCACACACACATAAAGAGTTACACACACACACTGTGTAAGTGCAAATATATTATATAGCAATAATCAATGCTACCAACAACATTATTCTTGCTTTTGATCAGCACCATGGACAGCAACTGTATTCAAATGTCAGGAACTCGAACATTTAAGCTTTATACAATAAACTCACCAAATCTTGTAGAGATTAGTACTAGTACTGTAGACTGGGGTCCTGTCTGGCTACCCCGTAGGAAGTAAAGCCCCACACTATCATAATCTTCATTTGTATATGTCACAGCATTACCATCTACACCATTTTCAAAACTGTAACCTCTCTTCAAACGGGAAGGGTGATAAACTGTCAGTATGGTTTTTTTTCCTGTGCTTCCGCATTTGTTGTTAACCTGTATTTCCAGAACAATTTACAGTGTTGCTTAATGATGACAATCCTACTTTTAATGGAGTGTAATAAAATTCAAGCATTACAAAACAAAGCTACAGGAATCTAAATAAGCCTACAAAGCAAAGTGAGTAAAAGAAAGTAATCTGATACGTTACACATTTTTGCTTCCAGAGAAATAGTCTAAAGAAAATACTTGATTCACTACGCATCATCATAAAAAACTAAAGATAGCGATTTACATGTGTTGTAGTTGCACACTGACACATTTGCAAACACGCATAACTCAGAGGGAGATAATATATGTATCACTTCATTGGGCTATACCAGGTTGAATCTGAACTGTACTGATGATATGTGCCTTCCCAGGGCAATAAAAGGGATGTATTATAGTCTGTGTGGCATTATTCCTTGTGTGTTTTTGTATGTGTGTGTGTGTGTGTGTGTGTGTGTGTGTGTGTATATGTGTGTGTGTGTGTGTGTGTGTGTGTGTGTGTGTGTGTGTGTGTGCGTGTGCGTGTATGCCCTGCAAGCATAAAATAGTGTGGTGTATTTACCTTAATGGACAAAAGCACTATGGGTCTATTTTGACAAGGTGAAGGTAATACTGTTATTACTGTGCTCCCTGTAAAATAACTCTACATTATTAGAACAACAACAGATAGTGTCATCATAACATACATGCGTCCTCACACATACACACAAATTCACAGAAGTACACGGTAATACACAGATGAAAAATAAATTCCAAAGATAAATAAATATATGCCTGCTAACAAATAAACTATATTACCACAACTTCAGCCGTAATTTTTTGATAATTGAATCAACATAATACACAATACAACGAACAACTTTCTACAGTTGTAAGAAAAAAAATTGTCCTAATACAGACAGAATGCAACACATGCCCATTTTAGCTTCATTGGGATAGTAGAGGAAAAAAGGGTGATATTTGGAGAAATGGCCTGAGAGGCTTTATGTGACCCTTATTACTCATAAAGAGTAATAGAGCATCTGGATGTGGACTACTGCTCTTGTTTTCCCCTATGATTATTCTCACTGGGGTGCAAAATGCATTTCACTGCTGCATCCTCATGGCTCCGTGTGTTTGACAACCAAAAAGTAGCTCTTATTTTTGAAAACCATGTTCAAAATTTTCAGTTAATAAAATGGATGATGTCTTTTTAATGTAACTGTTATTATTCTGAGAAATAATATAAACATTTAAAATAAAAGTTACCAAACACCTCATGCTTATAGTTATTTAAAATTTTTTTAAAAAAGCTTTGACGTACAAAAACACTATCAAGAACAGGAAGATATCTGACATGCATAATGTTTTTAAAATGAAGTTGAACATTAATTACAGCAGTCCTGTTAATCCTAACCAATTAACAGGGTGGAAAACAAACACACCACTGTACTCCCAGAGGAACCCACCCGAGGGATTAATAAAGTTCTATCTAATCTAATCTAATCTACTCTGAACATTTCTATTAAAAATAATCATTTAAAAAACAAAAAAACCCGAGAAGGTCTATTTGTTTGATGTAAAACTATTTAAACAGCCGACGCAAAGGTGTGTGAGTCAGAGAGAGCAGTTTTGAAGATAAAGAGAACAGAGCTATTAATTCAGCATGCTCATGTGGGGGTTTCCAGTGTTATTGTTATCATCTGGAGTCACTTATTCTGTCCTGTCTACCTGTTCAAAGCCATTTTCTGAAAATTGTTCTATTTACTGTCTGCCCCCACAGAACACTTGAGAAAAAGGAATTCTGTTGATTTAGCATTGATATAAAGATGAATTCACAGTTCATTCATACATTTAGCTTGTCAGTTTTTCCCTACTTGTTTCTACATTTAGAATCAGAATTTCTTCATGTGTAGGTCAGTTTACCAGTTTAGTTCTGTGCTATTTAAACTACAAAAGGAAGGTATTTTGTTCTTTAGTAGTAATGGGGCAGTTAAATTGCTGGATGTTAGATTTTTCCTCTGCTTAAGAATTTTTGACAACCCCTTTTTCCCCAAGTGCAAATTAGTGCCAATAGTTTCAAATAGGTCCATAATTTGCTGAGCAAAGACACAGTTTTTGTAGTTTAGCTTCTTTTAAACCACCACAATGGATTTTTAAATAAGCAATCAGTGTGTGATTGGGGTTTTACACAAATTGTTGTAAATTTGTATTTTATAGCTATAATTTGAAAAAAAAAAAAAAAGATGCCTAAAGAGAAAAAAATTTTAACAACAGAAGGACTGCTAAAACTTTACAAGTTACTAAATCAATGATGTGCTAAAAGAATGAATGCACTGGGCAACTTAGCAAGACCAAAAGCCAAGAAAGACCAAGGCATATCATTTTCAAGGTCTATAATCTTAGAGTTTGCCAGAAAACAATTAATACGTAGCCTATCCAGTTCTGGGGAAAACTAACAAACAAACAAACAATCAAAGAAACAATCTTTGGTCAGAAAAATTTAAATTAACTTGCATCTAAAAAAGGGAAGAAATCCTCTGTATCCTGAAAGTATCATGATACAAAGCATGTTATATTATCTGTCAAATATAGTAGAGGCAGTTTTGTAACATGACAAGCATGACTGTCAATGTAACTGAACCACTAATATTTGTAATAGTGAAGCATACAGGGCTGTAGTCTCTGCTCAGATTCACCCAAATGCTGCCAAACTGATCAGGCAGCACTTAGCAGTGCAAATGAATAATGACCCAAACCATACTATGAAAATGACTCAAGAGTTTCTTGAGGAAAGGAATTTGGACATTCTTCAATGGTCAAGTCACCTGATTTGAACTCAGTGGAGCATACTTTTGAGTTATTAAATACAAAACTGAATGCAGAAACATCCACAAATAAGTATCAGCTGAAGGTAGATGCAGTAAGGGCCCATCAGAGCATCTTAAGGGAGGAACACAGAGTAAGTATTAAAACTAATCAGTGTATTTAAAATTATATTTTGCTCAATTATCATTGAAAAATGGAGACTATGTATGAAAATAAGTCTAATTCCTAAACAGTTAATGTTTTTGTTTTTTTGGGGGTTTTTTTTTGTAAAACTACTTGAATTAAAGCTCAAAGTCACCTCAGTCATATCTTGATTGTTTCATTTAAAATACACTTTGGCAATGCACAGAGGCAAAAACTAGCTAAAATGCACCTTTGTTCAGTAAATTATCTACCTAACTAAATAAGCACCAAGGATAAAAATAGAAATTCAAATTCTTTCTGAATGCATTTTTTATTAAAAAGATATACCAAGCAAGCAGAACATAGTGGAAATTCAATATCTCTTACATCCAGCAGTCTTTTCTCTGTTGCAACTACTGTTTACAGTTTCTTAAGCATGGTGGATAAGCCAGCTAAGCTCCACCGGTTTGTGAAGTCATCACTATTACATATCATCTTCTACTTAAATTAACACTATATCTGGTGAATTCGGGATCTTGAAACCTCAGTCCTCCAGTTTTCTCTTTTAAGATCTTCCATTTAGTAGTACATTTCCTCTACATTATACAAAAGTCAGCCCTTTCTGATGTGTCTATGGGTGAGAAAGATCAACTTTTTTTTGTTCCACCAAAGTATTTCTTGCATTGGTGATTTTCTTCATATCCATTCTAGCTCCGATTTTGTTGTATTACAGTGCCCACTTTGAATTCCTCAATTACACTTCTGGATGTCTTTGATTTGCAGGAGGTTGTTTTTTTTTTTATCATCGCCAATCCTTTTTCTGACAGGCCCTCTCATTTTTTTTTCTTTGGTGGTCAGAATTCTATCTCTGGGTGGCAATCCTGTCACTGTAGATGAGAATGTGGATGCCCAAACTATCAACAGCCAAGCTTTCAATGGCAGAAATGTTACTCTATAAAACAAAGGAATTATGACTATTTGGATAATAAAATCCATCACAGATATTGCAGTCTGAAAACAAAACATTAAAATATGTTTTACTTATTACACATTGTACACTAAGTCTCTCACTGAAAGCCCGGTCCATGATTTTTCAATCAAAGATGCCATACTTTTCCAAAGATTAAAGTCATAGTTAATGTCAGAGGCATCTTTTGCTTTTGATTACTGACAGTATGTGCAGCAATGCCGGATGCTGAAGGTTAGCAGTCCTGTTTAAAGAGCAAGAAAATCAGTAAAACAGTGGTTGGAGGTGTTTACAGGTTTATTTGTCAGGAGGGTTTTGTCTTGTTTTGAAATGTTGAGTTTTTCACTTTGTTTACATAGTTTTTTTTAATCCTCTGACTTTTTTTGTTTTTACTGGCCTTCACAAATTCACACATTTTGGTAACTGATTGGGTTTAGGAATTGAAAACTACATGTTTAGTTTAAGGTATGGGAAAAAAATTCTTGAAATATGCTTCTTCACATTACTAACCCTCCACACTGAAGTGAGATGCTGCTGTCACTGACAATTGGCGGGATTTGATACCCTAGAAATTAAGTTTATGGTGGTAATATTTTGTACAGATTTCAGGTCTACTTTTTTTAATAGTGTAGAGCAATGAGCTGAAACAAATGTCCATCTACCACCTACTTACACTTTTTAAAACAGTACAGTTCTTTCAAGTCAGCATAATAAGCCTTACAGGTAAAAGCTAGTAGAAAAATAAGGGAAAATAATTTATGAGTCCTCTTTATCCATGGGTATCATTATGTTGCACAGCTGACAAAAGCAAGACACCTACCATGGTAGGTAAAGAAACTGTGTGAGCGAGTCAGGATTTTATTATTTCCAGGTAGACTATGCTTCTTTTGAATGGTTATTGAGTACTGGGGTAAAAAGCCAGTAACAGTAACAGTTACTAACCATTATTAGAGCAGCAGAGTGGCAATAAAATCTTGAATACATTATAAGTATTTGATATCAAATGTATATTTCATCATACAGCTCTAATTTCAAATATATTTGTTATACAAACCTTTATCTTAATTAACTTTGGGTGTAAATGCCTCTCCATCATCAAAATTCCTGCTGGTCCTCCCAAGGGCAGCTTATAGAAATCGTATGTGATTAGACCCCCTACTAAAGTTCCTAAAGGTTCTCAAAGAATCAGTTGGCCTCTGGGTACAATCATCACTTAATAAAATGTAATCATCTGACACTTATCTGCTTCATGAAAAGAAAGATAGAGGAAAATAATTTCAGTAATTCCACACAGTAATTCCTAACTAACTCATAAGAACCCATTCTCATTGCATTCAGCTGTTGCAGATCGAGCATAATAACTTTTAATTTTTATTGCACAAAAGGATGAGACCGTGAAGGTAAAGCATCTAGGACAGAAACAGCTGCATTATACTGCTAACACAACTTTGACTCTTTGCACGAATCTGCACAGACAGCACGCTAATGCTAAGCTAGCCAAGAACTCAGAGTGATGTTAAAGCTGAATGTTTGCCGACTCCAACCCAACAGTCAGACCTTGAACTTCAATAGGTAACAAACTGATGAGCAGTCAGGCTGCAGCCTCCATTTCTACCTGTTTATGTTTGTACAGCAGAATCACTGTGGTGGTCGTTTTGTGGTGCCTCTATGCTGGTTTTCGTTTTTGGCTTTGTGTTCATACCTAAATACTAAGAGAAAACTTATATGACTTTATTTTTTTGAGTAATGACCCCAACACTAATGAAAGCAAAGAAGGGAAATACCTCCAACTAAACCAACATTTAACCACACAGCATGCAGTTGATTGCATGAATGTAATGCCTTTGATATGCTGCTTGGCAATGATGGTCACTATCAAAGTGGAGCCACTGAGAACCCAATAAAAATTGATAAGGCATTGGTACAATAAGCAATACTGATAATGGAATCGGAATTGCTAAATCCTTATCAATCAAAAGCTACCAGACACTGAATCAATTAGAAAAAGAACAGAACTGATTCTGCTTTCATTTATTTCTATCTCTGATCCAAGCAATGTTAATCAGTGAATTTTGTTTTTGTAGCTTTGAGTCATCTATGATGGAGCTGCTCATTCCTAATTAAATAATGGATATTGTTGATCTGATTTGTTGGCTGACTAACCTTTTGCACAAGTACAAATGAGAAGAGTAGGGCTGTAAACCTTGTCTAAAGATTTTCCAAAACAAACGTGCTTTGCGCTTTCTTTTTTGTCTATAAATTGCTTTTTTTGCTGTTTTACATCAGTTTGTACAATCATCCACAAGCAAGAGTTTCAGACAATCTTTTAAGTCCAAGAGCATGAGAATCGATTAGTCTCGATTAGTGTCGTATCACATTTTAGACAATCCCAATAACAGACAGTTTCCCAAATCATGGTTTACGCCTAGCCCCAACTAAGCAGAAAATTTCTGTAAAGTGCAAAAAAACTTGATCTAAATCTCAGTTTAGACCAAATCTGTGTTTTGGAAAATGAGCATTTATTGCTTGAATAAAAAGCTAAATTCCTGTTTTCTTTGCCCCACGAGAGGTTTAAAAACAGGATTTAAAATTTAAAAAAAATTGGTGTGTTTCTCTTTGTGCACGTGCATGCCTTTTACAGTATGAGTAAAATCATGATATTATCATGTTAAAAAACCAAAGGCTTTTATTTTTTTAGTTTAAGTAATTAATTGATTTATTTTGCAGAAATATATAGATAAATGGAAATAAAACAAGGAGCAGTCGGCCAGTTTTTTGGTTATGGGATTTTATTAGCTTCCATTAACCAATTTTAAACAATGACAATAGGCAAAAAGAAAAAAAAAATAATTAAAAGGAAAAAAAAAGCAACTTTAGGGCTCATGTCTGCTAGTACCTCCTCTACTCTGTAGTATATTAAACTGCTGCCCATGTGTGACTATGTAACAGTGTAATAGATTTTGTAAAATCTAACCTGTTTCGGTGAGGTTGGATTTTTCAGCAGTCAAATGTACCTGCTATAAAAGAATGTTTTTGCTTGCTTGATCTACTGCTATCAGCTGGCGTTATCAAAGAGAAATAGTTTTTTTTAAATGCATATTTTTAGAAGTCATGTGCACTGGTCTGAAAACAACTTTACTGGTATCACAGCCAGTGTAAAAGGTGGAAGTAGTTACTATGATGTAATCCACTGGTTAAGAAGCCTTAAGATTAGTGCTTTTATTGTGCCATCTTAGTTTTAAAGAAATGTGATTTCCTCACTGAATAATGACTTATAATTGATAGATTTTTAGGCAGTGAGCGTGATGACAGAATACCATGGATAATACTCTTCTTTTTTCTTTTCTTTTTTTTTAAATGACCAAGATTTTATAAAATAGGCTTATTTTTTGCATTCAATGCGACCCAAAATGAGCGACTAAGTTCATAAACACATCGGGTCAAGACAGATCAAAACAGGTCAAAACAGAAAGCCATTTTTCCAGTAGACTTATATAAGAAAATAAAGTCTCTGCAAGAAAAGCTATTGTCATCTGTGACAATAGCTTGACTTGTGACAGAGTATACTTTAGGTTTAAGGCACTTCTGCATTGGCTTCATATTCCACAACCCAGAAGCTACAACCATCTTTTATACTGTCTACGACTGATACTATGTTGGAATGTTCTAGCAAGATTTGGAATGGCAAGGGACATCTGCAGAGTTAGACAACTTTTCTGAAAACAAAGCAGTGCTCATTTTCTGTCAGAAAAATAAGGCAACTATTCCTGTGCAGCATGTTGAATATTGACTGTAAAAGATGCCTAATCATCTTAGTAGTATGTGCAACTATGAGAAACAAAACAAAAATTAAATGAATAATCTGTAGAAAAATAATTGCCATATGATATAAGGCATTAATTGACCAATAAAGATGACTTCTAAGAAAAACAAAATTAAAACGTTATCTTGATTCTGCATTTACAATTCTGCCTAAATCTGTGCAATGTTACCGGTGGCACCAAACATGAGTTAAGTCTACCCTCTAGAAGCTACCAGTTGTGGCAGTTATTTTATTTCATTTCAACTGAATTGAACTGGATTCAGTTTATATAGCAAAATCACAATAACAGCCATCTCAAGGTGCTTTATATGAGGTAAAGACCAGATAATATTAGAGAGGTTATCTCTGATATTTGTAAAGGCAAATAAGTTAAACTATTTCTCTCAGGACAAGCTAGCAGTAGTTTAATAAGCGTGTTGTACATTGTGGTTTTTGCTGACATTGTTATATATATATATATTTTACAGTGTATTTCTTTCTTTGATATCAAATACAGTGCAAGCTGAAATACCCAATCTGCAGTCTCTCAAAAATAGCCTTGTATTTTTTAAGTTGACATCCATATATTTTTAAAAAATAAAAGTAGGTAAAATGGATTTCCAAAGCTGTAAAGTATGAATACATTCACAGCAATTTAAGAAAGATTTTTCAACTGAGAGCATTGCAACACTTATACCTTAAGCAACTATTGAACTAGGATCCATATGACTGTTCCTTTGGAGCACAGCAGTCTTATAACTACATCGGAGAGCAGAGTAGGATAGATACAGTAATGTGTCCAGAACATACAGTATAGTTGTCATCATCAGTCAGAATATCTATTGCTTTGGTGGAGGCCATACGGCAATTTTTATTCCCCATTTGGCATCAGCTCAGGTCTCTTATCTGTGTCTGTTTACACCGCATTTTCTTTTTGTTCCCAATTCTTTCCATTTCAGACCCAATCATTTGTGTTTTGATGCCAGCGTGTATTTTTCAAATGTTTCTTGTTTAACAAATGATTGAAAATAGAGATGCTTTTAGTAATCAAAATTATGCCCTTGTTTTCAATTGAATGAGCCCACTAAAAAAACATTGTGACAGTTGGTTTAATTTGCTTTCCTAAATGGACCTCTGAGACTCGCCCTTCTCAAACAATTTTGAGTGTAATGGCCTCCATTTTTACATCTCACGGAGGTAAACTGATTTCTACCCTGTACAAAGACAAGAACTCATTCAATACTTGAAGTAAAGACCGGAACATCTTTAGAAAAAAAGAACCCATAAGATCACTTTCACATTGTGGTGGTAGATAGTATTGTGTACCATATTTGCACTGTAAAATGTACAAAATATCACCAAGTTGTTGGCTAGTGGCCTGCAATCTTATTCACAAGCACTTTGAAGCATGTTTATTTATTTACAACATACAGTGTACTCTGAAACAGTAACACATTTATAAATAAATATTGCAATCTTAACATCGTACAGTTCTCCTTTTTTATTGTCGGTTCTTCATGACTCGTCACCTGAGCTTAACGAAGGTGAGGCAACCTTTGCCTGTTCTGAGTCCTTCTTTCCACTTATTCTTTTATGTGCTATCATTCACCAGCAGGCCTATTACTTTCAGTCTTTGTCCTTGCCCTGTCATTCCTTCCTCACCCTCTCAAACATGATTTCAAATAAATAGGTATCTAGAAGGAAAAAAAGGATCATATATTCTTAAATCTTAATAAATCTCTGAAATAAAACGCTACAGTTAATATCTTCCCAAATTAGGGAAAAACATAACAAAGAAAAACATAAAAACCTTCTATTTATCAAAAAGGACAAACAAAAGGAAAAAAACCCCAATATATTCATAATAATGTTCAACAAGCTAGTACGTATCCATATCTGTTCGTCAGGTATCCATTCCATTATCATTATCCATTCACATGTCATTCAGTACATCCTGTTATCTCAATGTTCAACACTGCAGGTACTCCTGTCTGTCTGGTTGCCTATGTGGTACATTTTTTTTAATAATCTTCATTATTAGGTGCTCAGTCAGGCTTTGCAAAGCCCAACCACTTCCTTTTTTTTAATATGAGACACTTCAGTCAGTCCCCTTACACTCAGTGTTTCACTGTGTGTGTATTTTTCTTTTTTTTTAACTTCACAAATGTTCTACTGTTGTCCAATCACAGACAAGGAGATGGGCCAGGGGATGACAGGAGTGATTCTGGATAGAGGGAGAAAGCCATCATTGGCTGCAGGGAAAACAGAAAATCAGCCTCAAATATGGCTAATGTCCTTTCCTGTTTGTAATTGTGCAAGAATAAATGCCTCTGTCTTGGATCCAAGGGAGAAACAGTCTTTTGTAAGATACATCATTTTCCAACTCTCAAGACACTCTGTTGTTTCAAGAAAGAGCACATTTGCCTGAATACAGAGCTGAATGGCAATTCCCACTAGTAACTGCAAAATGCCTGAATTTCTAGTTGAGTACTTGGACTATATATATTTATTACATTTCACATGTTACTTATGAGAAATGCCATAAGAAATGGGTCATATGATAAACCAACAACACATATTCGTCAGAGAACTCATTACGTAACCATTCTGCAGACTCGGCAGGTAAATGTTTGTATATCAAAAGTAGATCAATGATTAGTCAACGGCCACAGCAAAGGTTGGCAATAAACCACACGAGTAAAAAAGACTTCTGAAGGCAGGACATGATGTAAGTCCTTCCCATCCTCGTTTAAATGTAAAGTGGCTTACAAATGTCTGTCCAATAACGTACCCTGAATTTACTGTAAGTATCTATACAATGGTTTACTAATTTTCTGAAAGTAAACATTTAAAACAATAGTGACTTTATTATTGATTTTTACACTAATATTTTCACAATAAATAAAACAGAAAAAACTCAAAGTTTTTTATTATTTGCTACCATTAATTTTAGTGTGAGCTAGTGATGCTTTTCATAGCCTAAGGGATGCTAAATGTAAGCGTCCCCAACCCAACACAATGTCTCTTAGATACTCTTCCAGACACATCATCACACTTTATGTTCCCTTCACGCTTCCTATATCCCTCCCATTCTCCCTCCATATATCCACTGCAAAGGCATTATAGGTGAATTGTACTCATTGTCCATTCTCCCCCTACTGTACTAATCCTCTGCCCCGCCATTTCTCAGTTTCTTTCCCATCAGTCACAGATTGTCTTGTAGCCTTTCCATATAGGTTCTGATTTCAGACTGACCTAGGTCCATATCCTGGCACACCCACTTGATATCATCTTCACTCCCATTCGTCACCAGGACTGATGAGTTGGTGTATGGGCCACCACCTGAATTATCATTGGGCAGAACAGTGGCAAAAGATGTGAATTTGACGCGTTTGCGTTTGGCCGCTGCAACAGCAGCTGCAGCTGTGGCTTGGGGGGAATTATTCAGATGCTCCTTTTGACCTGTAGCATCTTTGCCACCAGTAGTGATTGCTGAAAGGCACTGATGCGATTCTGGAACAGATCTAGGCAAGGTTTGTCCATGGGTGACACCCCGATGTCCACCTCTGCCACCGCTCCCACTTATAGTGCCCATTCCCATTACCAAGGTGTTACCAGCCCCATTCAGTAGATACTTGTTCTCCTCGTAGCCCCCTTCATTGCGGTCAATTATGGTGGTGCACTCATCCGGCATGCCACCCTGGCATTGGTCAGGGTGGTCTGCTAAAAGGTCAGCCTCAGTGCCAAGCCACACCCAGTCGTGGGCATGGTTCATGTTGCCTCCTGCCTCTAGAACTGGGACTTGCTTGTGACGGTATCTGCAGAGGAAAATTCGTAATGAAACATCAATGGAGGTAAAAATTTAAACAGATGCAGTTTCATGACTATAATCTATAGGCATTATCAGACAATACAAGGAATGACTGCAAAAATTAATACTCAGATAAAAGTTGAGGATTTTACCCCATCAAAATATCACTAAAAAGTTCAAGAAAATTTGAAGGAGAATTAAGTCCAATTTTAGGTTTTCATGGTACTAGCAAAGCAATAAGTGATGCATCACGGGTCTGTTATCCATCCATCCATTTTCTCAACTGCTTAACCAGTTTTGGGTTGCTGGGAACTATCAACTTACATTTGGTGAGAGTCATTTGTCATTTGATTTGTCTCTTAAAATCCACACAAAATAGCAGCACACAAAGGATATGAGAACATAAAACATGTTTAATGCAAAAACATTTATCTGAGAGGTATGCTGGATTTTTGTGCCAACCACCGCTGCTTTCCACTGATCACTTAATAAGCCACAGAGCAATTAATGTTCTCTGCCATTTTGAAACAAAAAGGAGAGGACAGAATCAGAAAAGAACAGATAACTGATTACTGCATTTGATCAGCTGATTTTAGAGGCTAAAGCGGGAGGAAGGATGACTGGAAGGATGCAATCTTATCACAGGTAAAATAAGCTCATTGAACATTCCTGCTATTGTAAGGGTAATTCATTATTTATTTATTATTTTTATAATTGTTTAGGCTCAGTGATATGTGTTTCTAATAAACTAGCCTGTTGATATGAATACTTCACTCCCAACTGGAGCAGTAGTTACCTCTCTAAAAAGTAAAGACTGAGTGTATCAATGGGATCTTGAAAATCAGACAACAATCTCTACACTTGAAATTGTTTTATTTTCAATTGACTTCTCTCAAAAGGTTTCTCTCACAAAATAATGTGGTTGAGCAAAGGTGCTTATGCCCATCATTAAATATTGTTTGCAATGAATAAGCTTTCTTACAGGTTTTAACTTTGTACAAGACATTGATCTGGCTTAAATTTTAATCCTCCAATAGACAATGGTTACCTAATATGGGCATATTAGGCCCATACCGATTACCTGTCAAAACCAGCTTTTTGGTTCATAGATCCTTTCAGTTTCACATTATATTCCACCCATATATTAACTAACCATAATGGACCTGCCTCAGTATTTAATGTGCATCATGTTTTGTTGCTGAGTAACATGTTTAGGTTTTCAGGGTTTTTTTGTTTTTTTTACCTGAAAGCAAAGCTGACACAGTTGATGAGGAAAACCAGTATTGCCAGGCAGAATACTCCCAGAAGGGCATACATCCCAATCTCCAGGTCTGACAGGCCTCTAGTGGGCTGGGTTAGCTCACTGTTTCCAGTCCCCGGTACCTCCACTGGTGCTGGGTAGCTACTGTAGTCGCCTGGTTGGTTGGGGCCACTGCCACGACTACTGCTGCTGCCACCACCAGCACCTTTGCCACCTGAAGCACGATGGGTTACTGTACTCTTGGTTGTTGAGCTAACCTGAAAATGGAAACGAAAACACAGATATAGTAAATGGTTAAAATATGTGGATTTTGTATATTCATTTGGATTCACGTAAATACGGCATTATTACACAAGACTGACTCCCTCTCCCCATTCTCCTGCTGGCCTGCTCGCACACTACGCAGCGACATATTGTCCTCTCTGCATCACAGTTATGTTATTTACTATATTTAACACAGCAATTTTCACAGAGGCAGGAAACATTGGGAGCTCTGTGCTAAGCATGGATAATGATCAGACTATATGTGTGACATACTGGAATGCCCTGGACCAAGAAGGTGCACAACCACTCACAGTGATTACACTACTTAAACAAACTAAACTTTGATGATTAAATGTGTTTATCCAATGTGAGTAAACTCTAAAACTACAGTTTAAGGAAAATACTCTTAAAAATATCCTTTCCTCACTGTTTTATTATTGTTTTTTTTTTCCATACCTTCCTCATGGCTCCTTCCTCTCGGTCCACTGCTGCACTGTTGGATTTCCACTCTCCTCCATCTTTTGTCCGTTGTTCACTGGTGCTGTTATCCAACCCTCCACCATCATCTTGCCCCCCTCTTCCCATCACTCCTCTTTCGTCATTTTTTGCTCCAAACTTAACTATAACATTTCCAACTCCAGATGCCAGCACACTCTTCCTTTTTGACTTCTGGCAAGTTTCAGAGATGACCATCTCTACTCGAAACAATGCCCCCTGCCCATCACCTTCTGCTACTACAATGGGCCAGTGCTGTTCCTAAATGACAACGAGAATGTGGAAGTTAATACCTTACAGTTTAAAACGCGTTTAGGCAGCTTTTGTTATGACTTTGCAAACTATAAATAAACCTTAACTGAACTGAATTGAATTGAATTTGGGCTTTCTGCTCTAAAAAGCATGATCTACAAATGTATAAAACTGTCACTTGTTTGCACTGCTGACAATATAAAGGAAGATGCCAGTACCTGATTGGTAACAGAAATGACATTCTCATCAAGTGAGACAGCTGAAAGTAGGAAGTCTTTTGGATCATATATATCCAATGGTGTCACTGAACCATCACTGTACTGGATCCATGCACTGATCCCAGCTTCCTGAAAAAGAGAAAAAAACCCTGCACAATTACAACTGAAGCTTTTAAATAGTTCATCCAGAAGATCAAAGAGAATATCTATCACTGATACTTTTTCTTTGCACAAGATAGAAAGAATGTTGTCATCTGATATTTCAAGCAAAGATAACTGACATCAACAAAGAGTCCTTGCTTTTTATTGGCTGTTCCCTCTTTCTTCTTTTGTGCCTTGCTTTATTTTACTTCCTCGCCTGTCTCTGTGATTTCTGATCTGTTTCCTATCATGTTTCCTATGTTTGTCTTTTTTTTGGTCTTGTTAACACCTGATCTTGCTTTTGTTCATCACAGTACATTCCCATCATGGGCCATGGCATACAGTTTTATACTTGCTGGACTCTTGTAAGTTTCAAGTTGGCTCCTTGGTAAAGTTCACATTTTATGCACTCAACGTGCCATTCTAAAAGTGTCTGCATTTTAGTTTTCTATTTAACGAAGTGAGTAGTGAAAGAGGTCATCTATGTCCACTGTGATTGACCATCTTTGAACAGAAGAGGTGGCTTACGACACCAACTGTCTGCCACCTACAGTGAAGTTTTGAGATCCCTTACTTCTCTAAAGTAGTTCACTTTAACATCATTGAAATTGTTAAATGCTATTGTATAAGCTTGGGAACTACTTGATGGAACACCTTTCTTCGACTCTGAGATTGGCCCACAGTCACTCACCTTTTAGAAAATACTCAAAGTCCACATTCACAGACTCAAAAGACTGTGGCATGCTCCTGTTAAATCCTTAGGGCAGTGTAAAATCATCAAGTGCATGAGATGTCGCTGACATTTAACCTTTTAGGAACCCCTTCCATACATTTCTGCAGGTTTTGCCCAGTGTAGTTATCCAGATCTAATACCACAGTAATTTCAAACATGTTATCAGGAGAAGCACAAAAAATTGGAAAGCTAATATTAGATATTACAAAGTGTCAAAGACCCAACTGTGTAACTTTTTAATCTTATTTACTGGTATATGGCATTTTCATAATGTTGTCGTAGTCTTGGGTCATTTGTCCCAGCCTTTTAGAATTAATGGTGTTTTGTGATTTCTTTGTGTATAATATTTTGGTTTTATATTTTTCAGTATCTTTTGGGCTCCTATGTTTAGTTTTCATGTTGTCTTGTCATGATGTCTCATCACCCTTTCCTGTGTCATTCCATGTTTCCCCAGCCTGTCATGTCTCTCTCTCTTGTGCTCTCTCATCCCCTCTCTCTCGTGTTCCCTCACTCCTTCTCTCATCTGCCTCTTCCTGCCATACATCCTTCCAAGCTTAAGCCCTCTGTCTCCCTTTGTTCAGTGTGAGGCTGCTTGTTCGTCTTCTCCCGTGTTCCTGGGCCCTAGTTTTTCCATTATCCCTGTGCTTTGCTTCTAGTTCAGTTTTTCCAGTTTATTTTAGCTATTGGTTTTGGTTTCTCTTATTTTGTACTTTCGTGTTCCACATTCAATAAACAGCGTGTTTTTCGTTCAACCTTGTCCCTTCCTCGAGTGTCTGTATTTGGGTCCGCTAAAAAGAAACACATGGTCTGCCGCCGCAGACCCATGACAAATGTATTTTGTCCAAATGCTGACCACACGTAATTTTCAGTTTGTTCATTTCTTACACAATTTTTTAACTAGATTTTCAAAGTAGCTTAAGAAAATTAAAAAAAAATGTAAAAATTAATTTTAAAAAATTGCTAAAATCTAATTGCTAAAACTAGATGTTAGCAATTGTACATTTCCACCTTCATAATTGTTAGTCTGCAATGCTATGCTTCCCAAACACATTTCATTATTCAGTATTGACAACTAAAACCTATACACCTGTTTTGTGGACAGAAACACTTTTTTTCTCTGATTTGTCTTTTTCCTGTTCAATTACAACAGGAAAAAAATCCATCCAAAGAAAAATACTTTCTGAATTTCACACTAAATGTACAAGAAAAGCAAAGATTTTTCTTCTTTCTTAAAATAATATCAGATAAGATAAACCTTTATAAACCATTTCTTTAAATGGTCCTGCTTCACAGATTTACATTGACAAACAGCTTTGTTCTTCTTATTAATAAAAATAAAAAGACTAATGCACTGATATAACCTAGTAAGTAAGATTTAGTACCTTTTTTTAATAAACTGCAGGATCAAACCTGTATTTTGATTGAGGTGAGCTGCTTAGCCCTTGGGTGGTATTTATGTTGTGGCAATTTTAAAACAAACAAACAAAAATAAGTATGAAGACAGCCTAACATATTCTATATAACTTCATAAGGTATAAAATAAACTTTGGCAATGTCATTAAAAAATCAAGAATAATAAGTAAATGGTACCTGTTAACTGTGTTAACGGGTATGTGTGATGATATAACGGATCAAAGTGGAGACGGAGACGGGTTAAAAAAAGATTTTTAAATGTTATAACAATTTTAGTTTCACTGTGTTTGTAAACATAGGTGACAAATTCATTTTGCGATTTATTTTTTTTATTTATTTATTTATTTTTGCCTGTCCAGTTTGGATCTTTAGCCATCAGAATTGTTGTCTGAAGGCCAAGAAAGATGCCAAGTGGATTTACTTTACCAAGTGGATCATCATGGCCTTGCCATATTGGTCCATTTGATTGACCTTTATTATAATTATGTATTTATTTTATTTTCGTTTTTTAAAGACGGGACAGACATGACTGGGGGATAGGACAGGGAGATGAATGAAAGAAAGAGAGGGAGAGAAAGAAAAATAGAGGGGAGAAGAGATGGTGAGAAAGGGGGGAAGAAAAAAAAGAAAGAAAAACAAACAAAACACCTGGATCACCTGTATGGAGATAAAAAAACCAGAAGAGAAAACAAACAACAAAGAGCAACATAATAAAAACAACACCATCACAATAAACTAGCTAACAATAGATAACAGTAGATACTTTTTTAATTTCACCTGTTGAGAATGAAAAAAGAAAACAAGCCGAAGAAAACGAGAGCACTAGAATAAACAACATCACGATGATCTATGGGAATATAACAGTAAATACTAAATATTAAACATTATTGTGCAGCACCTAAGATCGACAGTGTGCTTTGAGGTAGGAGCCAAAAAGGGTGTAGTTTGTGTGTGTGAGCACCCGTGTGTACACCTGTGAGCATGAATGCACTTGTTTTTAAAAGGTTCCTTCATGTAATGATCTGCTAGAGGGTGTGGGGAGCCACAGCCCCGTCCACCAGGGCATGAAGCAGGTATGGAGGAGATCAAAACTCCAGACATCCAGAGGCCCTCAGAACACAAGAGACCAAGGAAGACCAACAGAGGGGCAGCCGCGCCACTGTCCCAGAAAAGCTGAGGAGAGTCCCAGATGAGGGGTCACTCAGCAGCCGCGGAGCAGAAGCCAGGGGGGGTGGCAGTGACGTGCCCGTGAGCTCCGCCGGCAGCCAGCTGTGCCAGAGTGACCGAGCCCCAGGCCAAGAGGCCAAGGGCACCCCACCCCCGAAGTGGCCTGAGCGAGCCCCAGGCTCCAGGCCCCGATAAGCAGCCACCAAGGAGTGAGCCAGTGTGTACCTGGACGCCCATCCTCCACCCGCTCATATGTAGTGTTGATGCATGTGTGTTCTAAGGTGCATTTAAAACCCAGGAGGGCATCATTGTTGCGATTTAATTTCTTTTACTGGATTGTATTTAGGGCCTGAAGTTTCATTTAAAAAAAGAAATGGCTGTTGTAATCGGTTGCTGCTGTAATTGCTATAGTCTTGAAGTTACACTTCCCTAATTTGAAACTGATTATGGGAGAGATAGCATCTAGATAATGTTCGCAGTGCAGAATTACTATTTAAGAGCCATGATTATAACCTTTAGGGAATTACTGTGAAGAGAGGAACAGGCAACGATGGTGGCCATCATTTCACTTGTGTAATAAAAACCTAAAGGCAGAGAGTTGTCTGCATGTGAATCACATGGCTACATGCCCAAACTAGATAAAGTGAGAGGATGTGATGGCTTGCAGAAATGTTTTAATGTGTGAGTAAAATCACAGATATTCATAAGAACAAAAATCTTTTTATATAATTCATCCATCCATGTTCAGTGTGTCTGCCTCTGGCTCTATGAAAGCTGGGGTATGCTCACCCCTCATGCAACCTTGAACTGGGTACTCATCTAGCTGCATCTTCTTATTGGAGCCGAGAAGTAAATCTGAATAACAGGATCATAAAATTTTAGCAGATGTAGACTTGACGTAAAGTGATCTCCTACCTGTTTAGGTGTATGTAGCAGGTCAGCAGCTGTGGTTGTTAACTGTATGGCTTGGGAATTTACAGGACTTGGACTCAAACTAAGGGACAAAGATGCAACCAGCTGGACTCCCAGGTCAGAAATGGTGACCTTCAGGTAAAAAAAAAAAAAAAGCAGTATTAAAAAAGTTCAAGTTGTAGTTTTTGTCCCCTTTTAAAGGTTTGTTATTCTGATGATGATCCTAAAATGTAAAGTCAGTCACTTTAAAACGGGGTAGATTCAGCACATTTGGAACTCTTTAGATCAGTAATGGAAGACTGATACATTAATATAGCATAATTACAAAATAAAAGCGATTCTTCAAGCGTACAACTTTTGTATCAGACATTATTTAGACATTAAACATGCTATAAGTAAGAGTACAGTTCACACTTTAAGTAAATCACAACACTCTTTGTATGCCATGCCATGGTCTGATGCTGCATTATTTAATAAATATGCATAATTTGAGTTCATTGTGTACAGGTGCAGCCCTAATAAACACGTGTTTACTTACTCTGTGAGGAACTTTGGTTGTTGTTTGCTTTCAGATGTAATTAATCTTAATATTGGCCTCTGGTAGAACCTTTAATCTGCTAAATTGGACTCAAGAATATATATAATAAAGCAATATTTACCTTGTCATCTAATACAGTTACAGTCTTCTCTGCCAGTATCGAGTCAGACAAGGGGGACAGAACCTGCAACAAAAGACAATACAAAAACATATTTAAGTTCAAGTTTAAATCACCTATCCTGGCAAGCTAGATGTTAAAAAGCAACGAAATATGAGTTTTGGTCTCATAGTTTTGAAAAGTATATAAATAACAGGAACAAGGTTATGTTGTGGCTTATAGGAAAATCATTCTACAAGAAATGATGTTATTTATTTTGTCAAAAGTGGTCAATGGCAAAAGTGCCCAAAAATGAACAAATGTTGCTGTTTCAATGTAAAACAGTGGTTTACTCAGACACACAGACTCAGACACATAGTGTTCACTACATGTACACAGACTACTATTTCTGGACACACATCTGTTTTCACATATAAAAAACACATTCACGTCATTTTGGACATTCTCTCTTATTTGCTTTGTGAGGAAATTTCTTGTGTGGACTGAGCCATTGCCTCTTCTAAACCAAATGACTTTAAGAATCTTATTTTTTTTGAAAGGAAGTGTATTTAATTTCTTTTAACTGTTAAGTAAATAGAAAGTCCAAGGATGTTCTTGAAAGACATCCAACAGATGCCAAATATTTTTTCAACCAAGTCTAAATGTCAAGAAAATGTGTTGAGATTACAGCTGTTTAAATGTTTGCTGATAAGTCCTGCTACTCAGCTGTCATCTTGTTAATGCCTTTATTCAGCAGCAATTTTGAAGCATTAACTAAATGCAAAACTGAATTTAATGTCTTTGGTTACCAGGAAAGGTATTTCTAAAAACTCAAATCCAACCCCCCCCCCCCCCCCCCCCCCCCCAATATTTTTTAACTTTAAAAAGTTTGCTGAATAAATGAGGTTTAAGAAAAGCTTCTTTTCACCCCCCAAGGAAATCATACTTTTTCTATTTTTTTGTGATTTGCTGTGAAAGTAATTGGACATTAGTAAGTACAGTTTTTATAGAACAAACAGTAAAAAACATTGTACAACAGAAATGCATAAAATAGCTTTTTTGCTGTCTGAGTGAATATTTCCTTAAGGTGAAATTTTAACATTGTCAGTGCAAGAGCAGTGAGAGCCACCATTGTGCCACATAAACTTGGAGTAGTTAGGAGGTTAACACACACAGACTGATCATCATTGATTCATTTCTGCACAGCATGTCTTAGACACACATGCAAATACATACAGACAAACATGGATCTGTAAAAGCTGATGGTGCTGGTATTGCATGTGTAAAGAAAACTCAGGGAAACTCTGCTGCTGTCATCACACAGCGAAGCACACGCTAAGTAACGAAAACACATCTACGCACAAATGCACACAGACCGTGTTCCCGTCTGCATTCCAGCTGTGCCCCAGTGTGTCAGCATTCAACTAAGACAACAAGGCCAAAACTAAAGACAACTCAAACGAAAACAGAGTGGATGAAAAGAAAAAGGGACAGTGTAAGTAAGATGGCAAGCAAGCAAGAGAAAAATAAATAGAGTAGGTGTCAGAAGGAGAGGGACAATGACAAATAGAGGAGGACAGTAAGTGAAAGGGGCAGAAAAAAGGAGCATGAAAAAGATTGGGGTACAGATGAACAGGGAAACAGCAGACAGACACTGATAGAGATTAGGGGGCCCATGTTGTAGTGTACTACTTCGCCCAGCGACAGGAGGACAGGCAGATCTGATTGGTGTACAAAGACAATCTCGCAGCAAATGTGTCAGGGCGTCAAACTTAATCCCACCCTCAGCAAGGTAACAAAATGCAATGACTGACGGCTCTGGGATTGCTCCTCAAGACCGGCAGAGAATAACAAGGTGAGAAAGAGAGACTGGGGATAGAAAGGAAAGAGAGACGGGAAAAAGAGGAAGAAGCGAGACTCAGGAAGACAGAGCTGGGGGCTAAAATTGAAATGTCAAACTATCAAATGATGCCTGTCGACTCTGGCATCTCAGTGGGAATTCTCGGTAAATTCTCTCTCCTGGCTCCCAAACGGTCCACAGCTGTACATGTGTGTGTTTGTGTGTGTGTGTGCACGCATACATTCATGCAGAAGTCCCCTGCTAACACACACCCAGCTGTTACCAAAAATCATGCCACTTATGCACTGAACTTCAGTCCAACCATTTTTTATTTACTTGTTAATGGATGTGAAACATACTCTTCAACACAGTAATGAATGCGACCATAAAAATACATAATTTCTATATATGTGATGTATGCAAGAGAGAACAGAAAACAACATAAGACGACACTGATGAGGACTGCGAAACATTTGGTGGTTTTGCTTTAGTTCTGCTACATAACCGTGCATAAGTAAATAACAGAATAAGCCACAGAACTATCCTGCACTGTCACACTGAGTTACAATGGCCAGGCTCATTGGAATGCAGAAAGTGCACAACTGTGTTCAGTGTGTATATGTGTATAATTTGTGAGCATCAGGGCCAAATTCAACATTTAATTGTGGCTAATTATATAACAAGCTAGCAGGGGAGGCTTATATATGAGGAACGGGGATAGTGTTTACATCACCGGAGTACTTATGGCTGTAATGTGAAGTGCCGAATTACACTGCACTTGACATAATGAGTTCTTTCAACTGTCTTTTTCTGGACTTTGTAAAAAGCAGTGAATACATTGCTTGTGGAATTTCTTTTTTTTTTACATACTCAAATACTGTATGATGAGTAAATGACCCACTGCAGTCAGTTTCTTAACTTTACTATAGGAATGAATATAGACTTCAGTAAGCAGAAAGGGTTCTTTTGGTGTTAGAGCTTATAATATCAACCAGCTTAGTTACAATTGAAGGGGAAGAGATGGGTTGCACTTTTAGTGATGAAGCAAGCAAGAGAATACCTGTATATTGGTGTGTCCCAGGTCCCGCCCGATTACGATTCGTCCATCTATTAATCTGGCAATGCGAGGCTCTTCTATCTGCAGAATACAGAAACAGGAGGCAGTCAAAGGATACATTATTTATTGTTTAGAAAGAATTACAATAATAATATACTATTGGGTGCATCTCTTAATTTTTGAATTCAGGTGTTTTCAGTCCTATTCCAGTGTGATACTCTGATACAATTTACTGCTATACCAAGTCAATTTGTGAAATTTCTGTCCTCCTAGATATACCACAATCAACTGTAAGTGATATTATTACCAAGTGGCAGCTCAGGTACAAAGTGGCAGACCATGTAAAATTACAGAGTAGGGCTCCTGAGTGCTGAGATGCATAGTGTGTAAAAGCTCTGCTGACTCAGTAACTGCAGAGGTCGCAACCTTCTTAACATCAGCAGAAAAAGCGTGTGTTGGGAGCTTCATGCCATGGGTTTCCATGGCAGAGAAGCTCCTGTAGGTGCTATAGTTGTTCACACAGTTCATCTGTAAATGCAAAAAATCAGGACGTATGTTTTGCACTGTCTATATATTAAGCCACTTTACAAGTACTTATTAGAAAGTGTCACTGCCCATAGCTGTGAGCAAATAATTTATATCTCAAAATGTTAAACTATTCCTTTTGTGAAGAAGCCATGATCTGCAAGTGAATAGAAGGGTACTGTTTGTGAGCATTTGTGTATACCCACCTTTAATTGGTCCAAGACCAAAT
Source organism: Rhamphochromis longiceps (assembly GCF_057381845.1). Taxonomy (NCBI): domain Eukaryota; kingdom Metazoa; phylum Chordata; class Actinopteri; order Cichliformes; family Cichlidae; genus Rhamphochromis; species Rhamphochromis longiceps. The sequence goes on along the minus strand of NC_140568.1, from coordinate 36,672,090 downwards.
GAGTGATATCAACTTGCCAGTCAGCACCCAGCATGTAAACCATCTCTCCACCTGGGTCAGAAGGTTCTGCGACAAAATGAGTGAGGACCCGCACCAAAGCATACTGGTACTGAAAGGTTAGAACAAGGCCAAATTCAGACTCTGATGCTAAAGTGCACAACAGACTCTTACTTCAATGCTTGTGATTAAACAAAAACATGGCACAGAAATACAACTCAGTATCAATAACTCAGTATTTAGGCAGATATTATTCAGATTAAACTGCCTTTAAAAGAGTTGTGATCACTCAGAAACAATACTGATTTACAATCAAATGATACCTGTAGGGTGCAGCCTTTGCCCTTTCTGTCATCGTCCTCATCATCTTCACTGTCTCTGGTGGGTCTGAAAAGAAAAGAGATAAATAAGGAAGAAAGAAATAAAATGAAGGGATGGTGAGATTATCCAGTAATTAAATGTCCCCTTTCCTCTCTCCTCTCAGCTCCAGCTGATGTACTGAATAATCTCATCTTCAGGTTACACTTTAAGCCAAATAAAGGACACTTGAGTCTCTAATCTACATTTAACACATTTAAACATTTTACTTGAACATTAAGCACTTGTAATAAGACTAGGATGGTCAAAATATTTTAAACGTAACTGGTCAATTTTCTATTCTTGTGTAATACTATCTGTTGGGCAGCAGTAGATCCAAACTATAGAAATGAGTCTTTGCAACGTTATAAACAACATCAAAAATATTTTACATTATAAGAATTACATTAAAATGAAATGGAACAACATATGTAAAAATCACTATAACTAGGGGATTTAATAGAGTCTTGAGCAGAACTACATTTGCAACACTACTGAGTCAAAACAGAATTATTGTTTGACTCAGTTTAACTTGGATTCTTTAAACCACCTTTAATTGGTCCAAGACCATTCTTCTGCTTTCATATGGTACCAAAAAGTAAAAAAAACAACTAACTAAATCATTATATTTGTATTTAAAAATATTGGTCAATGTATTTTGTGTTGTTAATCTAGTAAGCAGCAATCTACTAATAAATAGACTTGCAGCTAAGACAGCTGCATGTCTTTCTTCTTAATTATTTCTTTCTTTTGCAGAATATAGAAAAATACAGTAGTCATTAATTAAATCAGATCTAATCTAATGAAATAAAACATAAGAAATATAAAATGTACTATGAATGTACTAATTTTTCAATGCTAAAAAACAAGAAGGCAACTTGTCTCGATTCGTCTCTAAATGAAAATGTATTTTTATCTCAGAAGGATGCAAATAAACACATTCTTTCTCCTTTGCCTGCCTCTGTGAAATCTATCATTGACCATATACAGGCACACATAGGATCATATAATCACATAAGAATATACACACAGAGGACTGCATCTGTGTCTTATATCTTTACAGTACCTATGAAACTCAGGTAATATTACAGGAATTTTCTTTCCATTACCCAGTGCCCCAGTTGCACATGTGTCTGTGTGAATGTCTCTACCTAATAGTGCTTGTGTCACTCTGTCAGATAGTGGTTTGGGGAGATGGAGGTGTGTTTGTGCACACGGCTTGGTGGCTGCGTGAGCAGAAATTGCCAAAATTGAAAAATAGGCCCAGCAGAACAAAATGGAAGGGTGGCAAGATGAGAAATAGGAATAAAACACACAAACACACATACCTGTCATACAAATACACAATCAGAGATAGAAGCACAAAAGTATAATGTTATTTAGAATCATTAAAAGCTCTGTAAATGATGAAAACTTCCAATGTAAACATTAATGCCAATGTAAGTTTTGGCAAGAAACACTCAATTTCTATTTTTAACATCCTGTTATGTGCTTTGTAACACTGGTAGGAATAAACAATATTGTCAGTCTGCAACTTAAAAGTGATACACCTTTGGTTCAGCTTTGAGAGAATTTGGAAAATATGGCATTGTAAGCTGTAGTGTGTGTATATATATATATATATATATATATATATATATATATACACACACCAAAATGAAAGACAAAATAAAATTTCTCAGAGAAGAGTAGGAAATACAACTCAACAAATGCCTGTACCATGAATTTTTGTGACTTCAAAAACTAGCAGTTCCTCACAGTTCACTGCTCGATTCTAACAGAAATTGCAGGTGTTTGTGTTTCCCTTCTGAATAGTCTTAAAATGTGTTTCTTACCAAAGAAAAAAAAGTCTTTGTAGCATAAATGAAAATGGTGTACGTAAAATGCTCTACATTTTGACAAAATTATGCTAATGCCTACACCTTCTACCGTGTGTTACACTCCCCCATTCCCTCAAGGTCAGACAGGCAAATTACCTCTTGTTAGTGATGATTGGCACCCTCCAGCCCTTGACCTGGCTGAGCTCAGTATCTGACAGATCTATCTGAAGCGGTAGCTTGGGCACCCAGACGGTGAGCTGAAGCTGAGCAGATAGGTGCAGGTATGAGAACTTGATGGTCAAAGACTGCCGACCACGCATTTCTTTGCCATTCACCAAAACCTTGTCACAGTTTGGAGAAACCTAAAAATAAATGTATAAATAAAAAAGAGGGAAAAAACAGTTTGATTGAGACTGGGAAAAACGTGCATGCATGTGTGACATTTTAAACAGAAATCAAATGAGTTGCATGAGTTTTTTCCACAGAAACAGATGCAGCTTCTGTTGTGTATTGCTCAAGCACAGCCTAAAGCAAGTTTTCACAATAATTATAGTGTTGCATCCAGTAAGATATTTGTCACTGATTTATAACAAGTTTATTAATCTTGTAAAGCACTTTGCAAAACTGTTCTGTAATGTGCCCTGAAAGAAAAGGTTAATAATGTACTTCTTCCTGTTGCATTAGTGGCATTTCAGGTTTGCGAATTTTCTCTTGTTATATCCGCCAACGTGAAGCAACATATTAACATTTAACAGCCTCGAATCAGTAAATCGCAGTCATTTTAAGACATTAGCACAATTTCACTGAATACATAAGATGACCAACAAGAATACTGTGAACCAGAATACCAGTGGGTTTAGCAAAATGCATGATTTCTTTTTTTTGTTTTTAAAAAAACAGTCTAAAGCTTTTTAACACTCTATAGTACATATTTGTTTTTTTGAAATTTAATGTTGCAACACAACACCTTCTAATACGGTGATGAGTGGAAAGGGGGTTTGAACTTTGACCTCTGGGTAGAGCAGTCTTTTTAGGAACCAAAACTGCATGGGACATAGCGCTAACAACTGGTAGGAATAATGTTTGTTTCTATACATATTTAAAATGAAACAACTTCATTTATAAAATAGGTTTATGGATTTCTGAAGAAGAATCGATTTTTAAATATAGATTTTAATTTCATTTGGTTACGCAAACACTTTTTTTTTATTTGTTCCCAAAGGACAACATTATGCAGTTCAACCATCTTTCTTATTGCATTAATGCTAAAGCAGTTGTTGTCCTGATTAATGCTTGTTTTAAGTGAGTGTTGGGATATACACTTTTAGCAAACCATCCAGTATATGACCCCATATGAACTGACTGGAAAGGGACATAAGGCAATGGAAAATCCTACAATGTATTCTGTTTAATTTTAATCTTTTTCAGTGTTTTGATTAATCAATGTGCATTTTTTTACCAGCAATGTCTTTGTCAAAAGATAGAAATAATCAGTCAGATTTGAACAGAAAGTTACAGTTTGCTAAAATACTGCATTGGCCGTATTTGCATATTTATAGCTCTTTATATAATACCTAAACTAGGGATCTGTATAACATATTGCAAATGTGCATGGATAGCCAACAAAGGAACCAAATAGAGTTATAAGGTGAGAAAAGGGAAACAAAGAAAGCAATTCTTCTCCTAGTGACAGCAGAGAATTATGTGTTCAAGTACCTTAAAAATTGGAACAAAAGTTCAGCAGCTATGAAATAAAAGCAAGGGCAGTTACAATTTCCAAACTGGCATAAAGTCAGTCTAATATTATTTATTTATGACTGCTTTAGAAAAAAATATATTGAGAAAATTGCAATATTCAGAAAATGTAATATGTGTAAATATTTAATCATCAGTTGGTGCAAAACTGTGTTAAGTAGACTTTCTCACTATTTTTTCCTGCCCCACCTATTCTTATTTCTGCATCTTTATATAATTCTATGGCCATTAATCCATTCCTGAGAAGTTTATAACTTCTCCACCCTCTCTGTCTCTACACTACACTTCTCATCCCTCCTCCCACCCTTTCTTTCATCTCCCAGTGCCTCAAATGTTCTGTGCTCCCCACCCATTCCTATTTAACCCTAAAGCATAACATCCATTTCCTGTTATCTGACGTCTTCACCCTTTTTTGTTTTTACACCCCAGTCTTCTTCCTTTTCTAAATCTGCCAACTTCTGTTTATTAGGTTTTCCACTCAGCTGCACCTCATATTCAATCCCCGTGTTGTAGAAATTAGTGTATCAGACATCACTGCTTACAGATGACTTATTTAAAAGCTCACACCACCCACACTACAGTTTGTTTTTTAAAATCTTTAACTGTAAACAACTTGGCCTATTGTGCTGTACACCATTAAGGTGAACTCAATTCGTCTAAATATTCATTTTATCTCTTTACAACCTGTTACTGTTAAGAATGATTTAGTTATTGCAATACGACAATGAAAGACAATGGAAATGTTAAATAGACATAGTAAAAACACCTACATCTTATCCCACTTTAATAAACATTTCCCAAAACTACAGTGTTTTTTGCAAAAATTCAAAAACCTTTTTTATACAAACTGCTACTGCTATTTGGGTTTTTCAGGAAGTTAAATCTACACTGAAAAAAAGGCCGTGTTGGATTTACTTGATTCAGTAGTGGACATTGGTTGCACACAAATTTTTTGCTTTGGCAGAAACTTAAACAATTGAGTTAGTTGTCTGCCTCTTATAACTCCAGTGATTTTCCTGCAGTTTGACATCTCGTGCGATCTTGTGAATTTCATGAGTTCAGCAACTAACCACTCTTACTAGATTGTATCATGTCATCTCAACAAGAACAAATTAAGTTGTTGAATTTCATACAGATTCTTCATGATTTAATTACATTCATAGAAACATGAAATTATTGTGTTTAAATTACAAGTTAGACTTTTTTAATGCAACAACCACCCAATTTACTTAGAGGCGGCTGCTCGATTTGACTGAGATGGATGCCTTCCTGAAACCACGATCCAAAGCGTGCGAGACTGAAATCCCGTGCGGTGTCGCAGTAAGTTATTGACTTACTTCACTCGAACATGATATGAACAATTTAATCTAGCCTCTCTGCATATCATGTAGTTTCTACACTATATAGTTACACTTAACTTTAAAGCACGAGGCACTTATGTTAAATACACGCAAGATGCTTACGTAAATCCAAGAGTTGGCCAATCCCTTTTTTTCAGTGTAGTCTATTTTGGGTACCGTTTCCAGACAGTGTTTTTTTTTGTCCTGTTTCTCTCCCCTTAAACCCAGCTGGTTGTGGCAGATGGCTACCCCTCCCCGAGCCTGGTTCTGTGATGGGTTTCTTCCCAGTAAAATTGAGTTTTTCCTTCCCACTGTCGCCAAGTGTTTGCTCAAAGATGGTTGTTCGATTGTTGGGGTTTTATATTTATTGTTATGCTCTTTACTTGCGCCTTGAGGTGACCGCTGTTGTTATGTGGTGTTATATAAATGAAACTGAATTGAAGATTAAATTAAAATCCAAAGAGAACCATCATCTGCGCATATCTCCTCATGTATGGTAAGTTCTCCTCTTAGTGAGATGAATAAAAAAGGGATACTGACTTCTTCCAACAGTTACTCAAAAGTCTGTGATTCAGTGCTCTTGCCTGATGAAGTTAACTATTTTAGTTATAACATCAAAAACATGGTTCATTTTTAGTACTGACTTACTGTACACAACACTTTATGACGTATAATACAGTGCAAAAATACCAGATTCAGTTCTGGGTTTACTGAAGTCACTTTATCTTCTATCCGCTACAAAAGTCAGACATTTTTCACTGTCAGATTTGGACAGCCATCGGTTGTAACACCTGCCAGTTTGCCCATTTCAGCCCAAGCCTATCAAAGCATGCAGTTACCTCCGTAAACAATTCACTCCCTGTCGTGGTCCTTTTCATTCAGCACGTTGCTGCCAGCTCCTCCGTAATCTCAAACTCTTTCATTATCCCATGTACAAAGATGAGTAACTAGGCTGTGTCACAGACATCACAGCTTTTGTCCACAGCCACGGAGAAAAAAAATCAAAATTGTCTGTTTTGTTTTTCAAGCTCCAGATCTTTGAAAATGTCCTCGATCCATTTTGTTATGGTTCGCCTGGAGAGGGGTTCATTCTCAAGTGCTTCTGTATATTAGCACGGTAGAGTGCACCAAATACTCTTTGTGGGAAATTACAAAGCTGGTCTTGACTGCTCTAACCATGTTTAAAGCTTCATAAAAGGTTTTTGTTGCTTTTGTAGCTTTGCTAGCAAATCTACCTTTCTGGTCTATTTCTCTATGGGTGTTTGTTCTTATAATGGTGATTCATACTGTGACCCTTTAGCATATGGAGGACAATATAAGCTTATAAATTTGCTCTCTACAAACAAAGAAAACTGTTTTCATTCTGACTTTAAAAAAATAAACTCTCAGAAGTGCACGTTTATGTTATTTTAATTTCCCATTGAGCTCTCATGCGTCTGTTTGGGACAATGCCCCTGTCTAGCCTAAATAGATAGATGTTAATGAATTGTAAGTGCATAATGTAAGCTCAAACTGAATGCCAGTTCAAAGAGGAATGGTCTGACCAATAACTACTGAGTACTTAAGATGATAATATATTAAATGAGTAGTCCCATTGTAAAACGGACTAGTTTTTGCTAGATGATGGATGTTTTTTTACTGTAGGCACTTGAATTTGGAACATGTTAGCAAATTAGCAAATTAGCCAACGTTTATTATAGAGCAATCTTGGAACAACATTTCACTTTTCCTGATAAACACAAGAAACGCACACATGATCTAAACACAATTTTGTATGGTTCAATTTTTTGGGCTTCCCTATGAAAGACTTTGATCTGAAAAGAGGTTAACATTTTGTACATCAGAGCTAAACCATTTCTTCCCTATCTGCTCTCAACTTTTAATTTCTTTCAATTTAACTTCCTCCTGCTCCTGTAACATAAAAGAAAAGTTGCCCAACCCCTCTTCTCCTCACTTCCTCTTTTCAATTTCTATTTTTCTTCTCTCTCTTTAACTTTCTTTAAATCTCTTTCAACATCCAGCATTTCCCTTTCTTGACCTGCTCTTTTTCTTTTGTCTCCACTTCATCCTCCCCCCTCATCGTACCTCGTCTCCCTCTTCATCTTCCTCTCTCTCTGAAACCTGATTTACCGCTTGTTAACATCAAAGGGATGTTAGACTGTTGGTGCCTCAAACTATTTCTCCAAATCATTTTTATTTTCTAGGTGTAAATCAGTGTGAATACTGCACGGTTGCTGTGACAGGGTTTGGTTTCCAATGAAGGTATAAAACATCAGAAGTCAGGGGACATCACAATGGTGCTTCTTGAGCTACCACTAAAGTAATTGTTCATGTCTGTTATTTCTACCTTAGTTTTGCTGAATTATAGCTATGCAAAGTCTGGATACCCCGGGGGAATATGTAAGAAAAATCAAATTATAGTCCATTGAAAAAGTTTTTCAGATATAGCTCTGGAACTTTTAGGCTGAGAAACAGATGTGTTTTCAAGTTACTGTTTCTCATTTGAACAGAGAAAAATGAACTAGAATCTCTTCTTCAAAAAGGATGTTATATACTATGACATAGGTAAGAAGAATTAATTAACCTTTAATTACTTCTCTAATTATATCTTAATTATATATATTTTTTCATTACTTTAAGCTCTGTAGTGTTTACAGCAAAACAGTGGCATTATGAGGACACAAAAAAATCTCCAAGTGAATGCTAATGTTGCTTTATGTTCTTTTTCTGTATAAATCATTGACATGTTACAGTTTTTCCTCAGGTGTTCTTGGTCAGTTCTCTAATAACAGTTGATGAATTTAACAGTATCTGAAATCCATTAAAACTGTCTGCTACAAGTGGTTGTCATGAAGACCATTGTTAGCATTTTAAAATGTTTTAGAATAGGCAAATGACTACGTACAACTGTCCAATTTAAAGACTTGATATTTCTTTCTCTTACAGTAACAGACTGTGACTCTGATTATTGCAAACATATTGTAAAAAAAATATTTATAGAATTTGAGTGCGACACAATCAGAAAAAAACTCAAGATAGAGAACCCTGATCTGGTTAACATTTAGTATTTGCAACAGTCTGGCAATGGAAAATATTTCTGCTGAAATCTAAAAAAATGGAACCTAGCCTGACTAGGATTTTGAATTGTTTGAGGTTGGGTTTCTTTTTAGGATTTACTCTTTTGGTAGCTTTGGTAGGCTGACCAGGAATCCAAGTCAGAGATTCAATAATGAATTTAATCTTTTGTAATGTTTTCAAGCCTCTGGTTTCTGTTTTTACCTTATTCCTGTTCTGAACAGTTTTAGCTTTTGTCTTTCCTCGTGTAGTGATTTCCAACTTTCCAATGTATCTTTGGTATTATGTTTTAGTATGAGTATCCTTCTGTTCTATTCTGAGTGTTTACAACCCTTAGATATACACATTACGTCAGCACACGCACGCACGCACGCACGCACGCACGCACGCACGCACACACACACACACACACACACACACACACACACACAGTCCATAAAATAACTCATGTTCAGTTCTAGCCTGCACTATTCTTATCTATTTTAATGAATTTTAAATCAAACAATCAAGATGTGACTGATTTTGATCAAATTAATCTGAGAAACTAGAAATGTTTAATTTTGCTTTTATTACAGCCAGAAAAAATACTGCTTTGTTATTGATGACAACTTAAAACCCTAAAGTCAGGTGTCACCCAATCAATGAAAAAAAGAAAAACAATCAAGTGTAGTGGAAAAATTAGAGGAGGGACAGTTGGCCACCAATATAGTGCCACAATACTTATATTCCAGAAGACATCCCAACTTTAAATGACATGTGTTGGCATTTACCTCAGATAAATATTAGCTACCCTCTTTTCCACGCTTAGTGAAATTCCTTCACATTACCTATTTGAGTCACCTAGAAAATTTTTATTTTTTCTAGTTTGTGTTTCTTCTACTGCAACTCCAGGGCACAGTGTAATTGAATTTTTTTAATTTTCTACAGAACGAAACCCACATAGTGTAATATCCATAATAGTACTGCAATTACTTGCAACACTCAACTTAATTTAAAAACATTTCTGGAGATGACTTGTCATTGCTCATAGAGGCTGAGAGAATTCAAGGAACTGTTATAATGTATAAACCTTTACCTTTATAAGAGATTAATCAATAAATGTGTGATTTATAAAAATCAAAACTGAATTACTTGAACATCATAAAAAAGTCCTTTTCAAAAATAAAATGTTTGTTTTTTTGTCTTCCTGTGTTCTGCCTAATGCTTTGGGCAATCTGCTTCACTGCTTATTTTCCAAGAGCTTGATAGGATCATCAATACTTACCACATATAGTGAAAAAATGCAGTTGGTTATTTTTGGTGTGGTAACCAGAGGAGACTTCATATTTGACCTTTCAGTCGTGAAAGTGTTTCCAGCACAGTTGGGTTCATATAGTTGTTTTGGACAGTAAAACATTTTGGAACTTTGCCTCTGAACACTACAACACTCAATTTTAAATTGTGAATGAGTGAATATGTCATTAGAGTGCAGACTTACACTTTAAATTTAAAGGGTTTTACATGAAGTCTGCATTAACTGTTAATGAATTACAGTTGTATTTATATGTATTCTCTCTTTTTTTTATTTGGACAAACTAACATAATTTAAAATATAAAATAATATACTGTTTTGGATGACAATCCTTTGTAGTCAGTAACAATCAGAAGTTTAGAAACTAATGGATATCACAAAATACTGCATATGCCCCCTTGGGCTACTCTGCCATGCCTTTACTGTAACTGCCTTTAGTTGCTGATTGTTTGTGGGTCTCTCTGGCTTCAGTAACTGAAAAACATGCTCTATTAAGCTGAGATCAGGTTAGTGATTTGGCCATTAAAGAATATTCCATTTCTCTGCCTTGAAAAAATGTTTTCGATATGTTTTGGGCCATTATCCACTTGTACTATAAAACCCTGTCTTATCAGTTTTGAAGCATTTATTTAAATCTAGGCAAAGAGTATAGCCATGCAGATTTCAAAGTTCATCCTCTTACCTTTATAAGCAGTCACATCACATCAGTTCCACTAGCAGCCATAGATGCCCATGTACAGTGGGGCAAAAAAGTATTTAGTCAGCTACCGATTGTGCAAGTTCCCCCACCTAAAATGATGACAAAGGTCAGTAATTTGCACCAGAGGTACACTTCAACTGTGAGAGACAGAATGTGAAAAAAAAAATCCATGAATCCACATGGTAGGATTTGTAAAGAATTTATTCGTAAATCAGGGTGGAAAATAAGTATTTGGTCAATAACAAAAATACAACTCAATACTTTGTAACATAACCTTTGTTGGCAATAACAGAGGTCAAACGTTTACTATAGGTCTTTACCAGGTTTGCACACACAGTAGCTGGTATTTTGGCCCATTCCTCCATGCAGATCTTCTCGAGAGCAGTGATGTTTTGGGGCTGTCGCCGAGCAACACGGACTTTCAACTCCCGCCACAGATTTTCTATGGGGTTGAGGTCTGGAGACTGGCTAGGCCACTCCAGGACTTTCAAATGCTTCTTACGGAGCCACTCCTTTGTTGCCCGGGCGGTGTGTTTTGGATCATTGTCATGTTGGAAGACCCAGCCTCGTTTCATCTTCAAAGTTCTCACTGATGGAAGGAGGTTTTGGCTCAAAATCTCACGATACATGGCCCCATTCATTCTGTCCTTAACACGGATCAGTCATCCTGTCCCCTTGGCAGAAAAACAGCCCCATAGCATGATGTTTCCACCCCCATGCTTCACAGTAGGTATGGTGTTCTTGGGATGCAACTCAGTATTCTTCTTCCTCCAAACACGACGAGTTGAGTTTATACCAAAAAGTTCTATTTTGGTTTCATCTGACCACATGACTTTCTCCCAATCCTCTGCTGTATCATCCATGTGCTCTCTGGCAAACTTCAGACGGGCCTGGACATGCACTGGCTTCAGCAGCGGAACACGTCTGGCACTGCGGGATTTGATTCCCTGCCGTTGTAGTGTGTTACTGATGGTGACCTTTGTTACTTTGGTCCCAGCTCTCTGCAGGTCATTCACCAGGTCCCCCCGTGTGGTTCTGGGATCTTTGCTCACCGTTCTCATGATCATTTTGACCCCACGGGATGAGATCTTGCGTGGAGCCCCAGATCGAGGGAGATTATCAGTGGTCTTGTATGTCTTCCATTTTCTGATGATTGCTCCCACAGTTGATTTTTTCACACCAAGCTGCTTGCCTATTGTAGATTCACTCTTCCCAGTCTGGTGCAGGTCTACAATACTTTTCCTGGTGTCCTTCGAAAGCTCTTTGGTCTTGGCCATGGCGGAGTTTGGAGTCTGACTGTTTGAGGCTGTGGACAGGTGTCTTTTATACAGATGATGAGTTCAAACAGGTGCCATTCATACAGGTAACGAGTGGGGGACAGAAAAGCTTCGTACAGAAGACGTTACAGGTCTGTGAGAGCCAGAGATTTTCCTTGTTTGAGGTGACCAAATACTTATTTTCCACCCTAATTTACGAATAAATTCTTTACAAATCCTACCATGTGAATTCATGGATTTTTTTTTCACATTCTGTCTATCACAGTTGAAGTGTACCTCTGGTGCAAATTACTGACCTCTGTCATCATTTTAAGTGGGGGAACTTGCACAATCGGTGACTGACTAAATACTTTTTTGCCCCACTGTAGTAACATTGCCTCCAATATAGTTTTTGGATAATGTGAAATGTTTTAAATTGTTTCTTCAAAATAAACTTTGACAATGTCTACACCCTGATGAGTGTACTTGAGTTGGCTAGTGTTGTGAAAGAGTATTTCTTAACTAAGGAAAGATCATCCACTTTATTTATCTTCTATGGTCTATCAGTTCTTTTAGTGTTGGCCTTCTCCAGTTCAATAGCACCAGATTATTGAACTGTCCATTTCCGAGATGTTCCCTACCGCTCTGATAGGTTTATTTTAGTTTTTCCATCTACTGGCAGCTTGCTTTACTTGCACTTTGGCTTCACATTGAGAATTTCAATGAAACTATATGAAATGCAAGTTCAACATTTGATATTAACTCCATATATTTTATCTGCTTAATTTGCCACAGAATAATAATGGAACATGCATCACTTGTCCGAGAAAATGCTTGTCAGTTAATTAACTTTTGAGCATCTGATAATGGTTTTCTATGTTTAAAAGTGGCTATCAGTCCTTAATTATTTTTTGACCCACTAAGTTAAAGCTGAAAGTCTGCACTTTAATCACATGTCGTTGATTTTTTTTTAATTCATAATCCACTGTGGTGATGTATAGAGGTAGAATTATAAAAATGTGTCATTGTCGAAAAACTCAAGTTTGCTTTTGAATGAACACAACGCAGAGTCTGCACCATTTCAATTCTTATTTTTTAATAGCTTAAGGTGGGGAAAGTAGTTCTTTTTATTTTTAAATTCAGTCTTGTGTTGGATCTAGAAAAGACTGCTGATATCAAGGAGGCATGCACAGACGCACACGCCTGGATACACACACACACGCACGCGCGCGCGCGCGCGCGCACACACACACACACACACACACACACACACACACACACACACACACACACACACACACACACACACACATATAAGGCTGACCACAAACACAAAAAGATACAAACCTTTGACAGACTTAGAACAAGTGTATTGGTGTTTTTGCAAGTAAACAGCTGAGTTGGAGGTTTAAGGACACTGAAGAATGGATTTAATCTTTCTGTTTCTGGGAAAGACTCATAGATAGCACAGGATGAATCAGAGTAGGAATGAGAAGAAGAGCAAAGTGAGAATTTTTTCTTTTTGAAAAGCAGAGCGTTAAAAGAGAGCAAAGACAAAACTGAAGAAAATATATCTCACAGAAAGTAAACTGTATAGCTCAGCAGTTAGGAGATGTTGAAAACACAGGACAGGAAAAAAAAATATTTTCACCTTCATCAAATGCCACAAACAATACCACATTTACCGTACAAATTTCCAAAGACACCTCCTGAAAACTTTTCTAAGTTCTCAGCAGCAGTTCAAACAAAAGCAGAGTTTAACTGTTCAAAGTAAGTTTGAGAAGCAGATGTGACTGAAACCTATTCATATCTTTACGATTTAATGGGAATGATAGACACAAACATGTTGACACACACACACACACGCACACAAAACCTAGTTCTCTGAAAATGTATCTTACTACACGTACATACTTTGACTAACAATGATCTGCCTGCAGTTAAAGTGGGACATTATGCATGCAGGAGCCTCTGACCTGCAGACCTCAGACTTGTTTCAAAGAAAATGACATGTTTTATCTTGGCTTTTGTATAGAGGTTAATTGATGGTCATGTCTCGATGTAATATGCATGCTTTTGTAACAGTTTCACTTACTGTGCACTTGCCAAATCACCTGCTGCTGATTTAGCATCATCCCCCAAAGAAATAATTGATTTGTAATGTATTTATTTTTTAAAGGTAAGACTTCTCTGAGAGGCACCTGTGGCTTTTTTTTCTTGCATCACATTCATTTACTGACTGTTAACACTAGAGATTTGTCATTAAGCTTAATTCCTTGAAATAAATTTTTGTTATAAAAAATATTAATTTGACTTTTAATTATGTAAATTATTTCTTTTTTTGATTTCTTTTTTGCATGTTTGTTTTCAGTTTGAATCTCAACTGATTAATTCATTACATTCAAACATTCACTCACTTCATCATTATAAGTTTTTTGGGGTTATTTTTATTACTCAAGGACATGACAAATCTATTCATGACTATTATTAAGCTAACTTTCTGCTAATGTGTTACCTGGATTTTAACAGATGTTAAATTGACTGATTTATGCTACTGAAAACTGTAATTGTGAAAAATTGTGATTAGGAAATACAAGTTTCCACACTTAACCAGGTGAGGAGCCATAAAAGGTTAGTTTGATTTATAACATAAAAACAAAATGTCTTTGGAGAAAAAAAGTCACAAAAGTCTTATAATATCCTCCAACGAAACTCTAGGGTTGACGTTTGAAATTTGAAAGTATTTCAATTAGTGCTCTATGACACATTCAAACATGGCATAACTCAGATGTAATACATTTCACATTTTCTAAATGTATCAAACTTTTATCAGTGACCATGCTTTTTAAATAGGAAAGACATTTTTTCAGTCATTTATATATTAACTGATTCCAAGTTAGAGCTCAAAAGGGTAGCTGGATAGACTTAATTCAAAAAATGAACTGAAATGATAAGGTCTAGAGCAGCGATCCCCAACCGTTTTTGCGGCACGGACCGGTTTCATGCCCGACAATATTTTCACGGACCGGCCTTTAAGGTGTCGCGGATAAATACAACAAAATAAAACTAGTACCGGTACCGAAAAAAAGAAGATTTATTCATAACACACGTGAAAAGACCCAGGAAAACCGAGTCAACGATAAAAACAATAACAAAATAACGCTCAAAACCGATAAAAACCCTGAAAACTATACATTTCACACCTGAGCCTCAATTTTCGCGGCCTGGTACCAAACGACTCACGGACCGGTACCGGTCCGAGGCCCGGGGGTTGGGGACCGCTGGTCTAGAGCACAGGTCTGGAGGGATAATTACAGGTTTTAATGACCTGCTGTAAGGTGTACCTTTTCTGGCATCCTAAAAACCCCAAAGCTGCTTTTTTTGGGTTATAATCAAGTATTTTGGAAACTTGAACCCCGCAAAAGAAAAAAAGATGGGTTTTTTTTCTGGTTTGTGGTGCAACATAAGTGAATACACAGAAATGGACTGAGCTTCTAGCTTATTACAACCCTCCTCCACTTGACTTTTTTCCTTTCTCGAAAACCTGCTTAGGAATCCCAAATCTCAACCACCCACTCACCCCAATTTACCAGCATTCTCCCCAGGCTAAGTCATTTATTTAAATCCATATTCATTTTCCTCCAAGCAAAGTGATCTGTCTGAATTTACAGTTAGTGCTCTCTCTGTCTTCTGTCTATCTCTTACTATGTAAGATTTTCTCTATTATTCTCTCTCAAATGTATATTTTCTCTCTGAAACCCCGTTCATCCATCTCTCTCACTCTCAGATTTCATCTTGCAATCATTTTCTCTGTGTGTTTCACACTCTCCCCCTTTTTTCTACCCATTTCTATTGTTCTCTGCCCCAAGCAATTCAATCCATCTGACTTTAAGAATCAGATCATCCAATCAGGGCCCACTCGGTAGACAGAGGCGGGCCCTGAGGGACAAACTAACCAACTCTCTGATGGGATTAGACATCCCACCTGTCCATCACTTTAGAAAACCCACACTAGGCCAATCGCCTCTTCACATAGTTTCATATAGTTGTCATTAAGACACAGGGCTCTGTTTTCTACACATCCATGCATGCATACAATGAGGTGAGTGCACCCATTAACATATAGGTCGATATTATTAAGCTTTGGCTTGGATATTAGACAGCTGATCGAGAAAGCAAATTAAAGGTGAGAAAATACACATAAACACAAAAGTTGTAATCTAATTACTGGAATTTGTAAAGGAAACCGGTAGAGAACAAGTACCTCAGTTTTTAAATGTTTATAGTTTGTTAGTGCATTCATCCACTGTGAGGCTCCAATTTAACTAAACTACTTTTATGTACTATATAGTAAAATGTCTTTTTGCTTTAAAACTTTCTTACCCACTTTCATCTTTTTGGTAGATGTTAAAGGGCTTAAAAAAGACATGCAGGTTGTCACACTCTGTGTTTTGTGGTTTTCATTTTCTCTTTTTTTCTGTTCTTCGGGAATGTTTGCAGACCCCATGTGAATTAATACTCTTATTAGCATAGGGATATAGGTCAACACTGCCCTGAATATGTCTGTTCATATGGCCTGATTGTGGCCTTGGTGTGTGTTTATGTGTGCACGCAAGACTAAGCTAGGTGTTTATTTAATCTTATTTATCTTTATTTTTAAAATCATAATTAAAGAAAGGTGGAAAATTTACCACCATATACTACATATATGAATGTATTTTTATAGATTCAAATTAACCTTAAATTAAACAATGATTAAATTACATAGGTTAATTAATAGGAAAAAATATTTTCTATACAGTATATACTATACTATAATACAAATTCACAGGAAACAATCAGTGGGGTGGGGATGGAGGGATGGGGGTAAGAGAGGGTCAACAAATAGTGATTCTCCACATGAATGTCATATCAGTTTGAATAAGTAGCTGATATTACATTCATGTGGATAAAATCACAGGTGCACATTCAGTGTGCATAACATGACTTGCAGTCATATACAAATGGCAGCTGCACTGGAATCTGTCTGGACATGGTTAAGGTGATGATGTTCAAAAGAAAACTGACCAAATTTTAATTTGTGTTGGCTTTTTTTGAACCGAACTTTATCTGGGTTCATCCCAGAGGCTGTTATCCCAGAACAGGTTGGAAGGAACTTGCTAGTGAACTGTTTCCAGCTTATTTGGACAACATGACACTAATCATGCTGGTGATTACCTGCTTGCACTGTGCCAGCTTTTGCTCTCAATTTTACACCACATGATTTAATAACATTTAGTGAATGAATCTGAAATGGATGTAAATATTAGTGGTGCAATGCTGAACAGACCAGAAGCCTGGCCTCTTTCATAGCTTTTTAACAGCTTGAGGTGTAATCCAGCTGCTATGTGTTGATATGAATACAGAAAGAAATGTCAGATTTAAACAGTTCCTCTCACCTTTATTACACCTACTTTTTTCCTTGCATTTATGTATATTTCTTAGTTTTTAATGATGGTGCAAGTGAAAGAAGTGAGTATTCATGGCAAAGGCGAACACTAAAAGAAATCACAGAGTGAAGAAATAATGATAAAAAAAATTGTTAAAACATCTGATCAGGTCATATTTGACCCAAGGGAGAGCCCGGGGAGATGAAGAATCCGCTCGAGAGATTATATATCCTGACCAGCATGAGGCAGCCTCAGGATGCCCCAGGAGGGGTTGGACGACAAGGTTGTGGGAAAAACAAAAAACAAAACAAAGACAACATCATAATGAAATTTCGTTTCACTGGATGGTGTGGAGAAACAAAGACAAGTTTTATTAAGAAGATTTCTTGTTTCTAAACTTAAGTTGTGATGATTTATTGACCAAGAGCCATAAACAAAGCATTTTGAAATGAATTTCAGCTCATATTATGTTTTAGTTTAAGCATGTAAACAATCATTATTCTTCACATAGTGTCTCTGCCTTTTTCCTAGTATTATATTTTAACAAGGCCGCATTATTTTTTTGCCCTTTCACTGTTTTTCATCATCTTGCACCCTCTTTCTTTCACTCTCACCTGTCACATTTACTAACACTTTGTGCAGTTCTTTTGTCGCTTTATGTGTGAGAGCACAAGAATAAACAAATGTGATGACACGTGTGTCAGAGGAAGGCATTGCTTTCTTAGTACGATTGAGGATTTTAAGCGGTACAAAAGCATTACAATCAAATTACTTTATAATGCATATACTTGTTGTTTGTACCAATACGTAGGAAAATAGGTTCTCTTTGAAAAATACTGCAACTGCAAAGTTCAATGGCACCTTTATTTCCCATCAGTCCTTGTCTGCTTCTGGGCAGAAGGAAAAGAAATCACAACCATGCTGAAATCCTCCAGGACTTCCCAAGGAGACCACCTATGAGGAGAGGTTGGCCATTTTATCTTTTTTATTTTTTTTAAGGATAGCTTTTGCTTTTTGTAGACTAGACGTCAGGACTTTACCTTGGAGTAGATCTCTATGATAGGGTTATTACTTGAGTAATCCAACGAAAATGAAAATATTACAAATAATCATGAATTCAGCCCTATCCTTATTTGAGCATGTATGTATTACAGAGCATCCAATTGCAACATCAGACAACAAATAAATCAGTATGTCCTCACACCCCCCACACACAGCTGCACGTAATTGCTACTCATTGTCTTTACCAATAACACTTTGTCATTGCTAAGACGGGTCAAGCACAGGGCATCACAGACTGAAACTCGCATGGACAGCTACAGCAGCGGCCTCGTCCTATCTGAACTGTTCATGTGTTGCAGTGATGGGGCGCTAATGGACCAGCAGGAAATAACATGGCTTCCTGAGGGAACACAAAATGGAGGTATGGTAACTGCTGCCAATATGTCAGGGTGAGAGTGAGAGGCTGGTGGGGAAGCGGGTATATGTTTGAGCACTTTATGGGCAGTGCACAAGTGCAAACAATCACTATATACTGAAAAACACTAAAGAGAACTTTAAAGGATTAGTGGATCAATACAATGTTTTATTTAAATTGTTTTTTATCTTATTTTATGCAGTATTTGGTAGACAAATAGTGTTCTACTGTGGTCAATATATGTGGCTGTGCTGAGAAACTGTGTTTAACACAAGGCTGGTGGGACCTTGTGTAATAGGCACCACCCTACTTAACTTCTCAATAAGTGGATGTTTGTGTGTTGATGCAATTGGTGCTGTGTACTTTAGCATGGTAATTAGTAGCTAATTAGTTATTGATTAAGGTCAGTATATTTTATGGAGGTGAGAGGATATGTGTGACATGGGGCACAGTATAACAGCTCAGCCATAATTCACCCTCTACTGCACAAATACACAACCAAACACCTGCACAAACAATGTAGACATCTGCATGTCACTTTCCCTCCCCCGGTTATAGCAGTGACAATGACAAGTAATTTATTCATTATTATCCTTAATAGTTTTCATATTTGTTTATTTATGCTAATGATATTATTATTAGCTAATGATAGTTAATGTCAGACTAGTCTGTTATAATTACATTTATAAATAAACTAACCTGTGAATATACCTACCCCATGTCATCTAAGAGCTAAAACTGTAGTATTATACTAATGCAGATGCAGTAATTCCCATGAATGTTATTAACAATAATATAAAAAAGGGTGAGGCGTCCATCTGGGTTGGGAAAGAGTTGCTGCCTAGTGGAGTGTAAGTATGTCAGGGTTTTGTTGACGAGTGAGGGGAGAGTAAGGCAGGAGCGTAACAGATGGACTGGTGAGGTATCAGTAGTGATGATGTTAGTGTCCCCCACAGAGGAGTTGGAGGAGGTGAGCCAGGAGAAGGAGGTCTGTTCATATCTGCTGAGACTGCTGCCCCCACGACCCAGAGTGACAAGTGTCAGAAGACAGATGAATGGATGGATGGGTATTATTAATATTTAGTATATTTATCATTTTTGGGGCGTTCATATTATGTAATATAAAAAAAAATACATACACCAAATTACAATTGTGGTATTTGCAATACACGTTTATACCGTAATATATACTGTAAAAGTTATATTCAGATAAAAAGTGTCTAACTTAACAACTTTCTCTAGATGACCCACTGAGTTATAAATATATTACTGTGATTAAATTCAAAACTGAAGTCCATTCTGATGTCAAAATGATCATAAAAATGAATATACCTCATAAGGCATTATATGTAATATAAACCCTCAATTGAACCAGTTTTCACTCCCTGAAAGTTTTGTCACCAGACAATCTATTGAACATTTTATGTGGGGGTGTTGGCGTGGGGTGCTGGGGAGCATTCATAGCTTTGCTGATTTAACACGAAAATCTCTTTCTACTCTGTAAGAACTGAATCTCTGGAGGTTTAAAAATAGTTTTAGACCCCCTCAAGGTCGCAACTCCCACAGATATATGTCTTTGAGTGTTGCTAATGGTTTGGTCTGATGTTGTGCACTTCAAATCACTGGCTATTTCCTAAGCCTGTTACTGCTAAATGGAAAATGTGAGTTTAGATTGTAGTGTGTGTGTGTGTGTGTCTGTGCATGTGTGTGTGTTTGTGTGCATGTGCGTGTGACCTCTGCCTTTAATCCACTTTACCTTTCATTTCCTTTCTAGGCTCTCAAATGACCAAGGGCATCTAGATTGAAGCCCTCTTTTCTCCCTCTTTTATCTCGTGTTTTTGGTCTCTCTCTCTCTCTCTCTCTGTCTCTCTCTCACACACACACACACACACACACCTCATTTCTTCAAACATGTTGTTATATGTCATTTACATTCTGTTGCTTATAGCAAAAGAGATTTGATGGAGTGTTATAGATATGAAGTGGTTAGCTGGTAGTGACGAGCTGCTAATGATTTAATAAAGGCAAATGTGATTTACTTAATTTGTTTGGTCATTTTAAACCATTAAATACACGACTAATATGATACCTTTATTGACACTAATTATTGTTTTTTTCTCAAGATCTTGGCAGAACCTCTTTACTTAACACAGAATTACCAGATTACCGGCTTGAAATGCAATAATAACACAATAGCCTCAAGTGACTGTAATCATTCTTTAATTATATCCACTGATGAGATTAAAACGATCTACAAGATAATTGTAATTTATATACATCCAGCAGATTCAAACAGTCCAGGTCTGATTTATTTGTAAACAGATTTTTCTTTTCTTTTTTTTGCAGAAATTTAAACCTGTAACTCTGTGAAAGCACTAAAAAAATTGTTGTATTTATCGGTGCAATTATGTACACAGACCCTCGATGAACATGGGCAAATAACATATAGATGTCCAGTTTATCAAGTTACTATTTATTAGTTACATTTTGTCTGATTTGTATAGTTCAGTATCTACGATTGCTGAAAGATTTTATTCTGACTGTCTCCTTGAATGCCTCATTCTGGTTTTCTTTTCATGCCAGTGATGGCAAAATGTCAATGGCTTCTGAAGCATTTAGAGCCATTGACCAAGTTAGCAGCTTAGTCTACTGCAAAAAAAAAAAAAAAAGAAGTTTCAGATGTACCACCTAATGGCAGGAAACACTAGCAAAAAGCGCAGGACTTACAAAGAAAAAAGTTCCGGATATCCTCAACTCAGAATTTTTGGCATTTTGACAGGTCAAGTAAATAGTGGACTGACAGGCTACAGCTCCCACAGATGAATGCCACCCACAGCATTTGACGTAACTCTGGTGTAAAATATCATAAAATATCTAACTGGTATATGTATATATATATATATATATATATATATATATATATATATATATATATATACCACCAGATTAGTGGTGTTAGATTATTCCATGCATGGTGGGGAAATTATGCTTAAATGGTGGTAGCACATTGGCAGTATGTGGGTAGCTATGGACTGCCTGCCTACGTGGACAGAACATCTGTTGTCAGATGGGGGCAATGTCAAAACATGCTACAACTGGTCTGTGGATTACAATTATTTGTGCTGCTGTCCATCAGACACCTGTGGAGAAGGGTGAAGTTATAAGCAATTTAAAGTGTACAGCCACCCACTATAATTTTCAGAATGTAATTATTGTTATAAATTAGTTTGATCATTTTTGTTTTTTGGCACTTCACCCATTCCCGATGAACTCCGCTGCCGCTCCCTTTTCTGTTCAGGCCCACATGTCAACCAGTTAATGTTTGACCACCATACATCATGCAATGTTTAGTTGGGATCTTTGAAGACCGTATGGCAGCACATTTGCACACATTTGGTTAACAATCTTTCTCCACAGGCTTCCAAATAGGCAAATATATATGAACACAGACATAATCACACTATCATAAATGAAGTATAAGACTGCTAATTCATAATACCAACACATTTAAAAAAAAAAAAAAAAAAGTTCGGCAAAGGTTTCTATTGCCATTATTATTCTTCCCATTTGTTTAATGTGATTTGAGGATTCTCAACCCTAAAACCAAAGCATGCACTTTATCTGCACTCAAATTGAGTTGATGCTAGGGTATCAGCCAGTGACACATCTGCACCTGCCTTAATTATGACTAGATTTTAGCTGAAGTATTCTTCAGACGCAACCTCGCTATCATTATGCAATTAATAAAATGCCATGACAGATTTATTATCAGTTTAATATATTCAGGATGATTTTATAAAAGTGACATTTTTTAACAATATGTGATGTTTTTAACAGAAGCACGATATTAAAAATCTATTATTTCTTATGAAGAAGTATTGCTTTGCTATGCAATAAATCCTTAATATGAACTGTGCTTTGTTGAAATTCTGTGTGTATAATTTCACAGGTTTGAGTAATAGTGCAAGCCAACAGTGAATGCACTGCATGGGGAGAAAAACGATTGATGACAGAGTGCTAAATGTGATGACAGTCACCTAACAGACAAGTCTCTCTTGTCCATCATATTATCATTCCACTTTTTCCTAGACTGAGAGACATAGGTGGGAAGTGATGACGTACAAAAAATTTGTTACTATATGAAAGTTGAGTTTTCAGGTACCTTTAACCTTTTAACACTAATATTTCTACTTCCTACTTCTTACAATGGTCTCATTGGGTTTAACACACTTCCTATTTCACTACACAGCTTCCCAACATCAAACTGATTTCAACATAAATAGAGGGAACAACATTACATGTACAACAAAAGGAATCCTATGGGTAAATTCATCACCAGTGCTTATTACATAAACAGATTTTACACGAAAGAGCCATAAACATATAATTTATGTCTCAATTTTAGCACAATGTTCATTTTTAAGTTCGGTCATGAGGACAAAGTCACCCGAGTGTTCAAACTGAGTATATTCATTAGAATGATTAGTAGAAGTTAAAATAAATTAGCTTTATATATATATATAAAACACCCAGCACGCCCCTGCGGGCGGTTTATCCTTCAAGCTCGGATCCTCTACCAGAGGCCTGGGAGCTTGAGGGTCCTGCGCAGTATCTTAGCTGTTCCCAGGACTGCGCTCTTCTGGACAGAGATCTCCGATGTTGTTCCCGGGATCTGCTGGAGCCACTCGCCTATCTTGGGAGTCACCGCACCTAGTGCTCCGATTACCACGGGGACCACCGTTACCTTCACCCTCCACATCCTCTCGAGCTCTTCTCTGAGCCCTTGGTATTTCTCCAGCTTCTCGTGTTCCTTCTTCCTGATATTGCTGTCATTCGGAACCGCTACATCGATCACTACGGCCGTCTTCTTCTGTTTGTCTACCACCACTATGTCCGGTTGGTTAGCCACCACCATTTTGTCCGTCTGTATCTGGAAGTCCTACAGGATCTTAGCTCGGTCATTCTCCACCACCCTTGGGCATCTCCCATTTTGACCTTGGGACTTCCAGGTTATACTCCGCACAGATGTTCCTGTACACTATGCCGGCCACTTGGTTATGGCGTTCCATGTATGCCTTGCCTGCTAGCATCTTGCACCCTGCTGTTATGTGCTGGATTGTCTCTGGGGCATCTTTACACAGCCTGCACCTGGGGTCTTGCCTGGTGTGATAGACCCCAGCCTCTATGGATCTTGTGCTCAGAGCTTGTTCTTGTGCTGCCATGATTAGTGCCTCTGTGCTGTCTTTCAGTCCAGCTTTGTCCAGCCACTGGTAGGATTTCTGGATATCAGCCACCTCCTCTATCTGCCGGTGGTACATACCGTGCAGGGGCCTGTCCTTCCATGATGGTTCCTCGTCTCCCTCCTCTTTCTTGGGTTTCTGCTGCCTGAGGTATTCACTGAGCACTCGGTCAGTTGGGGCCATCTTCCCAATGTATTCTTGGATGTTCGTTGTCTCATCCTGGACTGTGGTGCTGACACTCACCAGTCCCCGGCCCCCTTCCTTCCGCTTAGCGTACAGCCTCAGGGTGCTGGACTTGGGGTGAAACCCTCCATGCATGGTAAGGAGCTTTCTTGTCTTTATGTCAGTGGCTTCTATCTCCTCCTTTGGCCAGCCTATTACCCCAGCAGGGTACCTGATCACGGGCAGGGCGTACGTGTTGATGGCCCGGATCTTGTTCTTACCATTCAGCTGACTCCTCAGGACTTGCCTGACCCTCTGCAGGTACTTGGTGGTTGCAGCTTTTCTAGCGGCCTCTTCATGGTTCCCATTCGCCTGCGGGATCCCCAAGTACTTGTAACTGTCCTCTATGTCTGCAATGTTGCCTTCTGGTAGTTCAATCCCCTCAGTTCTGACTACCTTCCCTCTCTTTGTTACCATCCGACTACACTTCTCCAGTCCGAACGACATTCCAATGTCATTGCTGTATAGCCTGGTAGTGTGGATCAGTGAATCGATGTCTCGTTCACTCTTGGCATACAGCTTGATGTCATCCATGTACAGGAGGTGGCTGACAACTGCTCCGTTCTGTAGTCGGTATCCGTAGCCAGTCTTGTTAATGATCTCACTGAGGGGGTTCAGGCCTATGCAGAACAGCAGTGGGGACAGAGCATCTCCTTGGTAGATCCCGCACTTGATGGTGACTTGTGCTATGGGCTTGGAGTTGGCCTCTAGTGTTGTACGCCACATCCCCATTGAGTTCCTGATGAAGGCTCTTAGGGTCCCATTGATCTTGTACAATTCTAGGCATTCCAGTATCCAGCTGTGGGGCATTGAGTCATAGGCCTTCTTGTAATCAATCCAGGCAGTGCACAGGTTGGTCAGTCTGGTCTTGCAGTCTCGGCTGATTGTTCTGTCTACCAGTAGCTGGTGTTTTGCGCCTCTGGTATTCTTGCCAATTCCTTTCTGTGTCCCGCTCATGTATTGACCCATGTGCCTGTTCATCTTAGCTGATATGATGCCTGACAGGAGCTTCCATGTAGTACTGAGGCAGGTTATTGGTCGGTAGTTGGAGGGGACCGGTCCCTTCTTGGGGTCCTTGGGGATCAGGACCGTCCGGCCTTCAGTTAGCCATTCCGGGTGTCTCTCGTTAACTAGCAGCTGGTTCATTTGTGCTGCCAGACGCTCGTGGAGTGCAGTTAGCTTCTTCATCCAGTAGGTGTGAACCATGTCGGGCCCTGGTGCTGTCCAACTCTTCATACTGGAGACCCTTTCTTGGATATCTGCCACTGTGATGGTTACTGGACCCTGTTCAGGGAGGTCGCTGTGGTCTGCCCTCAGATCCTCTAGCCACTGAGCATTGCCGTTATGGGTTGCATCCTTCTCCCATATGCTCTTCCAGTATTGCTCCGTCTCCAGCCTTGGTGGTGCTGTTCTCTTATTGTTCCCTTGCCACTGAGAGTACACCTTTGCTGGTTCTGTGGAGAACAGCTGGTTTATTCTCCTGCCTTCTATCTCTCTGGTGTACCTCCTCAAGCGGCTGGCCAAGGCTGTGAGTCTTTGCTTGGCAGTTTCCAAGGCCTCAGGTATGGACAGCTTGCTGTATTTCTTAGGCACCTTATTCGTCGCACCTTTCTGCAACTCCGTTAGTTGGCTAACCTCTCTCCGTGCTACTTTGATCTTGCCCTCTAGCCTCTTTCTCCATGGAGGGTACTGCCCCTTGTGGCTGTTCAACTTGTAGCCAAGCATCTCACTGATCACTGCTGCCGTATTGTAGATCAGCTTGTTAGTGTCGGTAATCGTGGTTGTAGGTATTGCCCGTAGTGCTGCATTAACATCATCTAGCAGACCTTCTGAGGGTACTTCACGTAATCTTGGTAACCGGCTACGGGGGATCCAGGTTTCAAGCTTGGCCATGATCCTATTTTTCAGGTCAGTTCCTCTCGCACTCAACGATCCTTCTCCTATCACACTTGGGGCTATGTACCCAATCTCGGGTGGGGGTGATGATATCTCCCCCCTGACCTGGCGTCCTGACTCCTCCTTGCCGTAGCATTTGTGTTGTACCTCGTCAATCTCTAGCTGTGAGAGCAGTCCCTTCTTTCGAATGTTGGAACACTGAGCTACTAGTTGTTTCGCCGTCATTGTGGATGTTGGGTATCGAAGAATCCATAGGTCCCTCATCCTATTCATGTAGCCCCTTCCGCCGGGGTTACTTGCGTAGTAGCATTCCAACAACGCCCTGTTTTCGTCCCTTGCCCACCGATGCCTTCTTGTTATATATATGTATATATATATATATATATATATATATATATATATATATATATATATATATATATTTTTTTTTTTTTTTTACTATTATATTAATATGAAATGCATTTCAGTTAGCTTTGGACAAAACAGCTGTTAGAAATGTCCTTCAAAGAGCCGCCTTTAACTTTATATCTTTAGTACACTTCAAAGTCTGTACTTTTTTGGCAACCATACATCATGCAGTGTTTTATTATCGGTTTTATTTTGACATGCGTATGAATGTTGAATCGGTGCTTCACCTTTTACCAGTATTAAATACAGGTATCTGTAATTCTGCTTGTGGAAAAAAGGTGTGTTGGGCAAGTTACTTTGAAAAAGTAATTAATTATAGTTACTAGTTACTTCTTCAAAAAAGTAACTAGTTAGTAACTGAGTTACAAGATTCTAAAAGTAATTAATTACTTGAAAAGTAAATATTGTTTGACCCTCTGGGGTCCAGGGTATAATTGGCCATTTTAACCACTTTTGATTTTCCCTCCACATTTCACCTTTAAAAACTATTTACTTTGCCTTGTTTGGTATCATTCTTTTCAGCACAACCTCAAATGTCTGAATTTACAGTTATGTTCTCATGTTGACATACTGTATTAACACAATTGATCTAAAATCAGACAAAAAACATAACATCTGAGTAGAAAAAGTTATATTTTTTACTGTAACAACCACAAACATGTTTATTGAACCATATTTCATGGTTCAATTAAATGCATATATAAATTGTCAATTTTAAAATCATATGCACAAGTTTCGCAAACAACAAAGTTATTTGCAGCTGTAACCCAGAGTAATTTCCTGCACTTATTGAACGTATCACAAATACATGACTCCAAGCACATGACTTTGCTCAGCCAGTCGGATGGCATGTAGGTCATAGTAAGCCTGTCCCGGGCTTCCTCCCGTCATTTTTTTTTAACACCAACTAACTTATGCAACTTAGATGCTGATTACTGTGAGCCAGAGCCATAGTGTTGTTGTGCACTGAACAGAACGGAATTGGTGAGTTTGAACTTTTAATTGACTGTTTGTATTGCTACCAGCTGACGCTAATTGGCTGCTGTGGGTCCAAACAATTTGATTTTGATTTGACCGATATTTGTTGAATAAAAAAATGTTGTGAAGCTACATAGTATGTAGCAGTTGAAATGTTTCAGTTAAATCCTTATTGGTTAAATATATTCTATTTAACCAATATATTGTTTGTTTATTTATAAATTGTGTACACAGGAACAAGAATAACTTAATGTATTTAGCTTAATTGGCTGACATTTTTGTATTATTCTTGTGATTTCTTATTGGCCTTGTTTATTTAATGCAGGCCAGGTGAACCTTTTTTGGGGTATGAAAAAGGACGGCGAGCAAATGAACGGCTAGGAGCAGGACTCATTCTGCAATTGAAGCTTCCACCGGTTGGGTAGGAAGCTATCAAAGACGACGCTCTGTCCCCATTTTCCAAATACACCGATTTCCGCAATCATACACACCATTCCCCTCATTTATGGACAATAGCGCTTGGACATCTCTCATGGACATTCAGATAAAACTCATGGACTTCAGTGTGGATCAGTGGATTTGATGTTAACATGTGTTACTTATGGGGAACTTTTTTTTTTTTTTGAGAATCTGTATTGCTTGGTATAAGCCAGAAGGATTTGCTTAGTTGTCTTTGTGCACCCCCACTGGGTTTGACAGCTATTTACCTTTTACCCCTTTTTTTTTTTTTTTAAACCATTTCAAACTATTTACATAACAATCAGCTGTTCTGCATTCAATAAGATGCCACACAAATATTTTGTGCCACTCCATAAAGTTCTGTCCACTATAAAGGAGAACATCACAGCCTGATACCTGCAGGTCTGACAGCAGCAGGTGTATCACTCCTCCTGTTTCTACCTGGAGACAGCAGTCACCTCATTGTTCTGACACACAACACAAAACTATCCAACACTACACACTAACTACACAAGACAACACATTAACTACACACTCCAAACATGCTAAACGTCACAAATCTCTCACATCTCAAAACTCGCTCTCTCTCTCCTTCTGCTGTCTTTCTCTCTCTCTCTCTCACTCTTGCCGTCACTCCTAAAACTTCCCCCTCTTCCTAAACAAACTAATGTCATGTTGACATGGTACATTTTTCCACCAAAACGAACGGGCTGTTTTTGTTTAGTTTTTTTATTTTTTGGTTATACGCAGAGAGTGCTTGCTGGCGCTGTCCTTAGACAGTAAACATGGCGAAACTATTGAGGAAAAAACACGCATATATATTGTTTATCATGACTCTGGTTTTACGTGGCCTGTCAACACCATTTAAAAACTGGTATATATCACCTTGTTGCTTTGTCATCTTGAAGTGGTCGTGTGATTGGCTTACCACGACTACTTTATTCTTCCTCAGTCAAACAGCAGCACTCATGTGATTGTTTTGCCTCCTTAGCTCCAGGTGTTGTGCCAAAAAGTGATTGTCTACCAGAAAGTGATAGCCGCCTGTGGAAGCGCTCGCAGCTGCTTAAAGCTGTAGCGCCCAGATTACTTATGTAGTCAGCTACTTCCGTGCAACTGATATAAAGTGCAGTAAAGCTGAACACAGCTTCAACCGTCTGTTTGTTGAAAAATAGTAACGTGACCGCACCGCATCTTCTTGTTAGTAACGGTAACGGCGTTGTAACGATAGGAATAGTAACTAGTTAGATTACTTGTTACTGAAAAAAGTAACGCCGTTATTCACATCACTGGTAACTTTACACTTATCTATTAACAGCAGTGTAAAACATTGAGATAGTTTTCTTACCAGGAGACTAAAGCGAGTGTGGTCCTAAGTGTTTGGGAAAACAGACTCCTTTAGGACCCCTGTAAACCCCTGTTTTTGGTTTGCATTGAAAAAGGAAAATAAAATCTGTTTTGAATATCCTTCCTTCAAAAAGGAGGACTGGGTGTGGTATTTTGCATTGCTCATTGCTCACTGACTTGTCAGTCACAAGTAGTCAGCCAGTGATCAACCAATTTCACAGTCTGGCCCACTCTTCCTCGTCACATCTGGTTTCTTGCAACCAAGATGGTGATGCAGGAACACTGAACTCAAGGCTTCAAAATGGGACAAACCAACAGATGATGTCATTGTAGCTACAACCATCTTTTATACTGCCTATGTTCAACAGCACCTGGCAATTCATCTTTTAGCATTTTACTATAATTTTAATATAATAAACTCTATTTATATAATTTTACTTTTCTACCACTTAAAGAATACCCCAGCTTAAACTATTAGCACTAAAATAACATTGTAAATGTAGTAAACTGAAAACAAACGCATGGTGATATATTCAATTATTTTAGAGTGTATTTTTTTTAAAGGATCAGGATATAAAACATTTGCAGAGGTTTCTAATATATTGTCAACAGTGTAGCATGGGCTGACTAGCATCTATTTCACCTAAGTGCAAATAATATAAAGTGTGTGCTTTGGCTGTAAGGCTGACAATCTGCAAATCATATATAAATGCGTGGGAAGAATAATAATGGAACAAGAAGATTTGCCATAGAGTTTATTAACTTTGGTGAAATTATAAACGGGTGTCATCTCAGTCATCTGCAGTGCATCTACAAAGTATTCAGCGCTTCACTCGTTCCACATTTTGTCATGTTATTCCAAAAGAGATTACATTCATTTTTCACCAAAAAACATTTGCTTGACATTCTTGAAAAACGAATAAAAAATATAAATATGACAAGTATTCACAGCCTTTGCCATGGCAATCAAAATTAAGCTCACGGGCATCCCGTTTCCACAGATCAACTGTCAAATGTTTCTACATCTGGACTGGAGTTCACCTCTAGTACATTGATATGATTGGACATGATT
Source organism: Rhamphochromis longiceps (assembly GCF_057381845.1). Classification (NCBI taxonomy): domain Eukaryota; kingdom Metazoa; phylum Chordata; class Actinopteri; order Cichliformes; family Cichlidae; genus Rhamphochromis; species Rhamphochromis longiceps. The sequence continues at coordinate 36,642,034 of NC_140568.1, read as the reverse complement.
ATATCAGGTTCATAAGTTAACTGTGCATTTTTGAGCATATACAAAGCCACGGACATGAGCCAGACACAGAATTGTCTGTAGACCTTTAAGGCAGAATTGCATCAAGGCTCAGATCTGGGGAAGGGTACAGAAAAAACTCAAGGTCCCAGTTAGCAGAGTGATATCATCCATAAATGGAAGAAGTTTGGAATCATGAGGACTCTTCCTGCAGCTTGCTGCCTGGCCAATCTAAGCAACTGGGGAAGAAGGGCCTTAGTCATGGAGGTGATCAAGAACCTGATTATCACTCTGACAGAGCTCCAGCATTGCTCTGTAATGAGAGGAGAACCTTGCAGAAGGACAACCCAGCAGGCATGAGTGGCAGAGTGGTTATATGGTAATCCATTTTGGAATAAGGCTGTAAAATGACAAAATGTGGAACAATTGAAGCACTGTGAATACTTTCTGGATTTTTTTTGTTTTTGATCAATGCAATAACAGTTTTGTCATGTTTTTAAAAAACAAACAAAAAAACAACAACAAAAAACAAACAAACAAAGAAATGCATTTTAAAGATGAAACATTCACAATGTTGATTTCCCCATCTGTCAGTAGCAACTTCTGCAAAGCTACTCCTGCAACACATTGTTTTCACCATCACTAATCAAACACCAGTTAATGTGGAACACCGGCCATGCCTGCAGTGACTAAAGCATCATTTTTCAGTGTACAGGTTTAATTTGATCAACTATTAACGTGAACAGTGCTCCAAGCCACCAACAACCTATGTGCCTTTAATACGACATTATAATTTGAGGAACGAATATGCATGTTGCATAAAAAACAAAACAAAAATATATAAATAAGGGGAAAAAACCCAAACAGTCCACACAGAAATAATCTCACAGACAAACTCAGTGGGTTTGAACAATATTTAGTTTGTGTGGAGATTGAAGACAAATCTCTGAAGTGATGGAGGTGTGTGTGTTTGTCTGTGTGTGTTTGTGCGTATATCTGCACGCATGTTTTAGGGAGATTTAGGGTGTGTGTGTTGGTGCATGTATTAGTATGGATACAAAGCAAATTAAGAATTGATCTGTGTGCTGTTTAATGAACCAGCTGGACACTTTGACACGTATCTGCGTGATCCCACGTGTGTGCACACATATACATATACATATACATATATATTCATCTGTCTGTGGAAGAGTGCTGTATGTACAGTTTTGCAAGGCCATTAAAAGATTTCTGACACACTTTTTCTGCATATAACATTTGAAACAAAAATAGTGGTCATTTCACATTTACATTCACTCTTAGATCGTAGATCACATCACATTGCAGTTAGTAGGTAGTTCTGAGGTTTCTGACACTTAATACCTCGATATAAAATTGTTGCCTAATGTAAGGGTTTATCTGCAACTTTGGTCTTCTTTGGCACTCTGGCTTATTGTTTATTTTATTACTTCACTATGGTGAGGTACAAATCAAATAACTGTATCATAGCCTTGCTCTAAGTTTAACTGTTTCATCATCATTCAAATGTTGGCAAGTCCTGTTTTTGTGACTATAGTATAAAAAGCAGAGATATAAACGTAGTATTTATGGCACTACTGTGAAGTGTTACTGTTTTTTATGTATAGTGGAACCTGTAGTTGAAGTCCTTCATTACAGCTTAGAGAAACCAGGCATCAATCAGATACTGTTTTCTGAAGGTCATAAAGCTATTCTTGTCAATGGATGTGCACATCAAATTTAAAATAGAGAGAGAAGGACAATTTTTAAGGAGGTGAGCTTAAATGCTATCACTGCACCTGAATATAAAACAAGGAGAACTATAGGAAGGATACAGGAAGGAAGTCTGATAGTTTTCTTCTGCTTCTGCCTCTCTACTTGTACTAAATGCCCAATTATAGCTGGGGACTTCAACCATGCTGATTTAAGGTCAGTATTCCCCAGATTTGAACAGCATATTAAATGTGCAACGAGGGGGAAAAACACATTGGATAAAGCCTACAGCAACATCCAAAAAGGCTACAGAGCAACCCCTCTACCACATCTAGGTTTGTCAGACCACATGTCCATGCTGTTGATCCCTGCATACACTCCCATTAGGAGAAGAGCCCCCCCAGTCACAAAAACTGTGAAAACCTGGCCAGAAGGTGCATCACATCAGCTGCAGGACTGTTTTGAAAACACGGACTGGAGCGTGTTCGAACATCAGGACCTTGAAGAGCACACAACATCAGTGCTCTCATATATTAACTTCTGTGTCAACAGTGTCACTGTGGACAAACGTCTCCGGGTGTATCCCAACCAGAAACCCTGGATGACTAAAGAGGTCCAGGTCCTGCTGAAGCAACGTGACGCCGCTTTTAGATCCGGTGATGGTATGCAGTACAGTGCAGCCAGATCTCAGTTGAAAAGAGGCATCAGAGAGGCCAAGGCAGCGTACAAGAGAAGGATCGAAGACCACTTCACCACCAACAACTCACGACAGGTATGGCAGGGAGTTCAGCACTTAACCAACTACAAACCTGGCAATACCACGTTGACTGAGGGTAACGCGGAGCTTGCAGAGGAGCTGAACCACTTCTTCGCACGCTTTGAGGTGAAGGGACCAGAGGCAGCAGCAGCAAAAACATCGGACAGCAGCAGCCCAAGCCTCATAGTGCAGGAATATGAGGTGAGGCACACACTGAGGGCAGTGAACCCCAGGAAGGCCACCGGACCAGATGGGGTAACCGCAAAGGTCCTAAAAGAGTGTGCAGACCAGCTGGCTGGGGTCTTCACTAAGATCTTCAACACTTCACTGTCCCAGTCCTGCATCCCGCCGTGCCTAAAGTCAGCCACAATTGTCCCACTGCCAAAGCGTACTAACATTAGCAGCCTCAACGACTACCGACCAGTTGCTCTAACACCTGTTATAATGAAGTGCTTTGAGAAACTGGTCCGACGTCACATCATGTCCTGCCTGCCACCCACACTCGACCCGCTCCAGTTTGCATACAGAGCTAACAGATCAACTGAAGATGCCATTGCTACAACGCTCCACACCACCATCTCTCACCTGGAAGTGCAGGGCCGTTACGCCAGGCTGCTCTTTGTTGACTTTAGCTCTGCTTTCAATACGATACTCCCGGACAGACTAATAGATAAACTGCTGGAAATTGGACTTCCTTCCACCACCTGCCGCTGGATCAGAGACTTCCTCTCAGACCGTGTACAGAGAGTTAGAGTGGGGCCTCATCTTTCCTCAGCCCTCAGCCTCAACACCGGCTCTCCACAAGGCTGTGTACTGAGTCCCCTACTGTACACTCTGTACACACATGACTGTGTTAGTTCCCACCCAGACAACACAGTCATCAAGTTTGCAGATGATACCACTGTGGTGGGGCTCATCTCAGGGGGAGATGAGACTGCATACAGAGCTGAAGTTCAGAGGCTGTCAGATTGGTGTGCAGACAACAACCTGGACCTCAATACCACCAAAACAAAAGAACTGGTAGTTGACTTCAGAAGGAGGAAGTCCGAGCTGCAGCCTGTCAGCATCAACGGGGAGTGCGTGGAAAGGGTCTCCAGTTTCAAGTTTCTGGGTGTGCACATAGACACAGACCTCCAATGGAGCTCTATCACCTCTGCGGTCTTAAAGAAGGCCCAACAGCGTCTCCACTTTCTGAGAATCCTCAGAAAAATGGACCTGAAGAAGGAGCTGCTGACCGTCTTCTACCGCTGCTCCATTGAAAGTGTGCTGACATATTGCATCGGTGTGTGGTTCTCCAGCTGCACCACAGCACACAGAAAGGCACTCCAGAGGGTCATCAACATGGCCCAAAAAATCATTGGACATCCTCTTCCCTCCCTGAAGGACCTGTACAGCACTCGCTGTCTCAAGAGGGCACGCAGCATCCTACGGGACTGCACACACCCAGGACACCGGGTGTTTAAGCTGCTGCCGTCTGGCAGGAGGTTCAGGCTGCTGAGGTCCCGAACAAATAGACTCAAGGACAGCTTTTACAACAGGGCAATAGCCCTGATCAATGTAAATAGCTGACCTGACTGGATACCTCCCTGGACTTTTTAGGGGGAGGTAACAATGTTTAAAACGATAACAATAATATTTATATTTATAACAAGGTGCAATAATAATTAATGTGCAATAATAACAGTGTGCAATACACATACACTTATTCTTCTTTTTTATACTAAGTTAATATACTGTGTTGTGTTGTTTGTTACGTTGTGATGTGTCATATCGTGTCGTGTTGTGTTATATGTAGTGCCGACGTAGGACAGTTTTTCCAATTTCATTGTACTACTGTACTATGTATGACTGTGCAATGACAATAAAGAGTTATCTTATCTTATCTTATCTTATCTTATCTTAATTAGGATGTGTCTTGCTTTTATTTTATTACAGGCTACTTTATTCTAGTTTCTAAGACAAAACATGTAAGTGTAACAAATTCATTTTAAGTTAGTCTGTCACCATGATGTTATCTCTGGAAATAGTGTAAGCTTTAATCATATAAAGAACAGGTTTTAGAGCTTTTAGTTGGCTCGCATAACTGGCAGATCCTGATTTAGCAGTCAGTTGTTCTTATGGATATAAATGTTTCTGCATTTTTAAGTTTTAAATCAGTAAACCTCTTTCTTTTTCCACTCATTGCTATCATTTTCTTCTCTCCTTTCCTCTGCATTACTAACATCTTTCCTTCTTTGCAGTCTCTACATTCATGTTCTTTCTCTACTCTCCTTTCCTCTCCTCATTGATCCATTTGTCATCTTCTCACCACTCTTCATCCCATCTTTCCTCCTTTCCCCTCCTTGTTTTGCGTGAGGTCAGGATAATGGTACTAATTTGTGTGTATGCGTGCGCTTGTCCCCTATTTGTCCCCTACTAGCTTTGACACCACCGACCTACACATACTGCTGTATCAACAACAGCAACTCATACACGTACACACATCACAAGTGACGGCATCTGAAGATACCTTAACAAGATAGTTTACACTGAAAGAGAATGCAGGAAAGGAAAGCGAGGGTTGAAGAGGAGGGAAACTATCGAGGTAGTACATCACAGGTTTTTTTTTTATTATTGTTATCAAAGATAAATGCATTAAATTCAAGGAAACAGCATTACACTGCAGCCAGGAATATGTTCACCAAGTAATTCCCATACATTCATTTCCATATATTCAGGTAATCAGTAAAGGGTGCTGTGCAATTCCCCCTGCAAACATTTATCTACAATAAGTAATTATACAAAAAGGTAAGTTAATAGAATCTGATGTAAAACCAAATGGAAATCTAATCTTTCTGAGCTTATTGCCTCCAACTAAGACAAAAAAAACCCCACAGAAACATTTTCTCCCTTAAGAATTTATACTTTATTATTCTTCTAAATCAAGAATAAAGTTAAAGTGGAGAAATTTGATGTAGTGCTACACTGACATTTATTACTGCAGAAGCTTCAAACCTATAAAAGAATTTTAAAAGCTTCACCAGAAGTGTGCATCATACAGTATGTGTGCGGCAACTCCCAGAGTGCTATGACGAGCATTGCTTCAATTGCTAATGCACTGTGCCCCATTTCAAAAGCTGCCATGGCCATCGGCTTTATTTCAAGATAAATCATAAATGATAGAGAAAACTATCTAATTTTGAAGGTTCCATTGAATGTGGGTGAGAAATGCCTTGATGATCAACATTTTCTGAAACATTCTTTATTTCTCTCTGATAGTGGGACAGATGAGCCTCTGCTTTGCTGTTTGTTTACAGGAAACACAAACAACTAACACAGCTCTGTTCAAAGGTAACAGTCCCTACCTGCCGTTAGGTAGATAGTGTTTTTCACACCAAAGTAGGAGTATAAAAACAAAATATTGTGTTTTCATGTGTGGTTAGATGCTGGTTTATGACTTAGCTGGTCCTAGTAAGCCCTGTAATAAGACCTTGTAAAATGGTTACTTACAGTATTATTAAACTAATTTTGACCTTGAAGTTTGACCTTCTGTGGTCAAGCTGTAGTGATAACCCTTTGACCCCAGCTGAAACTACACCAAGGTAGGACAGCAGTCTGTTTTTTTAAACACAGAGCTGTGTTTCTTTCTCAATAATAGCTGTTTAAATATTTATTTGTGCTTGTACTATACGGTTGTCTGTAACATCTAGATGTGGTATACCTACCCACCACACACATATAGCAAAACACTAACATTACATCTATTTGAATGAGTACTTTCCATTTTCCCTGTGTTGTTATTGATTGTAGTTAAACAGCACCACTCCTGTCGGCTTGTACCAGGTAATTGGCTTCATATTGAAACTGTCACAGAGAGGATGTGTTTCATTTTAGGCCCCGAGGGCACGGGGAGTGTAGTGCCAGAGGAATCAATCCTTATTCCTTGGTACTGGCTTGTTTTTGTAAAGGAAATACTTGTTTATTAATTAGTGTGGTGGTTGTGTATCCAGCTTGTATGGGAAAGCCACTTAAGGCTTAAGCTGGCCCTTCCATCCCAGGTTCAGTTCCAAGTGTAACGGAACGGGATTCAGCTTAAGATTGCCATAGACAGACACCGGTCATAGTATCATTCTAACAGCTGCTCCAGATTACCTGTACCCTGTTGTGGAAGGCATTACTCAGAAAGTATTACATTATTACAGAGTCAAGAAAAAGCATGATACATGTGACAGAAACTGTAGGGTCTTTACCTTACAATATAAAGCCACCCAAGGTCACTGTTGTTGTGACTTGGTGCTATATGAATAAAACTGAACTTAATTGAAATTGAATACAAAGTCTATATAATATAAAAATAGGTTTTTGTGCTTATAGAACCGCCTACATTTCTTTTAAAAAAAATTATAGTAATTTAATCAAAGTTTTAGTTGTCTCATGAATATTGAATGCAGTAAGTGAATTGGGTGTGAGTCATACTGTGCTACTTGTGGTCAAGATATCCTTATGCTATATCCTCAATGAGTCAGGGCATTTTTTTAATCCTTGCGCACATACAAAAGATAGACATGTAATTATACAAGATGCATCATAATTTCCTTAGCGATCAATAAAGTATTGTGATTCTAATGCATTATATTCAATGAGTGGTTTAAAAAAAAAATCTAATTATTCCATTGAAAGTAGGACAGTTCAGATCGAAGCAATGTAGAAACAGCAAAGAATTAATATTCCAACAAGTAACTATGGGTGTGTTTGTTTTTTCTTTCCTTTTTTTTTTACATTGTGCTTTGGTAAATAACACCAAATCTGAAGGGAAACCTTATTTATAAGAATGTTCCGCCTGGCAATTTTTAATCAACAGATGTGAAGGTCTGGAATACTTATATGTAAGTGACCTGCAAGCAAACCATTTTTCCTGATGTCTGGAAGGTGAAAAAATGGAAACCCATACGAAACCATTTATCCCTGCGATACGGCTTACGTGTAACCATAGCTTAGTAATTGCAGCTTAACTAGGAAACTCATATCAGTTTAGCCGGCTCCCTTTTATGATTAAACTGTCCTTTAAACCAAAAAAAATTTTTTAGGCAGATAAGTGCAAGAATCCCATATCAGCATCTGATCACTGCCATTCAATCAAACAAGATTTAAGAAAGAAAAGCCTGAACACACTAGTGCTCTTTTATAAAAGAACAACGCGAGTCCTCAAAGACTTTGGATTACAGTCATAATTGAAGATAGATTGGAGATAATTTATGCAAAGAAATCTATCTCCTCACAGTTTGGTTTTTTCCTTGTGTATTATCTGTTTTATATGAGTATATTGGTATACTAGAGTTTAGGCAGCAAGATGTGTGTTTGTTCAATTCCATATCACACAAATACACAAATTCTTGGTTCCTTGTGTCTTAAAATGCATTGGTATTTTAGGTTCTCACCTTTTGTGAAGTTTATTACATAAAACTATTTCTATAATTTACACATGAGCATTTCACTGTGCTTATTATGGATGCTTACCTTAACCACATCCACATCTGTTGAGCTGCAGGTGATAGAGTCGTCCACCTCCCTCACCTGCCCATCGCTTTCCACAGTAACCACTTTGATTGGCACTGCAACATGTCGACCGGTTAGAATGGCTGTATTCACAATCTCTGTGTCCTGTAGAGGGAAGGAAAAAAAATTTCATGAGCCCTGAAGTTCATGTCGCTCGATATAGTTGGCGGTTGGTACATGCAGGAATATATATATATATATATATATATATATATATATATATATATATATATATTCTCCACAGAACCAGCAAAGGTGTACTCTCAGTGGCAAGGGAACAATAAGAGAACAGCACCACCAAGGCTGGAGACGGAGCAATACTGGAAGAGCATATGGGAGAAGGATGCAACCCATAACGGCAATGCTCAGTGGCTAGTGGATCTGAGGGCAGACCACAGCGACCTCCCTGAACAGGGTCCAGTAACCATCACAGTGGCAGATATCCAAGAAAGGGTCTCCAGTATGAAGAGTTGGACAGCACCAGGGCCCGACATGGTTCACGCCTACTGGCTGAAGAAGCTGACTGCACTCCACGAGCGTCTGGCAGCACAAATGAACCAGCTGCTAGTTAACGAGAGACACCCGGAATGGCTAACCGAAGGTCGGACGGTCCTGATCCCCAAGGACCCCAAGAAGGGAGCGGTCCCCTCCAACTACCGACCAATAACCTGCCTCAGTACTACATGGAAGCTCCTGTCAGGCATCATATCGGCTAAGATGAACAGGCACATGGGTCAATACATGAGCGGGACACAGAAAGGAATTGGCAAGAATACCAGAGGTGCAAAACACCAGCTACTGGTAGACAGAACAATCAGCCGAGACTGCAAGACCAGACTGACCAACCTGTGCACTGCCTGGATTGATTACAAGAAGGCCTATGACTCAATGCCCCACAGCTGGATACTGGAATGCCTAGAATTATACAAGATCAATGGGACCCTAAGAGCCTTCATCAGGAACTCAATGGGGATGTGGCGTACAACACTAGAGGCCAACTCCAAGCCCATAGCACAAGTTACCATCAAGTGCGGGATCTACCAAGGAGATGCTCTGTCCCCACTGCTGTTCTGCATAGGCCTGAACCCCCTCAGTGAGATCATTAACAAGACTGGCTACGGATACCGACTACGGAACGGAGCAGTTGTCAGCCACCTCCTGTACATGGATGACATCAAGCTGTATGCCAAGAGTGAACGAGACATCGATTCACTGATCCACACTACCAGGCTATACAGCAATGACATTGGAATGTCGTTCGGACTGGAGAAGTGTAGTCGGATGGTAACAAAGAGAGGGAAGGTAGTCAGAACTGAGGGGATTGAACTACCAGAAGGCAACATTGCAGACATAGAGGACAGTTACAAGTACCTGGGGATCCCGCAGGCAAATGGGAACCATGAAGAGGCCGCTAGAAAGGCTGCAACCACCAAGTACCTGCAGAGGGTCAGGCAAGTCCTGAGGAGTCAGCTGAATGGTAAGAACAAGATCCGGGCCATCAACACATACGCCCTGCCCGTGATCAGGTACCCTGCTGGGGTAATAGGCTGGCCAAAGGAGGAGATAGAAGCCACTGACATAAAGACAAGAAAGCTCCTGACCATGCATGGAGGGTTTCACCCCAAGTCCAGCACCCTGAGGCTGTACGCTAAGCGGAAGGAAGGGGGCCGGGGACTGGTGAGTGTCAGCACCACAGTCCAGGATGAGACAAGGAACATCCAAGAATACATTGGGAAGATGGCCCCAACTGACCGAGTGCTCAGTGAATACCTCAGGCAGCAGAAACCCAAGAAAGAGGAGGGAGACGAGGAACCATCATGGAAGGACAGGCCCCTGCACGGTATGTACCACCGGCAGATAGAGGAGGTGGCTGATATCCAGAAATCCTACCAGTGGCTGGACAAAGCTGGACTGAAAGACAGCACAGAGGCACTAATCATGGCAGCACAAGAACAAGCTCTGAGTACAAGATCCATAGAGGCTGGGGTCTATCACACCAGGCAAGACCCCAGGTGCAGGCTGTGTAAAGATGCCCCAGAGACAATCCAGCACATAACAGCAGGGTGCAAGATGCTAGCAGGCAAGGCATACATGGAACGCCATAACCAAGTGGCCGGCATAGTGTACAGGAACATCTGTGCCGAGTATAACCTAGAAGTCCCGAGGTCAAAATGGGAGATGCCCCCAAGGGTGGTGGAGAATGACCGAGCTAAGATCCTGTGGGACTTCCAGATACAGACGGACAAAATGGTGGTGGCTAACCAACCGGACATAGTGGTGGTAGACAAACAGAAGAAGACGGCCGTAGTGATCGATGTAGCGGTTCCGAATGACAGCAATATCAGGAAGAAGGAACACGAGAAGCTGGAGAAATACCAAGGGCTCAGAGAAGAGCTCGAGAGGATGTGGAGGGTGAAGGTAACGGTGGTCCCCGTGGTAATCGGAGCACTAGGTGCGGTGACTCCCAAGCTAGGCGAGTGGCTCCAGCAGATCCCGGGAATAACATCGGAGATCTCTGTCCAGAAGAGCGCAGTCCTGGGAACAGCTAAGATACTGCGCAGGACCCTCAAGCTCCCAGGCCTCTGGTAGAGGACCCGAGCTTGAAGGATAAACCGCCCGCAGGGGCGTGCTGGGTGTTTTTTTTTTTATATATATAAAATCATTCGACATTTTAAATTACGTCAAATGTCATTTTTCTCAAATAATTTTGTTGAAACTTGAGATGAAAGAGCTAGCACTGCCCTCAGCAAGAAGCTCCAAGGTTCGACTCTGGGGCTTTCTGTGTGGATTTAACATGTGTGCATGTGTTTCCACATTATTTTTATCTACTTTTAATATACAGGATAAGACCCAGCACAGCACTGTCTTTCAATTAGACAGCTGAGATGATATGCTGGGGAAACCTGAAATTTATGCCGGTGTTAATAATAAGCCACCAGGCATTATCAGAGCTTCAAACTAAACTCCCACCCAAACTTTGACATGCTATACTCAAAGTACATGAAAAGTAAGACTTTACTGATGATGGTGAAAGATGCAGGAGGAGAAAGAGGAAGAACCACTGTGTGGAGACGATGGAGAGTTTTTAAAAGGAAGAGAGAGAGAGGGGAAAAGGTGATTATAAACCTTGTGATTATTGTAATCAGCATGATTACATTTGATTAAATCCTTTGAATAAAAATAGTACAAACAAACCAGCATACATGCACACCTCAGAACACTGTGTGCCAGTGTCAATCTTGATTATTTGGCATTGAGTTTCCAAGGGGGCATTTATCACCACCAACACACACACACACACACACACACACACATACGAGCCTGATTACAGAGTACTGTTCTGTGCCCCTGTGTCTGGATGGGAAGTATGTATATGTGTCTGTAATTTGACACCAGTGTAATTAAGCTCAATATACATGATGCCAGCAGAGAAGATGAAGAAGAAACAGAGAATAAATCTCTGATATTTAGTTTAGGCCATTTTATTCACTATAAAGGAACAACATTGCTCAGAAACAGTTTCAAGCTCAGAGGCAAATTCTGTGTACTGTATCGAAAATAAGTGCAACTAAATAAGTAGAATAAGATGTCATACACACACACACACACACACACACACACACACACACACACACACACACACACACACACACACACGAATAGGACTTCTGATCCACACACAATCCCATTTAATAAAAACACTGTTTACGCACAGGTAACCAGCAATAATATTCTTTATCTGCCCTGAGGTGGAAGAAGCAGCAGATGGGCTTTATAAAATAACCAGAACAGTAGATAATGTGTCTGTTTTTCTGTATGTCTATATATATGTATGATAAAATGTGTGCAGTATCCTGAGGCACTCGCCACAGTAGTGCCATAAATACTACGTTTATATCTCTGCTTTTTATACTATAGGCACAAAAACGGGACTTGCCAACATTTGAATGATGATGAAACAGTTAAACTTAGAGCAAGGCTATGATACAGTTATTTGATTTGGCACAGTCACAATTATGTGTGCGTGCATCTTCTAGACGAATATCCAGCTATGGTATAGAAATAAAGCCAGTTATTCACATTATCCTGTAAAAATATTTGATGTTTTTAAAGTTTACCTTACTACGATAGTTAAGAAGTGGACATCTTGAGAAATAAGAAGTCACGGAAAATCTGGCACAAGTTGACTCCCAGTCTTTCCAAACAGACATTTTAATGCGTATTTTAGGTAGTTGATACCTTATAAAGCATTATGTAATTTCAGAGAAAGAAAAGTGCTTTACTCTTTATTTAACTATATTTTACTAGTGACTTTCAAATTTCAAGATTTTTGAAATGATTTAATCCTTTGTTACATACAGTATCAAACTGACCTGAGTTTAATTTTCCCTGAGCATTAACATTTTGACAAACCTCTGTCCTGTATCTATACAATTAAATCTCATGCTAATTTTAGTCTCACTGGCTGTGCAATATGCTAAGGATTTTCCTATTGCCATCATAAATGAAACAAATCCACCGGGTCTTCAGTTCCACTGTCCGTGGAGGTGTTTGAATTTTCACCTGTATTTTTAGCTTAGCAGAAACAGAAATTACGAGTTAAGTGAGAATACTCATTCTTTGTTTGAGGGCGAGCTAAGCTAGCTCTGCATTATGCAAATATCTTATAGTGTTTGTTCTATTCATGAATATGTGTTTTGATGACATGGGAACTATTGCTGCATCTGCTGCATCTGCTATTAGTGTCTCAAACTGACTGGAGTGATAAGGGTTTGTAAAATTTCTCTTGGTCTGTGTGAAAGCTATTGAAAGAAATAGAATTGGCAGGATAAGGCTAAAGCTTTTCATTCTTTTTGAGAGTATAAGGACATGTCATAACATATATAGTCACCATTACATACCACCAAACTCAAACTAAACTTAACAATGTGTCAGCAAAAAAAGAGCCTTACTCATTGGATTTCCTCTCTCCAGAAACAGAAAGAGATTGAAGGTATCATTTCAGAGCGTGTATGGGGAAGAAAGACCTCAAACAGAAAAAAAACCCTTACCTGGTCATTATGCAATCTGCAATATGAAACAGCACTGTTGGACACTGTGTTTTTGACAAAAAATATAGTCCATACATTTTTCAAAAGAAATTTTGTCAGAACAAAAAGTAAAAAGATGCAAAAATAGAGAAAACAGAAAAATGAATGAATGAGAACAAATTTTCAGAAAATAGAGAATGTGAAAATTAGCAGATAAAACATAACACGAAGAGGGATATTAGAGCAACTGTAAAGGAGACAGAAAAAGAGCCAGAGAAAGAAAAGGAAAGAATTTCATGCCTGTCCATGGGAATTATTAAGTGGCTCGTCAACAACTGGCTCCCCTACTGCCTTCAAAAGCCGCTGCACACTGCACTGAGATAAGCTCAGAGCAAGTGTGTGAATGGGTGGTAAATGTGGCAAGTATTTGTATGTATGAATGAATGCGTTTTTGTGTGATTTCATGTAGGTTCCTGACAACACCTGTGCATGGGTATGTGTGTCTGTTTATGCATAAGAGTCTCACTCATGTACACATATATACACATATTTGGCAAGAGGGAGCAAGAGACTGTGTGTGTGTGTGTGTGCACTTAAACCTATGCACTGACAAATATGTTTGTATGTGCATGTTACAAAGAAAAAATAAAGTCTAGGGAACGGCCTCCCTCCTCAGCAAAGTTTAGCCATGCATGCATGCGTGTGAGAATGTGCAACTTCAAGTGAAGCAACTAGAGCGAGACCACCCATCAGTAACACACACACACAAAGAGCAAAATAGTTGACACAGTAAAAAATGTGAGCATTTTGCTCTTCTGTATAAATTCAATTCCAACTTACAATATGGGTTTGTAAGCATTTCTCTTTCTGACTCTCCTTACTTCTCCTCTGCTGATCTTCACCCACTCTCTTTCCGTCTCTCTCCTTTTTACACACACTCGCACATAAAATACCAGAATTTCTTTCCATCAAAATGAAAATACAGACAAACAATTAACACAAAGATATTAACACATGCTTAAAAACACACATATAAATGACAACATATCTACCCTATCTGCTATTCTCTTCATTTCTTAAATTGTCAAGTTTCTTATTTGGGGGACATTTTTGGAACATATACAACTCTTGTCATCCGTTTGCACTTTTTTTGACCTCTAACCACAGTCTTGCAAACCCTGTGGCATAAGTCCCATCCACCCCCATCCCCCACCCTCACCCACCCCGTTCCTTCTGCTACTGCCCTTAAAGAATTTAAATTTCTATTTTTGGGAAATAAATGCATCATACACTACAGTCCATTTTACTAGAAGAGTAAGAAAGGGTTCTGCAGCAAGTCTACTTGTTCTTTTATTTTGAAGGAACAATTTTATCAGTATAAAGAAAACAGACTGTGTTTGGTGCCTTTACCTGTAAAAATGAAAAAACAAAATCATGTCACATGATTGCAAATGAGGGCTAGCCATCCATGACTTTCTGAGTTTGAATACATTAAACTGAATGATGTTAACACACTAAGACATGATAGAATTTCTTCTATACCCAAAGCAACAGGACACTGTTTTAAATTCAAAGCAGTCATTTAATCAGCCTATAGCCCTTTGGCTATATTAAATACATGGCACACACTTACAAAGCTAGGCACATATTGACACATTTGGGCCAAACCAAGCATGTGCTTTACTAAAAGCAAACAACCAAATGGCCCAAAAATGCATTAAAGGCATCCCATTTATTGACATGAGTCATTTAGTTAAAAGGATGAATAGTTAATGGAGTAATTGGCCTTTTAATCAGGAAGGTACCCAATATCCCCATTAACAAATGTTATTTGATCCAGACCCTATTCCCATGTCATTATACAATCATTGAATTTCATTCCTCCGTGTATGTATTTGCACAAATACAACAGAGAAACAATTGCGTTGGTTTAGTCAGAGCAATGAAGTTGCACTTAATCATCAAAGACCATCATGATCAATGTTCAGTTGTTATTTATATAAGACAGGGTTTGTACATTAATTGAGGTTCTTTGAAGTTGTTTTGCTGCACTGGAATTTGGTTTATATACTCTTTCTAGAAACATTTATAGTTTGTACATATCTATGGTGACACACACACACATATGTATATATACATATATATATATATAAATGACAAGGTATTTGACATCTCTGCTCTGTGTTTGACAAGGTGTCTACAAATCTACCGATACTATATACGTACGTGTGTGTGTGTGTGTGTGTGTGTGTGTGTGTGTGTGTGTGTGTGTGTGTGTGTATATATATATATATATATTGTTCCAATTTATTACGTCATTCCTGCCACCAGCCAAGTATTTTCAGCATAACAATGTGAGCTTACACACATGCACTGTGTGTCAAGGCTCAGCTGCTGAAGGAAAATTTGTTGAAGGCACTTAGCTGCAATTTACTACAGACCCATTAAACACATCAACGGTATGACATTCTGTGTGTGTGTGTGTGTGTGTGTGTGTGTGTGTGTGTGTGTGTGTGTGTGTGTGCGTGCGTGCGTGCGTGCGTGCATGTCTTTTTGCTCATTTCTATTTGTTTTCATGTCTGTGTATGTATTGCTTTACAGGGTATTTTACATGTAACTACTTAAATTAATTTTCACACGTGGATAATATTAATATTCTTTACTCACATTTAATTATATACTAAGGATATTTCTACTTTTTTTATTTTCACACTAATTCTACTAATTCAAATCAGTTACAATATACATATATAGTTTAACACACGCACACACACGCACACACACACACACACCTATCTATGTATCTATATCAGCTTAAGATAAGATAAGATAACCTTTATTAGTCCCACACGTGGGAAATTTGTTTTGTCACAGCAGGAAGTGGACAGTGCAAAAGTTATGACGCAAAAATTAGAATACAATAAGAATAAATACAGTACACAGCTGTACAGAATAGAATAAAATAATATACTATATACAGTAGAATAAAATAGAATAAAAATATACAATAAGATAAAAATAGAATACGAATGCTATATACAACTGAGTAAAAATACAACGATGACAGAAAGGATTATTGCACTTAGTATTATTGCATATGTATGGATGTGTGTGCTTGATCAGTTAAAGTCTTTATTATGGAGTCTGACAGCAGTGGGGAGGAAAGACCTGCGAAATCTCTCCGTCCCACACCGTGGGTGCCGCAGTCTCCCACTGAAGGAGCTGCTCAGTGCTGTCACAGTCTGCTGCATGGGGTGGGAGACGTTGTCCAACAGGGATGACAGCTTAGCCGCCGTTCTCCTGTCACTCACCACCTCCACTGGGTCCAGAGGGCATCCTAGAACAGAGCTGGCCCTTCGGATCACCCTGTTCAGTCTCTTCCTGTCCCCAGCAGAGATGCTGCCGCCCCAGCAGACCACACCATAAAAGATAGCAGAAGCCACCACAGAGTCATAGAAGGTCTTCAGGAGTGGGCCCTCCACCCCAAACAACCTGAGTCTCCGCAGCAGGTACAGCCTGCTCTGCCCTTTCCTGTAGAGGGCGTCTGAGTTATGAGTCCAGTCCAGTCTGTTGTTCAGATGAACACCAAGGTACCTGTAGCTGTCCACAGCCTCAATGTCCATACCCTGGATGTTCAGTGGTTGCAGTGGAGAATGCTTGTGCCTGCGGAAGTCTACCACCAGCTCCTTGGTTTTACTGGCGTTGATCTGCAGGTAGTTCAGCTGGCACCAGTCCACAAAGTCTTGAGTCAGTCCTCTGTACTCCTTGTCGTCCCCATCAGTGATGAGGCCGACTATTGCAGAGTCATCAGAGAACTTCTGCAGGAAGCACTGGGTGGAATTGTGGGAGAAGTCTGCAGTGTAGATGGTGAAGAGGAACGGAGCCAGAACCGTTCCCTGTGGGGCCCCCGTACTGCAGACGACCCTGTCCGACACACAGCCCTGAGTCCTCACATACTGTGGTCGGTCGGTGAGGTAGTCCAAAATCCAGGTAGTGAGGTGATGGTCCACTCCAGAGTTCTCCAGCTTGTCCTTCAGAACCGAGGGAAGAATGGTGTTGAAGGCACTGGAGAAATCAAAGAACATGATTCTCACAGTGCTTCCAGCGGTCTCCAGGTGAGCGAGGGAACGATGTAGGAGGTGAATGACGGCATCATCCGCTCCAATGCCAGGCTGGTAGGCAAACTGAAGTGGGTCCAGTGATGAGCTTGTTAGGCGCCGAAGCTGAGCCAGGACCAACCGCTCCAGGGTCTTCATCAGGTGGGATGTCAGAGCCACCGGCCTGTAGCTGTTGAGGTCCTTGGGGCGTGAAGTCTTTGGCACTGGTACAACACAGGAGGTTTTCCAGAGCTGTGGGACTCTTCCCAACCTCAGGCTCAGGTTGAAGAGGTGCTCCATCACCCCACACAGTTGGTCCGCGCAGGACCTGACGACCCTCGAGCTGATGCCATCTGGACCCGCTGCCTTCTTGCCATTAATCCTCCTCAGTTCCCTCCTAACCTGGGTGGTTGAGAGAGACAGGCTGGAGCCTTGTGTTGAGTGTGTATTGGATGCTGTTGTTGGGGGTGGGGAGGAGTGAGCAGGGTGAATAGAGGAGGTGTGAAGTGTCTGAGGTGTCAGAGGTGGAACAGCAGCAGTGGGGGTGGGTGAGTCTGCAGCCGATGTTGTAGACTGTCTCATGGTTGAATCAAATCTGTTGAAGAAATGATTCAGTTCATTTGCCCACCTCACATCCCTCCCAGGCAGAGAGTTCTGCTGTTTGTGGCCTGAGATGGTTCTGAGGCCTCTCCAGACTTCACCAACGTTGTTTTGTTGAAGCTGGTTCTCCATCTTCTGCCTGTAGCTGTCCTTCCCATTCCTTATCAGTCCCCTCAACTCTCTCTGCACCCTTTTCAACTCCTCTTTGTCTTTGGATTTGAAGGCCCTCCTCTTCTGCTTGAGGACAGCTTTAATTTCTGGGGTAATCCAAGGTTTGTTGTTGGAGAAACACCGTACAGTCCTGGTAGGTACGGTGTTATCCACACAGAAATTAATATAGTCAGTAATGCATGTAGTAAGGCTGTCGATGTCCTCTCCATGGTCGTCACAGATCACCTCCCACACAGTCGACTCAAAACAGTCCTTAAGAGCCTCCTCGCTCTCTCTTGTTAATCCAAAGAGGCCAGTCCACTTTGCCAAAATGTCATTGCAGCAATTCAAAATGGTAGTGCAAATCATTAGTTTGTATGCCCCCCACCCCCCATCTGCTTTTATGCATGGCTGACAACGTGAAGGAAATGCCCTGACTAAGATGATGGATAGTGTCCTGGGAGTCTCCTCCCAGATCTTGACCAAGGCATCACTAATAGTGATGTGCGGATCGATCCTGAAATATCGATTCCTCCGATACCAATCATTTATGTTCTAGAATCGATTCTCACATTAAAATATCGATATTTTAGTAATTTAGGGTAAATTTATAGTTTATCATTAACAGGAACACAGTGGAAAGAAACTATAACTTTCTTATTGTCTACATTCAAAGGAACTACTTCCTCTTCCGGCTTTCATAGTCGTGTGCGAAATACGGCTGTATAAAAGTCTTGCAGCCCCTTGGCGTGCGCACTCACAACAATGGCTGAGCGTAATGGGAGTCATGTGCGGACTTATTTTACCTCCACAAACAGCTGAGACGTGGTTTGTGATACATGTGGCAAAAACGTGAGCTGTTGTGGACATACTTTCCAACCTTGAGACCTCTGCTCCTTGCTATCTCAGTTCAGTTCAGTTCATTTTTATTTCAAACATTTCAAACATGTACCTTCACAATCATTACAAAATATCATTCCATTATTTGTTTGAAAAGGAATAGGCTGAAGTATTTACTTATTTGTCCCTACCCCCTCAAGTTTTACCTCTCATTCATTTAATTCTTTTTTTTTTGTCTTAAATTAAACAAACAACATATGAAACATATGAAGTAAAGCAAAACAAAGCAAAACATACATAAATCAAAAACAAGAAATTAGCAAGCCCCACCACAGTATAGTTTCTTTCATATGAAAAATACAGAATGTGTATATTTGCAGATACACAAGTTATGGAAAAACAAACAAACCAAAACAAAAAAACCGAAAAAGAACGGCAACACCATTACCAGCAACATTACCGTCCTGGGTTAACCTCGTTTTCTTCATTCTTATAATTATTTAAAATTAGGTTTTTATATTTTACTTTAAACTGTTTTATGTTTTTACTGTCTTTTATTTCTTCTGTTAGACTGTTCCATAATTTAACTCCTGCAATTGAGATAGACATACAGGGAGTGCAGAATTATTAGGCAAATGAGTATTTTGTCCACTGGACAAAATACTGCTTGAAGAAGGTGTCTTCCAGAAAGCCGCTGCATGAGTATTTTGTCCAGTGGACAAAATACTCATGCAGCGGCTTTCTGGAAGACACCTTCAAGCAGTGGTACAGGAAGAAGTCTGCATCCTTCAAGAAAAACATGATTTTCATGCAGGACAATGCTCCATCACACGCGTCCAAGTACTCCACAGCGTGGCTGGCAAGAAAGGGTATAAAAGAAGAAAAACTAATGACATGGCCTCCTTGTTCACCTGATCTGAACCCCATTGAGAACCTGTGGTCCATCATCAAATGTGAGATTTACAAGGAGGGAAAACAGTACACCTCTCTGAACAGTGTCTGGGAGGCTGTGGTTGCTGCTGCACGCAATGATGATGGTGAACAGATCAAAACACTGACAGAATCCATGGATGGCAGGCTTTTGAGTGTCCTTGCAAAGAAAGGTGGCTATATTGGTCGCTGATTTGTTTTTGTTTTGTTTTTGAATGTCAGAAATGTATATTTGTGAATGTGGAGATGTTATATTGGTTTCACTGGTAAAAATAAATAATTGAAATGGGTATATATTTATTTTTTGTTAAGTTGCCTAATAATTATGCACAGTAATAGTCACCTGCACACACAGATATCCCCCTAAAATAGCTAAAACTAAAAACAAACTAAAAACTACTTCCAAATCATTCAGCTTTGATATTAATGAGTTTTTTGGGTTCATTGAGAACATGGTTGTTGTTCAATAATAACATTATTCCTCAAAAATACAACTTGCCTAATAATTCTGCACTCCCTGTAGTTCTTAAAGTTGTTCTAGTACTTTGTATTTTTAAATTCCATTTCCCTCTTAAGTTATACCCACCTTCTTTTTCTATGAACAATTTACAGATTTCTTTTGGAATCAATTTATTTCTTACTTTATACATTATTTGCGCTGTTTTAAGCTTCACCAAGTCTTGGAATTTAATAGCTTGCATTTTGACAAAGAGTGCATTTGTATGGTCCCTGTACTCCACATTATTTATTAATCTAATGGCCCTTTTCTGTATTATAGTTATTGTTTGTGTGTTACTTTTGAATGTGTTTCCCCAGACCTCTACACAGTAGCTCATATATGGCAGTAGTAAAGCACAGTATAAAATGTGCAGTGCTTTCTGATCCAACATATGCTTTGCTTTCCCCAGGACGACAATGCCCCGTGCCAATTTCCCCCGAACATAAGTAATGTGTGGCTTCCAACAGAGCTTGTGGTCAATGATCACCCCAAGAAATTTTATTTCATTTACTCTTTCTAAATATACATTATCAAAACATATTTCTACTTTGATGTTTTTCTTTTGGTTTCCAAATAACATGAATTTGGTTTTATCTAGATTCAATGATAATTTATTTATATCAAACCACTTCGTTAATATCATTAATTCCTGTGTGATCATCCCCAAAACCTGTGGCAATTCCACACCTGAACACAGTATATTTGTGTCATCTGCAAATATTACAAACTTTAAAATCTCCGATACTCTGCAGATATCATTTAAGTACATAATAAACATTTTTGGACCCAGTACTGAGCCTTGAGGTACTCCACAAGCTATATCCATCAAATTAGATTTATATTCATTTATTTGTACATATTGTTGCCTATTCCCTGCATAGCTTTTTAACCATTCTAAAACCACTCCCCTAAACCCATACTTTTCCAGTTTTTTTTAATAGAATTTCATGATTAACAGTATCAAACGCCTTCTTTAGATCTAAGAAAACTCCGAGCGCATACCTCTTATTATCCATACATTCCGTTATCTTTTCCATTAAATCTATCAGTGCCAAAGCTGTTGATCTGTTGCTTCTGAACCCATACTGACTATCTGTCATTAATTCATATTTTTCCACAAAACTGTCAAATCTTTTTATGAAGAGTTTTTCCAGTATCTTAGAGAACTGGGAGAGTATTGACACTGGTCTATAGTTTGTAAAATGATGCCTTTCACCAGTTTTGTAAATGGGAATAACTTAAGCAACTTTCATTTTTTGTGGAAAAACTCCTGTTTGAAACGACAAGTTGAATATATATTTTAATGGTTTTACAATACCATCAATAACTGTCTTTACTGTTACCATATCAATATCATTCCAGTCTGTACTGGTTTTGCTCTTAAGTCCTCTAACTATGTCATAAATCTCTTTCTCTTCCACTGCTCTTAAAAACATTGAGCTACTATTCCTTTCAATATTTTCACCAGTGTCCCTTTCTATTCCATCAACCTTTATTTCTTCTGCCAGTTTTGGCCCTATGTTTACGAAGAATTCATTAAAGCCATTTACTATCTCTTCCATGTTATTAATACTTCTTGTCCCTTCTATAAAGTACCCAGGGTAATCATTATTCCTTGATTCATTTTTGATTATTCTGTTCAATACATTCCATATATCTCTTGTGTTATCTTTATTGTGTTCTAACCTTTTAATGTAATACTCTCTTTTACAGGATCTCATTATATTAGTTAATTTATTTTTGTAAGTTTTATACTTCATTTCAGTTTCTATTGTTCTCTTTTTTATGAATTCTCGATATAGGGTATTCTTTTTTTTGCTGGCATTTTGTAGTCCTTTTGTCATCCATGGTCTTCCTGCATAGTTGTGTTTCCTATTGATTTCAATTACTGTGCAGTTTTTATCAAGCAATGTGTTAAATGTTCTTAAAAATCCTTCGTAAGCTTTATTAACTTCTGTTTGTTCATATATAATATTCCAATCTTGCCTTAAAAGTTCATTTCTAAGACAATTTAATGTCTTCTCTGTTCTTATTCTTTTGTAAATAATCTTATGTCCATCGTTGTTCACTTTATAATGGCAATTATAAGATGCAAAGACTGGTAAATGGTCACTTATATCATTGATTAACAGCCCACTTTTTATCTTTCCTTCTATTATATTTGTAAATATATTATCTAATAGAGTTGCACAATGAGATGTTATTCTGGTCAGTCTTGTTATCAGTGGAAATAAACCGATGCTGTACATGGAATCAATAAATTGTTCTGTACTCTTATTATGATTTGGATTCAATAAGTCAATATTAAAGTCCCCACAAATAAACATTCTTTTCTGATTTATATTTGTAAATAAGTCCTCCATATTATCCTTAAATATCTCAATCTTAGATCCTGGTGTTCTATATATACAACTGACAATTAGGTTTTTCCTTTTTTCCATACTTATTTCCACTGATAAACATTCCATCACTCCATCAATAACAGTTGTCATTCTTCCCATTCTTTTGTACTTTAGGTTTTTATCAATGTAAAGTGCCACCCCACCTCCTTTCTTGTTGATCCTGTCTACATGAAGGAATTCATATCCATTTATTTTAAAGTCTTCTTTTCCAGGAGTTATCCAGGTCTCCGATATGGCTATCACATTGAATGGCTGTTCAAACTGTGTTATGTAGTCTTTGATGGATTGAAAGTTTACATATAAGCTTCGACTATTAAAGTGAACCATTGTTATACCCTGTTCTACCTTGAATTCCTTTTTAAGTTGCTCATTTGTATAATAATTGCATTCATTTGTCTTATTGTTGAAGAAATTACAATCAGGATCTATGTTGCTGTCATACATCAATGTCTTATTTTCAATATCTATATGAGTTGTTAGTTGAAAATTGACGGTCCCATCATATTTAGCACTGCTTTGCATTTATCAGTTATATTTTTCTACTTCTGTCATCTCTTTGATGAAATCTAAAATTTATCTAAAATAGACATTTATCTAAAATATAACCGGGCACTGACGTAAACTCTCGACCGTCTCACACTTCTGCTTAATCATTTTCTGTTTATTCAGCTGTGTGAAAACCCCGGAGGAACCCTCCCGAGGGATTAATAAAGTTTCATTTAATCTAATCTAATAACTTTAATCTCAGCCAAACTGATTTACTCACGAATAAATAAAACACTGAAAAAGCCAAACAATAAAATTTTTAAGTTATCAAAGTGACTTATATATCATGTTTAACCCGAGTAGTGAAAGACCGCGGGGGTTTGAAAACGATGTGTCAGTTGGCTCAGATGTTTGAAGTTTACACAGCTACATTCTCACCTGAAAAATATGTTAAAAGTCTTTTTGCAACCCAGAAAGAGAAATAAGAGTAATATTAAAACTAAGTAGCTGCCGCCATTGTTGGAAACTGGAATTGGGCCTATGAATTCTGTGATATGGTTTTTCAATTTGGTTGTCCGGTTGGAAAATCGGGAGAAATTCGGGAGAATGGTGGCTCCAGGAGATTTTCGGGAGGGGCACTGAAATTCGGGATTCTCCCGGAAAAATCAGCAGGGTTGGCATGTATGGTTGTGGCAACATCACTAACCTTGTCAAACGCAGAGTAAATCATATCACAGAATATGAGGAGCGTAACTTCAGATTTTTTTATTTCTATATGATGAACTCTGCATTATTAAGTGATAAGAACAAGTAATCTGATGTCCTGTAATCATTATGATGCTATAATTTGAGATACAATGAATAAAATTAATTTTTGTACAAGGTATCGGATCACTATCATCGATACCACCCTGAATATTACTTGGTATCGGATCGGAAAGTGTGAGTGGGAAAGTGTGTCTTCACTGACATCTTCAGTGTGTCTCTAAGCCAAGCTGTTGTCCCCATATGTCTCAACGCCACAACCATAATACCAGAACCAGAGAAGCCCTTCGCATCTAGTTAAAATGACTATTGGCCCGTAACACTTACTTCCTTCATCACAAAGTATTTCGAGTGGCTGGTCATGCAGTACATCAAGTCCAGGCTCCCTCCCAGGATCAGCTTCAGTTTGCCTATAGGTCAAAAGATGACACCATCTCCATTGCTTTCCATCCTGCCCTCAACCATCTGGAGAATTAATGTGTGTGGATGCTGTACTTAGATTTCAGTGCAACATTCAACACAATCATTCCCAAGCAGCTAATGCCTAGACACAGCCACTTGGGACTCAAGATCTCTCTCTGTAATTGGGTACAAGACTTTCTCATAGGGAGGCCACAAACTGTGCTGGTTGGCAGTAACACCTCCAAAACTATCAAACTCTGACAGTCACATCAATCACATATTAAAGTTTGTGGGAAACACAACTGTAGGGTGCCTCATCATGAAGCAAACTACAGCAAGCAAACTAATGTAAAAAGCAATCTCTTGCTGAAGGTAGAAAAGACCAAAGATATTGTGGTAAACATCATTCACAGCACCCCCACTGACCACAAACAATGCTGTTGTGGTGAGAGTGAGCAACCCCAAGTTCCAGGGGGTGCACATCTATGTGGACCTCTCCTATTCCAAAAACACCTCATCACCAGCTAGAAAGGCTCAAACTCACCTCTACTTCCTCTGCAAATTGAGGAGAGTGCAAGTTCCACTTCCCATCATGAAGTTTTTTTTTTTTAAACTATGATCAAACAATAACAGAAAGTGAGATGACTCTGATTTTAGAATTGTCAAATTTGTTATTTCAAAAATGGCCACCTTGACATTGGGTTCAAGGTCACTGAAATTCGAACTCATCCATGATTTTTAGTAGATGCACCTATGGCATAAATTGGAAAATCCCATGAGACTTCTTTCTTGAGTTATTGGATTAACAAGATTTTCAGTAAACCGTGACCTCTAGCCTAGACCTTATGGTTAATGAGATTCAAACACATCCAAGATTTTTAGTAGAAGTTCTGAATGTCTAGATCCTTGCATCACATTGTTCTACAGTTATCGCATTTACAAGATTTTCAGAAAACGTGACCACTGAAATTCAAACACATCCGGATTTTTAGTAGATGCATCTAACGTAAATCATACGTCACCTGGGTGTCCAAATCACCTCCCAGCTCACCCTTCCAACAGGGTGACAACAATATCCCATCACCCTTTTACAGCTGAAAGCTAAAGCATTTGAAAGGTAAAGAAACAGAATGTAATGCTATCATTTCTTTTCTTTAAAACTATGGCTTCCCCCAAGAGGTAATACAGTCTTCCTCATTTATCACATTGTTTTTTTTTTATTTAAACTCAATTCCAGAAGTATAGAAGTATATACCGGGTGGGCCATTTATATGGATACACCGTAATAAAATGGGAATGGTTGGTGATATTAAAGTCCCGTTTGTGGCACATTAGTATATGTGAGGGGGCAAACTCCTCAAGATGGGTGGTGACCATGGTGGCCATTTAGAAGTCGTCCATCTTGGATACAACTTTTGTTTTTTCAATAGGAAGAGGGCCATGTGGCACATCAAACTTATTGGTAATGTCACAAGAAAAACAATGGTGTGCTTGGTTTCAACGTAACTTTATTCTTTCATGAGTTATTTACAAGTTTCTCTTTGTTCACAGCCATTGACATGTCGAAGAGGTTAACACGTGAGGAGAGGATTGAAATTGTGTTGATATCTGGTGAACGCAGTAACCGGGTCATTGCAGCAGATTTCAATGCAAGACACCCTACGAGACCACCCATCTCCCATGCTACAGTTAGCAAATTGCTTGCTAAATTTCGTGAAACTGGTTCAGTGTTGGACTTGTCAAAATGTGGACGCAAGAAAACTGTCACTAATGAAGAAACATCAGTGGCTGTCCTAGCTTCATTCAGCAAGAGCCCACAGCGTAGCACTCGCCGCATGTCACTGGAGAGTGGCATTAGTCGAACATCCCTTCGGCAGATATTAGCTACTCACAAATGGCACCCTTACAAACTCCAGCTACTGAAGCATCTCAACGAGGATGACCCAGATCGGCGCACAGAATTTGCAGAATGAGCAAAACAAAAATTGGAACAGGACCATCAGTTCACGCAGAAGATTTTGTTCAGTGATGAGGCAAACTTTTATGTGAATGGTGAAGTTAACAAACAAAACCCCTGCTATTGGTCTGACACTGACCCACATTGGATGGATCCCTCCAAGACTGTTGGAACAACAAAAGTGATGGTTTGGTGTGGTATATGGGGTACAATGATAGTGGCTCCATTCTTCATCAATGGAATCCTCAAGGCCACTGGATATTTGAAATTGCTACATGATGATGTGTTTCCCTCTTTATGCACTGAAGCTGGCCCGTTCCCTGAGTTTTTCCAGCAAGATGGTGCACCACCACATTATCAAAGCCAGGCTTCTACCTTTCTACCTATAAAACCCGAGAGCAGCCAAATGGCTGGTAGGCTTTTAGCTAAGCTTTAGCTTCAGCCAAGTGGAAGCTAAATTGGCTAGTCATTCATATGTATATTAGGTTGTTACCTGGGAATTCTGGAGGGAGGGGAGTGGGGGTGTGTGATTGAGGGCGTGGGGGAGCTGCTAAAAGCTGTGCACTTCCTTTTGTGTTTCATCTTGATGCATTCTCAATCATCCAGGGAAATAAATCTCCAAAAGTCACCAACTTGGAGTGTTTCAGTTTGCCATCTTAGGGAGAAATCAACACACATGGGTGTATGTCCTTTGTTGCTGAGATTTATTGATAAAAACAGTACAAAAAAAACAACCATTTGTACACATTTTTACAAATAATAATAAAAAGTGAGTGAGTACATTTCAACATTTTCAGCAATCACTCACAATCCTGGCACTGCCATGGTATCTGTAGTCTGCATTTACCACATGTGTATCTGTTGCAGTGAACACATCGCACAGTGGCATGATTGTTCTTGCATTTGTGTGTTTGTGTCCCAAACTTGTCAGGTTTACTTGCAATATACTGCAGGAAACAGCACCGAGTCTTTTATGGGAAAAGCTGTTCATCAACGGTGATATGTAGACCAGGGTTGTAGCACGTGATGCAGTTGGTGACAAATGATCCCCACACACTGGAAATTGCAGCGAACTTATCAGTCTTTGCTCGATCACTGCGGGTGGACTTGTCATCAAAGCGTAGGTGTTGCATGATGTCTTGGAAGCGGTTTCATGCCATAGTTCCAATTATCTGTGGGTTTCCCAGGTTTGCTGACCAGCAGTCATTTAGAGATGGAACCCTGGTAACCCCCCGCAAGATGACAATTGCAATAAATGCCATTATAAATGCCGGGTTTTATAGGTAGAAAAGCCAAATGGCTGGTCTCTGGG
Source organism: Rhamphochromis longiceps (assembly GCF_057381845.1). NCBI lineage: Eukaryota > Metazoa > Chordata > Actinopteri > Cichliformes > Cichlidae > Rhamphochromis > Rhamphochromis longiceps. The sequence continues at coordinate 36,614,565 of NC_140568.1, read as the reverse complement.
AGTTTTATGGGTGCCAGGTCCGAGCATTCCTAGATGAAGTCAAAGGAGCTTGCAAAGAAAAGTGTCTGCACTTCTTTAAGTTGCTTGAAGACGTTTCACCTCTCATCCGAGAAGCTTCCTGGACTGCGCTGTGCACATTGAAGAGAATGGCAACCTCAACATCGAAGTTTATCGGAAGCCCACACACACGCACCAGTACCTCCCCTTTGACTCCCATCACCCTCTGGAACACAAACCTGGACTAATTAGGACCCTACACCACTGGGCAGAACATGTTCGCTCTAAGCCTGAAGGAAAAAAGAAGGAACACACACATGTAAAGGAAGCACTCAAAACATGTGGTTATCCTAATTGGGCATTCATAAAGTCAGCAAAGAGGCACAGAAAAGAAGATCAGACACCAGCGAGGGAGGACAAGCAAGACAGAAGCAACAACATTGTCATGCCCTATATAGCCGGTGTATCAGAAAAACTCAGGAGAGTTTTCTCCAAGCATGACATCCTGGTGCATTTCAGACCCAGCAACATGCTCAGACAAAAACTGGTTCACCCGAAAGACAAAACGCCAAAACACAAACTTAACAATGTGGTCTATGCTGTACAGTGTAGTGAGGAATGCCCAGACCTCTACATTGGAGAGACCAAACAGCCACTTCACAAGCGTATGGCACAACATAGAAGAGCCACCTCCACAGGACAAGACTCAGCAGTCCATCTGCATCTTAAGGATAAAGGACACTCTTTCGAGGATGCCAATGTTCACATTTTGGACAGAAAGGACAGATGGTTTGAAAGAGGAGTGAAAGAAGCCATCTATGTCCACTGTGAGCGACCGTCTTTGAACAGAGGCGGTGGTTTACGACACCAACTGTCTGCCATCTATAATCCATAATCCTTAACGCCCACTCACATCCTGGGCCATCTGACCTCAGGAATTCGCATGATAAGGTGGGGCCAGGTTTCACAATGAGCTCACCCGAAACCCTGGCTGATTGGGACCCACACCCATTTTCACACCTTGGCTCAGGCGATTAGAGGAGGGGGTCCTTTTGTCCCTCTTTGGGGGGGATACTCCCACTAGGTTTAAATCTGGGACTCCCCACCATTTGACCTTAGAACTGAAGAAGCTTCTTGGATGAGAGGTGAAACGTCTTCAAGCAACTTAAAGAAGTCCAGACGCTTTTCTTTGCAAGCTCCTTTGACTACGATGACCTGGATGACTGAGAACCTTCACAGACATTCCTAGATGAACAGTTTCTTAGAAAGTGGATTGGTGGTCGTGGGCCAGTTGAATGACCCCCAATGTCTCCTGATCTGACCCCCTTAGACTTTTATCTTTGGGATCATCTGAAGGCAATTGTCTATGGTGTGAAGATAAGAGATGTGCAGCACCTGAAACTACAGATACTGGATGCCTGTGCTGGCATTTCTCCTGCGATGTTGCTATCAGTGTGTAAAGAGTGGGAGAAGAGGGTTGCATTGACCATCCAACACAATGGGCAGCACATTGAACACATTTTATAAGTGGTCAGAAACTTGTAAATAACTCATGAAAGAATAAAGTTACGTTGAAACCAAGCACAACATTGCTTTTCTTGTGACATTACCAATAAGTTTGATGTGTCACATGGCACAAGATGGCCAACTTCTAAATGGCCACCATGGTCACCACCCATCTTGAGGAGTTTGCCCCCTCACATATACTAATGTGCCACAAACAGGACTTTAATATCACCAACCATTCCCATTTTATCACGGTGTATCCATATAAATGGCCCACCCTGTATATAGCTTGCTTTATAGGTGTAAGAACCACACACATATATGGGGAAAAAAACAAAAAGACTTTAAACCAATGAAGAATGGTTGACTACAAAGTAGAGCATTAACAACCTGGCAACCGAAGTTGGAACAGCAGGAAGTATATATTGTATTTTGGGAAAACTGATCAGATAATAAGTAACAGGTGATGGGCAAACTGGCAGGAAAACCAATGAAATCAGGGAGCAAAACAAAATGGGAAGCATGAGTTTGAGTAACTTCCAAAATAAAATAGCATGCAAATAAACTGACTATATTATACTTCAGCATGAACATAAATCCATAAGTAATTTGGTTAGACTGTGTTAAGGTAATAAAAGACAATATAACATGTGAAATGAAGAATTGTGTGAAATAAGATGGTTGATGGGACGAGTGAAGAGAAAAAGCAAAAGCACAGTGCACATGTGTAAGAGGAAATTGGAAGAAGGGGAGAATGAAAGAGAATAGCTCAGAAAAAAGGAAATGTGAAAACAGGAAAAGAAAGAGCATGGGGTCTAAATACTGTTGGGAAGGGGGAGGAAAGGTGGGAGGGAGAAAAACAGATGAGGGAGATGACAGCTGGGCGAACTGCCTAGACAAGATAGAGGTTTGGACTGTGTGTGTCTGTGTGTGTGCGCATCAGGGATAAATGGCTATTATCACTATGACAATGTTAATTACAGCCAGACTATTAGGCCCGAGGAGTGCCGCCACATTTATTTGACGGCAACACAGTTGTGTGTGTGTGTGTGTGTGTGTATGTGTACATGTGCATGTTCAAGTGTGTGTCTGTGCCACTTTTCTGTACATGTGTATAAGTATGTGTGCGCAACTGTGTGTGCATATGGGTGCAATAGCAAATCAAATCTATTTGTTAGACAGAGTAATTACTTTAGGGCAAGCTCTGGCCAAATGCTGAAATGTTTCTTGTGATCTGTAAGACGTCAGGCTAATCATTAGTAACTGAGCATGAGCCAGATTTCTACTCTTTCATTGGGAGTTATTTTAGGATGCTTATAATAATACAGCAACAGCGAAACCCCCGATAAAACTGACAGCGCTTGTAGGCTTGAATTAGAGACATATGAAACACAAGATAATACAAAAGAATAACAAGAAGATTACTACTTTGTCTGAAAGATTTAGAAATTATAAAATTAGATTAAATTTAAATTAGATACATTTCACGAACATGAATTTTGATGCAATTACAACTACCTATGATAGGAAGTCATGACTGCTGGACAGGATGTTTAAATTGTTTGGGGATTTGATGAAAGACACAGCTAACAGTCATTTTAAAATGAAATGTGTCCATGAAATAAATGTGTTTTTTGATGATTTGTTGACTGTGCTGTCACAAGAAGCAGGATTCTACAGCTTTTTTCCCTCATTTTCTTTTCTGAACACCTGTTGTTGTTTTTTTTTAATCCAATACAACAATTCATTAAGTTCCAAGCCCTTAAGCTAACTAGTTGGTACATCAGTTTTTGCTGAACGTAACCCTATTTACATTTTAATTTGTGTAGGAGAATAGGTGGATAAAGCATTCTTCAAGGTACTGCTGATCTTTGTGTGACCGATTCAACCACACACTGCATGATGAAACATGTCGAATTGATAACTTCAAGGTAATAAATGCCCAGCTGGTGGGTGGATAACAGCATGAGGCTGTGATTGTATCAAGTAGCTCCCAAGTGGGAATGTGTGTTGAAAGCTGCTGTATAAATGATTATTTAAAAAGTACACAGAAGTTCGTTCTCCCTAAAAGCGGCTGAAACATGAGAAAACGGGTATTGTGCACAACATGAATATAAGCTATTCATCTCTGTGCCTTAACGTCCCTATTTTATTATTTACAGGACAAATTTGGGTTTATGTAATGGGTCGGGCATTGCTAATCATCAAATCACATTCAGTTAGTGAAGTCACCTCAGATTTGAAAAGACAATATTTTGCAAAAAAAAAAGAAAAAGAAAATATAAGCATTTTAATATATAATTAAAACAATGCTAGACATTTCTAAATACACTATATAATAAACAGTAAAGTATTGACCTTAAACTGCTTGAAAACTAGATTTATAAGCAAATAAATAGTGTCAGGTTATAGATCACAGACCGTAACAACAGTCTGTTAAAAACTGATTGAACTGAAGGTTCATTGGTGATGATCTGTAATATTCTTTTCCTCCATTTAATAAACCAGCCTGTGGCACTTATTTGTTTTGCTCATATATAAAGACACAGAAACACATGCTAATCTTTCAGCTTGATGCTATCACTGTATATGGTGAGATGAATAAAAGCAGCTTTCTAAACAACAAATGTGCAAATTTGCGAGCTACATGTTCATTGTACAGTGTGATGACCCACTCCACTTTGCCTTTCTTTTGGACTGTTTGTGTGGCAGATCTCATCTGCAGACAGCAGATGCACCAAACAACAATGCTTACATCATTTCTTCACCCATTTACGCCACTGATTGTACTGACTGCACACACTATGATTAGTTCAAATTTTCTCTTTGCTTCTTTCATTTAAAATAAATAGTCCCTTTTAATTGATATTTGTGTGCATCTCCTCTTTTGTCATGACCCTGCAGCCTGATTTGTGACAATAGGACAAAAGTAATCAATTACAGGCACTATTAGCATCAGAGTGTGATGAACACTTATGCATAACAACATATTCCAGTCACCCCCAAAGTGCCGCTACAATATAATTAGTTTAGAGAAATGTATTTAGAAACAACGTAATGTCAACAACATGCATTAAGTAAGATATTTGTTGTTTGGTGCACAGATGTTTATTTCTTTTACTATTTAGACCAAGTTGTATAAAAGATTATCTTTGGCCCAGCCTAAACAAGAACATCAGGTGATAATCTGCTATGACAATTAGATTCAAGGTACTTGGTAACTCATTACTGCATGTTCTCTGTTTTATAATGCCTATCTCTGGTGAATCAAGCTGAATCTTAACCTATTCGCCTCTGTGGCCAGTGTCAGGCTGTCTCACAAACCTGACACTAATTGCAGCTACTAATTGGATACTAACAAGCCTATGAGACTATCTGAGAGTCAATCATTCTGTTTCTGGGGCAATTAGCACACACCTAAACTACTTTCTTCCTGTCACACTGCAAGCATGGTAAGCAAAGGTTGAATCTATGGGCAAACACTTACAAAAACGCTTACTCCAAAGTGAGTTCACCTATGCAGAGGACTCAAGTGGTAATGGGGCGAATAGTCTTCTTGGGGATAGTGTTTATATTTGCCAGTGGTAATTATGCACACAGGTAATTAGACCAGGTAATTAGATGGAGACACTGGTGTTTGTGTTTATGACTTTAACTGTGAAGAATAATATAATTAAATCAACCCAAAAGATTGCCAGTTTCTTCCTTTTCACAGTTGACTATCATTAAGACTTTTTAAAGCCCTATATAGGTGTCTATGTACTGTACAGTTTATTTATTTCAGAAAGGCCTAATCAATAAAAATAATAGTATTATATTATACAATTATTATATTTCGGTGTGTTTTAATAACATAAAACATAATACTCCTTAAATTTGAAGTTTAAGTTGTTGTGATCTTGAGATTTAAAGCTCTACAACTCTGGCTCTTAGGATAGGTTGTTATGGAGGAGCGCATCAGCTTAATGTCTGAGATACAAAATATAAATGTAAAAAGCAGCTGACATTTTCGTTTCCTCTTCACAAATTAATGAAATGAAAATGCAGAGAGAGAGATGAAGAGGAAAAGAGAGAGGTACAGAAATAGATGGTTGGAGCCAGGGATGGAGACAGAGAGAGTGGAAGCAGGAAAGAAGAGGGGGATAAGGAACGAAAAGAAATTAAATGGAGGGAGGGGACTGTAAAATAAAAGAGTGATTTTGAGGAGTCAGAGGGAGAGAGGGAGAGATGAAGAGATAGAGCAGGAGGGAGGAGGGATGAAGACATTTGGTAGATATGAAAGCTAACAGCCCATTCAACCTCTCTCGCTCTCTCTCTCTCACTCACTTTCTCACACACACACACACACACACACACACACACACACACACACACACACACACACACACACACACACACACACACACACACACCACTCTTGCAAAGATCCCAGAGAGAATTGTACTTTCAATTTCCAGACCCCTAATTGCATTAGAACTGCCCTGCTCTCATCTCCTCTCTCTCTATCTTTCTTTCCCTGTGCCTCTCACTCATTCTTCTCTTCCTCTTGTACTACCCATAACTTCCAAGGGACTCTTACACGGTGCTCTGCACCTCCGCTGGGCCCTCTTCTTTTTCTCCATCTTTTCCCCACCACAACACTCTCACTTTCACTCCTTCTGGTGCCCGCTTTTGCCATTAGTGTGTGTAATTTCCTCTCATGCTACATCCTTCTTTGCTCCTTTCCTTCTCTCTCTTTGTCTTCTTCTTTTTTGTTTCTTTCAATTACTTAAACCCTCAACCATTTTCCCATATTGGCTTTCATGTTTATGTCTGTCACTTTAACCCTCTACCCCACCACTCTCTCACCCTTTTTTCCCGCACCCATTTTACAGCTCTCCTCCTACTTTTTCTTCTTATGTTCCTCTGTCTCTGCAGTCCTATCAATGCATCCATCATTTCCATCAATTGTGCTTAAACCTAACTAGGCTAATTTTAGGTGAGGGAGATTTCCACATAACTACTCAATTGCAATGATATTTCTTATGTAGCTCATTTTTATTGTTTTCTCTCCTGCAAAGTTGTTTCATTCCCAATTTATTATAACTTTCATAATTGGCTAGGCATCAGATGTCCTCATGTATACTTGAGCACAGCGTCCCATCCCATATTGCTCTGGTATAGCTGGTTTAGTGGCCCATTAGGATAATGTGGTTGGGCTGAGCAACTCACGGGTGGTATTATACGTAACTGAGCATGAAGGAGGTTGTTCTTCAGCTTTTGATTCGGTTCACAAAAAACAGAAAGCAGAAGTCAAATCATCACATCTTGTTAGAAACTGAAAGCTTTTTGTCTACTCCAATTTGTCTCCCTGCTCTAGCAGGAGTAGGCTCATTATTATATCACAACTCTTGTGCATTTCAGTGGATTTCATCCAGGTGTTCATTCCATCCCCAGATTACACTGGATGATGCTACGTTTTCCTCTCTCTTAAGATTATGTGTGACATACATCATAAGGAAGGAAAAATACAAAAGTGTTACGGGGATACTTGATGAAACTATAGTGAAATTATTCTTTTGCTTTCCTTGCTTCTTCTTTTGAACTTGAATTACTCCTGTTTGGCCCAGCAGCTTACTTTGAACTAGTGAGCCCTTTCATGTTCTTAACCAGAACAAAAAGGACACGACTGAGTATTCATGTGAAATGAAATGCTGCATGTACAAACAACGGCTTACATACGCATTAGGGTTGAAGATGTCGTAATTCATCAAAAGAATTAAAGTCTGTGTATGGGCACACAAGCCTCGTCCGTAAATGCCAGTATGACTATCACCAGTGACCTTTTTTGTAAGTCTGTGAAAAGATCATTCTTAGGATCATAAAGAATTTTCTGCAACATAACTGCAAAAGCATTCAATGCGTGGAAAGGGTTTCTCTTGTAGCTGCATTATATCAAGTGAATGTCTTGCGAACTAAAAAATTTAAAGAAGAGCAAATGCTTCTTCTTCTTAATACATACTGCCTGGAGCAAAAGTGTCTGCACGAAGCTTGTTTCATTGACATTGCATGCATCTACTTTCTTTTTCTTTTTACATTTTGTAAGAAAGTAATGGTGGGCCCTCCTCAAGCCTTATAGTTTTTGTCATTTCCTAACTTGCTTATTTTTCTCTCTTTAAACACACCAAAACCACCCACACACATATGTCCATACCGTCCCCCCAACCTCCCTCTTCCTGCTTTTCTTGTTGACTGATTGGACTGAACCACAGCCGCTCGGTATGGAAATGAACCTGCAGCCCAGGACACGCAAGTTCTCAGTGACCCAAATACATACACATTCACACACGCACATAAAATGTGTCATATGTGTTGATTAATTGGGAGTTTGAAGGCTGCTAACAAGCAAATACTGTGACTGAAGACAAGTTTGTGAGGGTGTGTTGGGGTTTGGCGATGAAGATTTGCTAGATTTTCTGCAACCTTGAGAGACAGCAGCACAAGAGATTAAGAACAAGAATATTTGGGTTAATTAGTTAAAATATCTATTTTCAAATCCTATTAAATTATTTTATGAAAATGAGGGAATCTATCTGTCCTTATCTCTTAAATTAGCTTTATTTTATTTAAATTATCCATTAGTAGAGTTTTCTTAAAAAAATGTATCTCAACTCCACGAACCAAAGAGATGTCAAAAGACTTTAGAGATTAGATTGTACACCTGTACAATGCTGGAATAGGTTACAACACTGTCAGCAAGAAGCTTGGTGAGAAGGTGACAACTGTTGATGTGGTTATTTGGAAATCGAAGAAATATAAAATGACCACCAGTTGCCTATGGCCAGGAGCTCCATGCATAATCTTGTCTCATGATGTGTGAAGATGAACATGACAAAGGTTGTGGGTCAACCTGAAACTACTAGAGGAGCTTGTAAATGATCTGAAGGCAGGTTAGACCACAGTCACCAAGCACACAATTGGTAACACACTCTGTCATAATGCAGCAATGACAAAAGTCCCCCTGTTCAAGAAAGCAGATGTACAGGCCTGTCTTATGTTTGCCAGTGAGGACCTAAATAATTCAGAGAAGGCTTGGGAGAAAGTGCTGTGGTAAGATGAAACCAAAATTGAGCTCTTTGGCAATAACTCAACCCATCGTGTTTAGAGGAAAAGAAATCCTAAGTATGTAAGTATGACCCAAAGAACACCATCCGCACAGTCAAGTGGAGCTGGATACATTATCCTTTTTTTTTTTTTTTTTTTTGCTAAGGGTACAGTACAACTTCACTATAAAATCTTGGATAAGAACCTCATTCCCTAAGCTAATACACTGAAGATGGGTCGTCCACCATGCAATGGTCCAAAACATACCGCCAAGACAACAAAGGAATGGCTAAAGAAGAAGCACATTAAGGTAATGGAATGGCCATGTCAATTTCCAGACCTCAATCCTATAGACAATCTGTAGAGGGAGCCGAAGCTTCGAGTTACTAAGTAGCAGCTGTGAAACCTGAATTTCAAGAGTTTCTGTAAAGAGAAATGGACCAAAATCCCTCCCGAGATGTGTGCAAAACTATGAGAAAATACCTCACTGCTGTGTTTATCAACAACGTTTTCTTCACCAAGTATTAAGTCATATTTTAGGGGATCAAATACTTGTTTCACACAGTGACATGCAAATCAACGTATACATTTTATGTACAGTGCATGTAATATGTTTCTCCTGGATTTTCGGTCGATTTTCTGTATCTCTCCATTAAAACAAAACTAATATAAAATCAGGGACTGTTCAGTAGAACTATAGAAGGGATCAAATCTTTATTTGTCTTACTCTATTCGACTGATTAGTCGAATGTTGCTATTAGTATAAACAGACAAAAAGCTATATATAATGTATAGAGGACTGGAATTGGGAAATAGGCATGAAAATGCAGCTGTTAATAAACTTATACACCATGAAAATAGTAAAACTGAGTTTGAAAGCAATGTGGTGGTGGTGTGTGCGAGATTTCATCAAAAGATTATTGACTTTTCAGTGTCTTCTTCCCACTTACTAACTTCCTCTTACAGGGAACCAATAAGAGGAGGCAAATTAAGAAGCCACTTAGCATAACTGCTCTGCTAAGAGGTCTGCACATGCACACATACACACATGAGCACATCTTTAAGCAACAAAGATAAACAAGTGTTCTAATTAAGAATTAATTACATAGCAAAGCCTCAGAGAGAGGTGAAACTCAGTGGAGAAATAGACAGAGGATAGTAATGAAGACCAGATAGGGGGACACAGAAACAGAAGGAAGGGTGGGAATAATGAAAAATGAGGTGAGATGGAGGAGAAAAGAGGGGTGGATGAAATATAAACTACTTAATCCCAAAAGAAGACAATGGGAACAAAAAACATTTATTCACTACCCTTTTCTTCACATAATAAAGAAATAAATGTATGCACAAAGCATCAGATACAAAAGCATTATTGTGAATGCATGTGCAGATTTCTTTCCCTCTGAAACCACTCTGCTGAAGTGTGTAATGACACCTGCGGAGAGCATAAAACAACGTTATTATGGTTCAATTATTTTTAGCTTATAAAACAACTCTATAGGAAGGTATAGTAGGCCCACTCTGACATTCCTTTTCATTTTGTTTTCTCCTAAGTAACGAAATAGGGTTCTTTGTCCCTATTTTTCTCTTTACTTCTATATTTTTACAGTAGTTCATCCAAAAAACATACAATGCAATGCAGTCATTGCTAATGAAACTTGGCCATTTCAAACACTATGGCAAAGACGTTCATGTTATGAGACAGTTTATCCTGTTAATGACACTTTTGTATTAGTGACGTGGTTTTGAGAGAAATACTGAAAACTATTGGATATCATCATATTTGGTTTTGGTATTGGTGCACTTCTTAAAATGAATTAGAATCACTATGAGTATCCTCTAAGGTTTTTACTAGTGGCACCATCAGCTCAGCGGTTATATGCCTGTACTTTCTGACCAGTCACTTGCAAGATACATGGCATCCCATCATTCTCAGCTACACCTTGTTTTTAGTTTGCACTGTTTGTACACAATATGGGCAAAATGTTTTGCTCACACTTCTTAATCTAATTGAGGTGTCACCAGTTACAGATTGGAGTCGTTGAATGCTGTGAAGTCCATAATGCATAAAAGTTCACAATGCTCTGGTAACTCGATAACTGCAGAGCCCCAAACCTCCTCTGGTATTAACATCAGCATAACAACTGTCCAGCGGGAGCATCATGGCGTGGGTTTCCATGCTATGGCACCTCATGCTATAATGTGTATATAGTTCAGTACTGTTTCCCATATGGTGTATGATCACAATGTTTTATCCGTATACACTATATGGACAAAAGTACTGAACGTCTGTATAACATATAGACATTATATGGACTATAATAAACATGCTACACCGTATACATTGTATGTTAGAATTTGAAAAATTCTTCTCTGTTTCAAATCTCTCCCGTGATTTGATATCCTTTCTTCACCTTCACCAGGACATTTTGGTTGGAATAATAACAATGTGCAGTCAAACTTTGCAGCTATTTCAGATATGTTTTCTCTGAGATCCTCAAGTAAACAAGTGCAGAAACTAAGACTTATGTTGACTTACACTTCAAAAAGCTTCAAAAAGGTATTTAAGGCTTATTTCATTTGGACATTTTATAACTGAAGTCTTCAGTGCCATCTTTTAATTCATAGCAATTAGGTTATGCATCCAATACACTTCAGATAAAACAGCAGATACAACTCCTTTCTTACAACCCATGTCATGACATACAGACATCGTGTATGGTTCTTATCACACTTTTTGATATTACCACCTAAAGTGAATATCATCTGAAATTCATATAGTGGGACAAAACATATGGATTTAATGCAAATAGCACAATTGCCAAAGTTACTTACATGAGGCAATAGGCGGTGAATTGACTGTCTTAAAATGTGAACGCAGTGTGTGTTACTACATCCTAATCTAAGCTTTAACGGGTTTATTGCCCATATTCTTCAGAAAAATTTTCACCGTCAGATTTGAGAGGACTGTCTGGGACAAATAAAGGCCACCATTGGCCATCACTGTGGGTCCATTCAAGTATGACAACCCACTTTTCAAAATAGGAAATTCACATATTCACTATTCAGAGTTTTCAGGGTTCTTTGCAGTTCTTTTCCTCCACCCTGCTGTTCTCCTTAGGCAATAAATTCAAAGTCCTCTTTGCTCCTATTCAGCAAATGCTCTGCGAATTTTATGATGGACGGTTTGTTTGAGAAGTCAGTGACAGGAATTTGATTTGTTCCTGTTTTTTGGCATTGGATTACAAGGTATTGTAAATTGCTTAGTTAATATTAATCTGTGTTTTGTTCTTGATCTAACCGTTGGCAGAAATCAATGCCAATCTTTTGCTAGACAAATGCTAACTGTCTTAAATTGAATCCCAATTTTTGTTGCTAATTTCTGCCATTCTGTCTCTATTTCTACATAGCTCTCTTTTGTCACTCTTCTTTCCCTAACAACTGTTTCTGCCCCAGTCACCTCTCCTCTGTAAAAGATGAAACCAATTTTTCCACCCCTACAGGAGATAAATTACTCCTAATAATCCATCGTTTCCTGAAGAGGACCTCTTTCTTTCCAGCTCAGGCAACAGACCAGAACCGTAATGGATATATGGAATTAGGAGGAAAATGTCGGAGAGGGCTTTGGTAATGACAGCCAGGGCTCTGTTTTTCATTGCTGCCTTGTAAAATAGAATACACTGCACTATCACATCAGACCTGTTGATAAGCTGACTTTTGATTTGGAGGCTGGTAGAAGATGGATAAAGTGGAGTTAAATCAACCAAACAAATGGCTAGGAAATTATGCTTTAAGGTCAGTCTAGAGTGCTTGTGATGAAAGGTTACATCATATTTAGCTTTTAGGCTGTTTAAACAGCTGTGAGAAGGATTTCATGTTTTCGAGATGTGGATAGAAAAAAAGGATAGATGATAGTGTGAAAGCATTTTCATCCAGCTCTTTTTGAAGATTCACTAGCAGCTCATAATTTTATTCTTTTATCATTCCTTCTCTCCAAGAAAACCCAGAAAAGTTGGAGCTTTCATCTTGGCTCTGGTAAGACCCCTCTCAGTGAAAGTCACCTTAAATAACCAACCAGCAATCAAGACCTGGTCAGGAGTTCTGGTAAACAAATTTGGAAGCCCAAATGGCTCGTAATAGCAGCCATTTTGATGCTTTTACCTAAGGAGAGGGGCGAAAGAGAGATAGAGGGAGGGAAAGAAAAAATGTCTGTGCCCATGTGTGGATACAAATACATTTCTTTGTGTGTGTAACTAGGAGTTAGGAGTGACAGAGACAACAGATGTATTTTTTTATCCATGTAATGCTGGAGGCAATTAGAAAACTGCTTCAGTTACATATAATCATTCTTAGTCATGTTGATAACTTCTAATCACAACAACAGGTTGTTGTGTCTGAAATCAAAACAGGCCGTATACTTGACCATCTCCAATTTGCATAACATTTTTATGTTTCAAAGTTATCAAATTTTAGTTTCATGTATCAAAACAAAGATATATATTTTTCAAAAATGGTCAGTCCACTTTTTTGCACATTGAAATCTGAGGCAGTTTTTGAACATGGATATCTCAAAGAGCTAAATGTATGATGCTGGAATTTAACAACCATTTTAATACACACCATCTTGCCAAAAGTACTCACTCACCCATCTAACTCATAGAAATTCAGACGTTCCAATCACGTCCACGACCACAAATGTATAAACGCACCAAAAACCTTGGGATGCAGACTGGTAGTACAAACATTTGTAAAAGAATGGGTTGTTTTCAGGTGCTCAATGTTCGGAGCTAATTTGGCTAATTTGAGATTAAATGACCCTAACTAAACACCAGACAATTGTGTGTTTCCGTTTTATAACCTTCCAAGGATTTTTTTTAATGTAGAATTCTCTAATAATTTAGTCATTTAAAGCATTTATTTATCAGATTTTAAAAAAAAGTTACATTTTTTGCTGCAGTATACAGTATAGTTTTTATATTCACAATAATAATAATGATAGGACCACCATAAAAAATATGGCTATAAATACAAATCATGTTTTTTAAAATGAACTGAACCAAACATTTGTACACCCATGTCAGTCATTATGCCATCATTATGTTGCGTATAGCAACAACCCAGCAATCAACTAAAATGACCAACTTTTGCGGTTTTGCACTTATAACACATTATAAAGGCATAAAATAATTTTGCTTTTCATTCCCACAACACCTAATTTATGTTCACAAAAGCTGAATTATATATGAATTATATACATGAATGAATTCTAAATTATATATATTTATTATGATACAATCGGGGGCAAAAAAAACCCAACCCAAAAAGGAAGCCTTGTATTATCCAATAGAAATATTGACTCTTTTTGTAATAAAACATGTAGTAATGTCATTTATGTTTAATGTAAATTTCATATAAGTAAATATCCATCTCTCTAATAATAACAGTGATAAAAAATCTTCGGTTATGTTATAAAGTGTAGAGTGTCAGAAGCTGTAGCTCATCCTGACGTTCCATTCACACTGAGCAAAGCAAAATCCCAACAGCCCTGCTATTCGAAATGATGGTTTCAAGCTTGCTTTTTGCAGTGTGTGAAAAAGACAGGGGGTGCAGAGACCTGAACAAAATTGGGTTTTGTCACTAGGGCTTTGCTGTTTGAAGGAGGGCTATCAGGGCAGATTAGCTCTACCTCAGTGGTAATGGAACTAGGAGCATTTTGAAAAGCATTCCCCGCCTCGCTTTTTAGCCTAAGGGTTCTTGGTTGCTTTAGCCAGAGCTGTTTGGGCTTTCCAGTGTATGTTGTAATAGGGATATTTTGTCTTAATAGAAATGTTGCAGGCAGACAGTTTTAAATTTAACTTTATGAGTCTTTTTCTTTCTCTCTCTGTCTCTCTCTGTATGCACCAAATCTACAGTACTAAAGAGTAAAAGATCATTTTACTCATTTACGGTGAAATTTGTTTTACTTCTCCAAATAGATATGTTTTATACACTGTAACTATTTTTGTTCATTTCCTTGTACTTATAAATCTCAAAGAACTCAACGAAGACTCAAATAAATAATGCAAGCAACAAAAAAAAACAACAACAAAAAAACAACAAAAGTTAAAAAATTATAATTAAATGTAAATTAAACATATCATATTATTTAACAGAATTTGAATTAGTGCTGGAACCACACTGGCTCTTGCATAGCAGCTGGGACAGGCTTCATGGCCCACGACCCTGATTTAGATAAGCAAAATAAAATGGATGGATGCATCAATTAGTGTTGGCCCTGAGATTAACTGGCGACCTCTCCAGGCTATACCCTGCATCGCACCCTATGCAAGCTGGGATAGGCTTGCATATCAAAAGATATGCAAATAAGCAAAAGAAGATGGATGGATGAATGGAATAGTGCTTGGCCGTTTTTGACTGGACCCCATAAAAGGTTTAATTAAGAGTTTAATTAAAGTATTTGTGTAACATTTGCTATGATCTTTCAAATTTGCTGCCTAGTATGGCCTGCTGCCCACTACAGCTAATTTACAGTGCCAATATGTTATTAGCATTAGATTATTTCCTCTCATTTTCCAAGTGTATAATAAATAAATAAATGCCTATTTTTAATCCTTTGGTTTTGTTCTGAAGACTTGTTGCTAATGTCAGTGCTTTTTAAAGTCTAAGAACATGGAAGGTTTTCCCCTCAACTCCAAATGGTCATGGCAGAGGACCACCAGTCCAATAAACACCAATAAAGGCATCAGGCAGATGCCAGATATTTTTTCCTGTTAAAGGGTTGTTTTTCCTTCCCACTGTCGCCATGTGCTTTAGATTTTTTAGAGTTTCCTCTGTATTATTGAAGGGTCTTCACCTTAGAATAGAAAGTGCCTTGAGGTGAATGTTGTTGTGATTTGGCATTATATAAACAAAACTGAACTGAACTCAATTTACATATGTATAAAGGGCAGCCTTTGTATTTAATTATTACAAGGAAGGACACCTACAGGATACAATAGGGAAGTGAAAGTAAGGGCATCTGTGAATTTTAGGCAATGATTGTTATTACAAGGTCTGTGTGAGTGACTCTATGTCAGTCTGTCAATCTGCATGACTGCTTGTGAGGCTGCTTATTATTTTGAAACCTGTGAGGAAAAAAAAACTGCTGTGTGTCTGTCTAAGAAGGTGGGAGAGAGAGAGAGAGAGTGAGAGAGAGAGACCGGGAGGCTTGTAGCAACAGGAGGGGGTAAACAAGTTGACCTTTCCAGTTTTGATCACCCTAGAGGAAGGAGGTGGCTGGGGGTGTCAGCAAGAAGGTTAGAAGGAGGAGGGAAATGGAGGGAAAAATTAAGTCTATTCCAGCAAATGTAACAAGTGTGTGCTGCTGGGAATGTCAATATGTATGCTCATAGATATCTATATCTGTACTCATCTATCAAATCATCCCTTACCTCAGCCAGTGGTACGATGCCCTGTATGTCGGCGCTGCTGATATAGAGGTGTGAAACTTTCTCTGTTTGCCTGGAAGTTGTCTGTGTGCCAGCTGGGTATTCAACGCTCCAGTGTAGAGTCTGGGTTGGCACCAGGTTAATCACGTTATCCACCTCAAAGTCGAGCTGCATCACCTCATAGGAAGGACTTTCTAAACTGCAAAGACAAACAGTGGTTAGAGATGTTAGAGATATTAGAAATATTTTCTGTCTTTATAGGATGCTCTATGGATTTAGACATCACTAACATACTAACACAAAGGCAGTGGAGACCAATATAATACGTAGATTACAGTTATTATTTTTATATGGTAGAATAATTTATTTGTTCTTTAAAATATTCAGAATGGGTACCCTTGAGCCAGTCACAATTCCTGACACTGAACAAACACTACTACCACTGTTTATGACAATGATAATGACCAAATGTTTTAAGGAACAAAGAAAAACAGTGTTTAATACAAAGCAATGTCATTATCAGAAACTCCATATCATATCATATCAGAACAGAACCTCATTATGGGGTACACATCTTAGCTGAGCAGGTTTTAAGTCTTACAAACTTGCTCGAGATCCTACTGTTTAAAGTAAAACTGCATATTTAATGTACACCCTTTGGATAACTGCCTTGACGGACAAGCCTTTTCTAATTCCCACATCATCGCTTAGCACTGTTTATCACAGCTGCTGGTGTGGCTCATTTATGCACAAGGTGTCCTTTGGTTTATGTGCCCCAGAGCTAAGGGAGGGGTCTGTAACCCCTAAATCATTATTTGTCAATCATCACAGTTATTGCTGTGGAGGCGTGTGTGTTTTAACCTAAAACATGTTGTTGTGCTAAACCTCAACAAGTAGTTTGCAGTGCTTAAACCTAAAAAGTAAGAAAAAAAAAGAACAATTTCGGTTGAAAAAGGTGAAAAATTGAACAACTTTGCAAAAAAAAGAAAGAAAGAAAATGAACTCCCAGTATATGTCACTAACACCTCTTCAACCTCCTAATACAGATTTGTGGCTCTCTAATATTGATACCGTGGCTCCTGGTGGCTGACATTGCCATAGATAGCATGTCAGTACCAATGCCACAGGGCCCCAACTGCATAATAGTGTGTAGCATTAGGTATCTGAAAATGTGGTATTAAATTGCTCTTTGAGATGAGAACAAACTGATGTAAAAAGTTTACCCGATTAACCTAACCATTAATAAACTTTTGGTATTGCGCGCATCAGTAACTGATTCACTTAAAACTTTCTACCTGGGAAACTACTGCAACTTAAGAAATCTTCTCTTCACATACATCCCGATTCATGTCCTCATTTGTATCCACAGAAATGTGTCTGTCATTTTGACAACTTGGATTCCTGCAGCACATCATGCCCTTATAACTTTTCAGACTGTCATTACCTGCTTTGCTTCCTTGCCTGTCAGACATCCTGATTCTACCTGCTGCTACTGTGAATTACAGACCATTCTATCATTTGTCACCACACAAATTCTTTGCATCTTCTTCTTCTTCTAGACTTCAGCCAGCTTTGAAATAGAGTGTGGTGTCTGAAAGTCAGTGTCAGTAGTGAACACTGTGGTCAGAGTTGGGATAAATGAACGACAAAAAAAATCTACAACAAAAGTGTCATAAAATGCTGTGTTTTTCCCACTTTAAGATGTCACACACAGAGCAAAAGAAACATATCCTGTATTAAATAGAAAAGCTACCTGTAATATGTGTGTAAATTTCTGCATCGAGATAGAAGTCACAGATACCCACTTTACGGTTCATAGCAAGTAGAACAGAAAAGGTTTCCTGGGTTGCATTTTGGAGATAACATTTGCAATACACCAGAGCCAATGATTTCACAGGATAATAACTGATATTTCATCTACATTTTAACAACTGAAAACTCTCTGTGTGGCTATATGTCTAATTCTATTTTTAAGGATTCTCTGTTTCTCGTCTTTATTAACACCCAACCTCAGCAAACACACAAACACAAGCACAGATTTACATGTGTTCAGTGGCTAGTGGAACATTACAAAGAAAGAGCAGCTGTAAATTAATTTTTGAGCTTGTGTTTTAAAGTACCATCTACTACACACACACACACACACACACACACACACACACACACACACACACACACACACACACACACACACATATATAGATCCGCATGGGTTAAAGGCCATGACAAAGCCAATTGCTGAGGGCCTGTGATATCTGGCATGTCATTGTGTCTAGGGAGATGGGGCAAGAGATGTGTTACACTGATAGATTAAGGAGAGAAAGCTGATGGGTGTCAGCTCCCCTTGACCTGCTTTTGTTTCATCTATCTCTGCAAATCTGTCCGCCTTACTTTGTCTCTTAACAAGCCTAACACAACATCATAGTACAGCTAAAATGGTTTCTTTCTTAGTACTAAGTCTGTACAGTAAAGTTGCTATATAGTGAACCATATAGTCTAGAAACAGGACAATTTTATTTATTACTCATCCTGCTTTTAACTTATCCTGCATGCAAACCATGTGTAAGCCATTACATGAAATCTGCTTCCAAGAAGCCTGACTTGATGGTGTTGAGCAGTAGTTTTTTAGGCATTCTGAAGGTCTTTCACAGATTTTTCACAGATTTTCAGTCCAATGCTATGCCTGACAAGGACTTGAGAGATGCGTCTGTCCCTTCACTTAATCTGTCTGCTGCTTGCTGAAGCCTCATCAGTAAAGTTCTCAATTAAACCATTAAGAGAAACATGGAGAAAAAGCTGAGGTATGCCCAGTTACAGAAGTGCTGAACAGAAAATCAGTGGCAACAGGCCTTATGGAATGTTGAATGAAAATTGGAATTTCTGATTTACTTTTACTCACCTTTTTTGTATATATTAGTATTTATGTAGGAGATCAGAAGAACTGCACAATGGTGAGTTTCTACAGATATCTGTAAAAGACGCTCAAAGTTCTGTCATGGTTTGAGGTTGCATCTCAACCAGTGGCGTTGGGGATTTTGTAAAAACTGATGGAATTATGAAAACAGAAAAGTACTGTCAGATTTTAATCCACCATGGGATTTCATCTGGAAAACGTCTGATTGGTAATGGTTTCATTTTTCAGCATGATGATGATCCTAAATATATTACCAATGCATTGAAAGCATACCTGGATAGAAGAAAAAAAAACGACAAAGTGGAACACTATCCATCATGGACTATAATTCTCAGAGCCTAGACCTCAACATTACTAAAGCGGTGTCAGATCATCTCGGCACAAAATGCAGTGACCATCCAAAGAAGAGCTCCAGATGTTCTTCAAGAAGCCTGGTTTTCATTTGAAATATTGACTTTCAAACTCTGTTTTAGCCTTAGATCCTGTACTACACTTCGGAGGTGGGGTGCCCCCGGCCTCTCGGCCTGGGGCTCGGTCACTCAGGCGCGGCTGGCTGCCGGCGGAGCTCACGGGCGCGTCACTGCAACTCCCCCTGGCTTCTGCTCCGCGGCTGCTGAGTGAGCCCTCATCTGGGACTCTCCTCAGCTCTTTCTGGGACAGTGGCGCGGCTGCCCCTCTGTTGGTCTTCCTTGGTCTCTTGTGTTGTGGGGGCCTCTGGATGTCTGGAGTTTTGATCTCCTCCATACCTGCTTCATGCCCTGGAGGACGGGGCTGTGGCCCCCCCACACCCTCTAGCAGATCATTACATGAAGGAACCTTTTAAAAAAAAAAAAAAACAAGCGCGTCCATGCTCACAGGTGTACACACGGGTGATCACACCCACAAACTACACCCTTTTTGGCTCCTACCTCAAAGCACACTGTGTTCTGTTGATCTTATGTGCTGCACAATAATGTTTAATATTTAGTATTTACTGTCATATTCCCATATATCATTGTGATGTTGTTTATTATATTACTCTTGTTCTCTTCTGCTTGTTTTCTTTTTTCTTTCTCAGCAGGTGATTCAGGTGATTGATATATGCATTTTTTTTTTTCCTGCTCATTCTGTTGGTTTTTGTCTTTTGCCCTTCTCCCCCGTCCCTCTTCTCAGCTGTTTCTCTTTCCCTCTTTCTTTCTCCCCTTCTTTCCCCCAGTCAAGTCTGTCCCGTATTCAGTAAGTGAAAATAAAATAAACAATAAAAGGTGAATCAAATGGACCATTACGGCAAGGCCGGGATGGTCAATTTGGTAAAGTAAATCCGTTGGGCATCTTTCTTTGCCTTTAGACAACAATTCTGATGGCAAAAGAGCCAAACGGGACGGGCGCAAAAAGAAAAAAAAAAAAAAAGATCCTGTACTACTATAACCCATTACATGTATTTTCCTTCCAAGAAGCCTGACATTCTTGTAATTGTTTAAAATGGTCTTGAGTATTAATTCTTCAGGTGTTCTGAAGGTCTTTCAAAGGCTTTTTCTGGAAACTAGCTGTTTTTTCACTGATTTTCAGTCGAAGGCTATACCTGACACAGGATTTAAGAGATGCATCTGGCTCTTCAGTTGATCTGTCTACTGTTCACTGAAGCCTCATCAGAAGCCTATTTATTTTTGCAGAAGTTGTAATAGCTTGCTGCACCTATTTCTCATTTTCCTACCACATATAAAGAAGTGAGGAGTGGCTAAAGACTTTTGCACAGTGCTATATGCTTTTCCGCTAAATTGATGTTGGTGTTTTCCACAATCCTTCTATGCATCATCTTCCACTTATGCAACTCACTGTTGACGGAGCCTATCCAAGCTAACATAATGGGAGAGGTGGGGTATACACTAGACAGGTCACCAGTTTGTTGCATGGCTAACGCAGAAACAGACAACCAGTTACACCGACAGACACTTTACAATCACCAGTTAACTAATTCCACCAACTGCATGTCTTTGGACTATGGGAGGAAGCTGGAGTACTGGAGAAAATCCATGCAGACACAGCAAAAAACAGAAAACCCCCCAAAACCTTTCTGCTGTAAGATACCAGTGCTAACCACCATGCCACATACTGTCTAAAAATTAATACTAACTGACTAGATTTATGCAACAGACCTTTCTTGGTGTAGCTCACCTCTCACCTTATGAGAACTGATCCCTACAACCCTGGACAAGCACTGAGGAAGTGACTGATGGATGGGTAGATGTTGATGTGTAAATCTAATACTGTTCCTCCAATATGATATAAATGCAGCATGAGGTAATGATATCAATATCTTTGGACTTGAAACATCCTCTTAACTATCAAGTCCAATTCCATTAGTGTTTTCTGCATATGAAATATTCAGGAGCAATCCTCTGTTTTTCACTTGAATTAAGGTTTTGATGTCTTTGAATTTTTGAATACTGCCATTGTCTACCATCCCCTATGTATGCATGTTCATGTGTATATTCCTCAAAATGACTCATTATTAAACCCCGAAGGACACAGTAGTAGCCCTATTTCATATTTTCCTGGGTGAAACCCAACACACAGCAGTAGTTTAGACATGTACACTCTGAGACACAACGCTCTGTCACTCTTGCTATCTATTCCTGTCTCTCTCACACTCACAGACACTTGCACACAGCCAGTGCACAAGTAACACACTCCTCTCCCTGTTTCACACACACGCTTACACATACACACATGTACAAAGCACCACCCAAAAATTGTTCAGTGTGTTTGGGTGCAGTGTAATCGCTGGAGCTGAAAAAGCAATGTGTCTGCAGTGACAGGTTCATTCAGGTGTTAGCTCTGTCCCAACCACAAGGCTCCAAAACAATATAACACTGTCCTCTAGTGCATACGCATACGCAGACACTTTCACACATACACACACCAGTACATTGTTCTCCAACACTCAAAACTAAGCAAACAAAAACCACTGCAGGAGTTCACACTTTCCTGCAGGCAGTAGTGACCTTCAGGTGTTATTCCTGTTACTGATACAATGGGTCAAGGTTGTTCGAATGGGTCAAAATATGTCATCTGACCTTCATTTGCAAACTGCCTTACAACCATGGTCACGCGCAGGTTACAAACTGCTTGACTTTGGTGAACCTGTACTTCTGTGCAAAATAGAAACGAAAAGACATATAATTAAGTGTGGCATTTACACAAGATGAAAGCCCCACAAATGGGCTCTTGCTCATTTTGCCAGCTTTATCTCCCATCCTACAGATAGCTTCAGTAGCTGGTTTATAGAGGTACACTGTGTTGCCTGACGTATTTGCTCATCTGATTTCACACACATGTGAACTTAAATGATATCCCATTCCTAATCCATAAGGTTTAATAAGATGTCACCCTACCCTAGTGGGGTAGGGTGGTAGTTTCAGTTCTTTTGGTAAGGCCTTCCACAAGGTTTAGGAGTGTGTTTATGGGAATCTTTGACCTTTCTTCCAGAAGTCCATTTGAGAGTTTTGTGGACTGATGCACATTTAAATTAGAACAGGAAGGGGGCATCCCAAACTGTTGCCATAAAGTTTGAAAATATCCAAAATGTCTTGGTATGCTTACTTTCACTGGAACTAAAGGGCTGAGCTGAACTCTTTAAAAACAACCCCACGCCTTTATTCCCCCTCCACTAAACTTTACACTTGGCAAAATGCAGTTGCATAGTGCCATTCTCCTGGCAACTGCCAAACTGAGACTTTTCCATTGGATTGCTAGAGAAGCATGATTTTTCATTTCAGAGAATGTCATCTGACACTTTGTGTTGCGCTTGGTAATATAGGCTTGGATTCAGCTACTCGGCCAAGGAAACCCATTCGATGAAGCTGTCTATGCACTGTTCTTGAGCTAATCAGTCAGGTTTCAGAGCCCATCACAGTACAGAAACAGCTTTAGTGAAGGTTATAAATGATCTTCTTATGACCTCTGACAGTGGACTTCTCCTGCTTGACGTTAGTGCAGCGTTCCATACTGTGGACGATATTTTATTTCAGCGATTAGAGAGTCCTCTTCACACAATAAGGCTAGTTATGGTGTTCCACAGGGTTCTGTGCTAGGACCAATTCTGTTTACATTATACATGTTTTACCAATATACTATACTTTACATAGTATCATTAGAAGGCATAGCATAAATTTTCACTGCTCTGCAGATGAAACCCAACTTTATCTATCCATGAAGCCAGATAACACACACAAATTAGTTAAACTACAGGAATGTGTTAAAGACATAAGGATGTGGTTGACCTCTAATTTCCTGCTTCTAAATTCAGATAAAACTGAGGTTTTTGATGCTCGGTCTAAAAATCGTAGTTACATGGTATCTAACTAGATGCTTATTCTAGATGGGACTACTCTGGCCTCCAGTAACACTGTGAGGATAATCTTGGAGTCATTTTTGACCAGGATATGTCCTTCAATGAGCATATTAAACAAATATGCAGGTTCAAGATTCCCATGATGCACTTAGTGTATCTTCTTCAATCACCTTTTTCAATAACTCTGTGTTTATACACCTCTTTATATTATTAGTTATTTTTAATCTCTGGTTCTGGTTCTTGTCTTTGTGCTGTCTTCCTTCCCTCACTCCAACCGTTCACGACAGATGGCTGTCACTCCCTGCGCCTGGTTCTACTGGAGGTTTTTGTCAAAAGGGAGTTCTTCCTTCTCAAGTGCTTGCTTATAGGTGGTCATATAATTTTTGGGGTTTTCTCTGTTTTCACTGTATTATGTAGGATCTTTACCTTGCAATATAGTACCTTGAGGCAACTGTTCTTGTGATTTGGCGCTGTATAAATAAAACTGAATTTAATTTAATTGATTTTTTGTCATATCTCACATTTTTTTAATCATTACAGTTTTATGACATTTTCAATAAGTTTGTTCCTAATGATGCCACATCATCGCTTTTATTATTATTGCTTTTCAAACATACAAACTTGCCCTAAGGGAAAATTAAAAAATACTCAATTTTGCCTATACAATTTTCATAAAGTGAACTATTTATACATTTACTGTTTGCCATGGGCCCTAAATTAAAGTATCATATTGTATTGAGGGGCTCACTGGTATACCATCCACAGTACCAACCTGTTATGGCAAAAAGAGCCACGTAAAAAGCCAAGTATTAAAGCTGAGCTGTTAATTTACCCATCAGGTTCCTACCCTCACCTGTGGTCACAAGCTCTGGTTTAGTGACCAGAAGAATGATTCATTTATTCCAGCGTTGGAAATTCGTTTCTTCAATGGATGCATGAATAGATGGAGCTGTAGGTTGTATGAAAAAAAAAATACCAAAAAAAAAATACTTTTGTTCAAAAAAATGCAATTGAACTTTAATTACAATAATACTAGTAATAATCTTTAGTCATTCGACTGTTTTCCTACCCTCCATACTCAAGTACATATCTCTGGCCACTGTAGGACAAACAACTCTGACTGCGATTGCAGGCTGTCAGTTCGCTGTTTACATCAGCTGTCAATATGTGTCTGCGTCTTTTTACTCTGGAGGAGGCTGTAAAACATTGTCAAATGAGTCAGATACGAGTAGATGAGTCAGTGAAACTCAGTTCTGTCAAAGGACAATGATACTCAGGTGAGTTGTTGAACTGAACTTTTCTGTCAGCAGGTGCTGCTGTTAGCCTCTGTTAGCTGTTGGGTAGTAAAACTTTCTTTGAAGTTAATCTAATATTGTTGGACTCAGACCCTTAGCAAATAAACTCTCACCTGATGTGAGAATGTAAACTGTTTCTCAGAGGGTATCTGAGCTGTTCTTGTTTAGCTGCCTCCTTGTCAGCTGTCCAGAGATGTCCATCTCATCTGATGACAATAAATATTTAATAATAATAATGGATACTTTATTGATCCCCATGGGGAAATTACTTGTTTTTCTCTGCATTTGACCCATTCACTCAGTGAAGCAGTGGGCAGCCCACTAAGCAGGCGCCCGGGGAGCAGTGTGTAGGGACGGTACCTTGCTCAGGGGTACCTCAGGGTAGCCGTTAAGTGGATTCGAACCGCCGACCTTCCGATCATGGGGCGACCACTTTACCTACTGAGCTATCCCTGCCCCTAATTTGCAGTAATATTTGGAATAAATAAGTTGTTTTTTGCACATTTTCTTGTTTTTACTGCCCTGACCTGTGATGAGGCTTGATATAAGGAGTAAGAGGATGATATTTTATTCCAACACTATTCTCTTTTCACCTTTTCAGTTCAGGGGACCCCTTCTCCGATGATAAAACATAGGGCTGATCCTTCATATCTTAAGTCTGAAGGTGCAGATGTGAATTAAAATTCACCTCCACAGCAGACAAACATTATATATAAGTTGTCTTCTCCTCTGCCTATGAGGTACTACATATGTTGCCAGTCTCTAGCCATATGTAAAACATGATTAGGCAAAATGGCCATCTTGGCCACTGTATTCAAGATGTTGGGGTAACATGGTGTTTTCCACAAAGTTCATGACAATGCATCAGTTTAAAAAGGATATACTGTGGTCATAAAGGGAAGGACATGGTCAACAGAAATTCACAGGTAGTCTGTTGCATTTAAATCAGCGGTCCCTAACCAATGGGCTGGTCCGTGAGTTGTGTGGTACTGGGGCACGAGAGTTGAGGCTCGGGTGTGAGATGTATAGTTTTCAGGGGTTTTATTGTTAGTATTTTAAAATTGTTTTTATCGTTAACTCAGTTTCCATGGGTCTTTTCCCATGTGTTATGAATAAATCTTCTTTTTTGGTACCGGTACTGGTTTTATTTTGCTGTATTAATCTGTGACACCTTTTCCATTTTCCAAATCTTTTAATGTCCAATTTTGATAAGGCTTTGGAAACTATAGCCTCAGTTTCCTGTTTTTATCTTACAGAAATGGCAACTGGTCTGGTCTTCTCCAAGGATGAACAAGTTCAGAGAAGCCCTTCTGCTTATCCAGGATAGAAAAATGGCCATCTGAGTTATTGCTACCAACTTAGCTTGAAGCTTTCTCACCATTCTCTTCTGACCTCTGAAAACAATCCTAGAGATGGTTGTGCCACAAAATCGGCTGGTTTTCATCTTCGTTTTGTGTTGTTGGCTTTTTGTTCACATGTAAACACTAAAATATAGATCGTATGCGTGTAGTCATTGTGATAGAAATATGTTTTGGTGTATTGAACTGTAGCTTCAGATTTATGTAGTTAACTGGTAATTATGTGACAATGTGTTTCAGGTCATTTTATGGAGTAACATGAAAGTAAGGTAACATGTAGAATGATGGATTACTTTCTTCAGCGGGTAATTAATCATCAAACCATCACTTACTGTTATTCCTTTGATGTAACACCCTTGAAAAGCTAGCCATTGCATAATTTCACTACTTTCATTGTGGTTTAATAAGGTTATTGGTTATTTTGTATGAGAAATACATAATTTGACAATTTCATTGACAGTGCTCATTAAAATCCATCGTAATATTTATCTAATTAGATGACTGAGTAGCAAACTGCTGTGGTGTCGTGTATTCTCGAAAAAGAAAAAAGTAATAATACAACTTAATTAATTCATTTATTTATTCAACTAACTGTTATTTTCTTGCACTTAGCAAGACACAGTTCTTATAGTGGTGGTTGGTTAATGTGCTGGCACCCCATTCCTTTCAGTTATCCAGCCACAGCATTCTTATACTGTATACAGAGTTTATAGGTAATAGTACTTCGTATTGTTTTTTATGTAACCAATGAATTATATTTTAAGTGTACTATAGAAAAGTAAATTTGATAAGCAGAGGAAAGATGTTAGACAAAAAACACAGAAACAATCACAATCTCTTATAAAACAGCCCTTTAAATACTTCATAGAGCCGAACATCTATCTGCGTGTAGCCAGTTACATAGACTGGACTAGCCTATAAACCCAGATATAAAGATACTCTTTTGGCAGCAGTCAGTGTCTTGTGAGACGCACTTGCTGGACTCACACTAGTGTGTAACTTGTTTGGCACATCTGGAGTCTCAGAGCTGATTAGGGGAGATGATTGACATTTCCCCCCCTGTTTATCTATTTAGCTATCAATTAAGCAATTTAGCTTCTAGAATGGTCAGTTGAGATAAAAATCTTGTTTGCAGTCTCATTGATTCTCTTAATCCCTCATTCTTTAGCACCTGGAGAACCTGTTTGTGTTATATATGCATTCATATTATATTATTTATTTTGCCCAGTAGCATGAGTGTGTGTCTGTGTGTGGCAATGGGTTGTTGAAAGTGAAAAGAGGATATCTGGCACACTGACCCAAGAGGGAAAGCAAATACAAATACACCAATTTTGGGGAACCTCCAGTAGCCTTGCAATAGAAGTAGAAACACTGTCAAGGGTGTAACACACATCGCTTAGTCCCAGCTTTAAAAAATAAAACATAAAAACATAGAGACAGCAACTGTGATTGAGTTAGGAAGTTAGATTTGAAAGTTAAGTTTGCCATTGCATCCAATATATGCCACTGTAGAACCACAGCAGCTGATTTGAAACTGATGCATTTTATTCCTCAATCGAGGTATGTGACTCATGTATTAAATGTTTAAATATTCATCAGTGAATATAAATCACAACTAAACTAAATGTTAGTGTGGTGTTTGATCATGATGATTACTGAGAACTGTATTCTTCCCCTCGAAAACTTGCATTGTTTTTGTTAGAGGAGTTCAGTACCTTGTGGCTCTGCTGTAATTCAACCCTGTTGCTGACCCCTTGCTAGCCTGTCCTCCTTAAGAGAAGCAGAAGGTAGCTGTAGAAAAAATCTTTCCCTTTAAGTCACCCTCAAAGCTGCAAAAAAAAAAAAAAATCACATATACAATCCGCATAAGCACACACACACACACACACACACACACACACACACACACACACACACACACACACACACACACACACACTGATGCACACCATGTAGTAAGTGCAGGGAGGACAGGTTGTCTTATCAAAGTGTGCTACAGGAAAGTGGTGGTATCAGGGGAAATTCAAAGGACAATAGAGAACAAACACACACACACACACCAATAGGCATGCACCGCTGGCAAGAAGAGAGGCAACATCCCCTGGAAGAATACAAGGTGGGATGGAAAGGATGGAAACCGGAGGAGAACAAGAAAAAAAAAGGTGAAGGAACAATTTTTCTCTTTTTGCTCAGAGGAAGTTGTCACTTACAGCATTTCCCCTCAGCACCTGCACAGCCAGTGGCTGACAGCAGGTGTGTGTATTTCTTACACAGAGAGAAACATAGGGAGATATGAGACTAATGCAAAAAGAAAGAGATACTGTAGGTAGGTATAGACAGACAGATAGACAGACAGATAGACAGACAGATAGAACCACACACAGACACAGAGAGCTGTCAGAGATATGTTTCTTGCTAAAGGAAGACAGACAAAGACTCAAACATAGGGGAGGCGATGCCAGGCGGAACCACAGGACGATATCACGCTGTCATAACCATCAACCACCTTCACCTTCATTGTTTGTGTGTGAGTGTTTGGACACATAGATATGAGGTGCCGTAAGGGACATTATTACTGAAACGCTCTCACACACACTACTGAAATGCTCTCACACACACTACTGAAACGCTCTCACACACACTACTGAAACGCTCTCACACACACTACTGAAATTTTACCTCTCACACACACTACTGAAACGCTCTCACACACACTACTGAAACGCTCTCACACACACTACTGAAACGCTCTCACACACACTACTGAAACGCTCTCACACACACTACTGAAATGCTCTCACACACACTACTGAAACGCTCTCACACACACTACTGAAACGCTCTCACACACACTACTGAAATGCTCTCACACACACTACTGAAACGCTCTCACACACACTACTGAAACGCTCTCACACACACTACTGAAATTTTACCTCTCACACACACTACTGAAACGCTCTCACACACACTACTGAAACGCTCTCACACACACTACTGAAATGCTCTCACACACACT
Source organism: Rhamphochromis longiceps (assembly GCF_057381845.1). Classification (NCBI taxonomy): domain Eukaryota; kingdom Metazoa; phylum Chordata; class Actinopteri; order Cichliformes; family Cichlidae; genus Rhamphochromis; species Rhamphochromis longiceps. The sequence continues at coordinate 36,585,633 of NC_140568.1, read as the reverse complement.
ACTGAAACGCTCTCACACACACTACTGAAATTTTACCTCTCACACACACTACTGAAACGCTCTCACACACACTACTGAAACGCTCTCACACACACTACTGAAACGCTCTCACACACACTACTGAAACGCTCTCACACACACTACTGAAATTTTACCTCTCACACACACTACTGAAACGCTCTCACACACACTACTGAAATGCTCTCACACACACTACTGAAACGCTCTCACACACACAACTGAAACGCTCTCACACACACTACTGAAATTTTACCTCACACACACACAACTGAAACGCTCTCACACACACTACTGAAACGCTCTCACACACACTACTGAAATTTTACCTCTCACACACACTACTGAAACGCTCTCACACAAACTACTGAAACGCTCTCACACACACTACTGAAACGCTCTCACACACACTACTGAAACGCTCTCACACACACTAATGAAAACCAAGAGGATTTCAATTGAACAGGAAGGCATTTTAGCTGCACAGGAAGGTGAGGAAAAACAAATAACACATTAATGCACAGCTAACACCGCGGTGACGTCGACAACAGTCTGTTAGAGGTATAATTGAAAAATATTTTGCCTTCATCAGTGACTATCCAAACATTGTTGTAGGGTAGCAGCCTATTGCAACAAGTCGGGGCATCCTGGCTATGCTAGCTGCCCGTATAATCTGGAAAGACTGTGTCTGACAGTACCTCATCTACAATGAAATTACATCAGATCCTTGTCATTTTTTACATACTTTCTTTGTTTTTTGAGGTGAGAACCAATGAAGAAGATGTTGAAAGATTTTTTACTTGTGCTCTGCAATGTATTGGGGCGCTCCAAAATGAAAATTCGGACAATATCAGACAAGAGCGGCTTTATAGAGAGCTAGATGATCATACACGAACTCTATCAGAATTTCTTGCTGCTGTATCTCGATATGATCCCAATAATAGGGTTGCCACCAACCTACTACAATCCTTGTATAGATGCTTTTGCAGCTTGCTACATGAATATGATGCTAGACAGAGATCTGCTTATGTGACCCACAGATTGTTACCCCCAACCACCTTGAGTGGTCATCCAGGTCGGCCACGATACACTATATCTGCTGAACAGATTTCTCACTTTGTTTCCATTGGTATGACATGGCAGAGAATTGCATCATGCTTTGGAATAAGTCGAAGAACCCTGTACAGACACAGACAAACTTTGGGAGTTGAGCCATTAAGCTATGTGGATATTTCAAATCAAGAACTGAATGGCCTTGTGACGGATATCCTACAGAACACTCCAAATGCAGGGGAAGTATACATTCTTGGAAGTCTGAGATCTCGTGGCTTAAGAGTTCAACGTTGGAGGGTCAGACAAAGTCTACAGGAAGTGGATCCTATTGGACGTGCATTTAGACGTCGTCATGCGATAAGGCGAAGGATCTATAGTGTTCAGGCCCCCAACCACTTATGGTAAGTTCACTGGTTTGAAACAAATGATCAGGCCTTGTGTTTAAAAGTATTAACACAATACATCAAAATTAATGGTCCTTCATTCAAAACATTACTGAAGTTAATCTATATGATCAGCATAAGATAATAATAATAAAAAAATAACAATAACCAAAAAAACTGAAATTGATATAAGTATGTTAAATATTTGGGGGATTCATAGTACATAAATTTAGATGTTGTCTAATGTATATACTGTTGAGTTGTTTAATCCTTTATTTTACATCACAATTTTAATCTCTAACATCAATTGTGCCAGGTAAACGTAGTGTGGAAAAAGACATTTTATGCCACTGTGTGTATGTGTGTGCACGTGTGTGTGTGTGTGTGTGTGAGAGACAGAGGTGTGCTGTTGTTGAAGTAAATGTACAAAATGAAACCTCTAGTTTTTGTTTAAGTACAGGGTCAGGAATTCACTACTAAATAATATGAACAAACATGTGGAACTGTAGTAATGCTTTCTGATCTCTCAACAGGCATTTTGACGGCAACCACAAATTGATTAGATGGCGCTTGGTCCTGCATGGCTGTGTTGATGGCTTCAGCCGAACTATCATATACTTACGTTGCTTATCCAATAACAGAGCCTCAAGTGTCTTGTCATTATTTTTGGAAGGAATACAAAACTTTGGTTTGCCCTTAAGGGTCAGGTGTGATCATGGTATGGAAAATATACAGGTTGCTCGTTTTATGTTACAGAGAAGAGGAGTAGGCAGTGTTATTACAGGTGTTTCAGTACATAACCAAAGAATTGAAAGACTGTGGGCAGAACTCAACAGAGTTGTATCAAGACACTTTATAAATATCTTTAACTTTATGGAAGAACAGGGTATGTTGGATTCACTGAATGAGCTACATCTTTTTTGTCTGCATTATGTTTATTTGCCAAGGATTGAAAGAGCATTAACAGAATTTGTCAATCAGTGGAACAACCATGGTCTCTCTACACAAGGAGGACAGACCCCTCTTCAGCTGTGGCATACAGGTGTCACAAACAATGTGGGAATCCTGTCGTTTATAAATGACATTTTTCATGTTGATAACTATTATGGCGTTGATGAAGAAGGGCCATTACCAGAACTTCAAACAAACAATAATGTCAATATTCCAGCTATTGACATCAACATAAATGAGACTGCAATGAACATAATTCAACAAGTGAATCCATTAGAAAATGATGGAAATCATGGAATAGATGTGTTTTCTTCACTTTTACACCTTCTACATTAAATAAAATATTTTGCAAAAAATAAAAAAAAGATATATAAAAAAAACATTTCAGAAAACATATGTGATCGAAACTAACATATTGAAACCATTTTCTTTAAAATGATAAAATGACAGCTCTGTTGTCAAACAGAAACTGACACAGGCAGAAGAATAAACAGACACAAAGACAACCAAATCAAAAACCGATGGACATACACATGAAATGAGTAAAGTGACACAAATTTTGTATATTCAAACTCAACAATCTAAATTAACTTCTGACGTGCTGTTAAACAATTGGTATGAATCCTGAAGAACAATCACTTCTTGTCAAATTGATGTCTTAAAACATCAATTTGACTGAGGCAGGTAAATTTGGAAATATTAAAACCTTAACAAGTTAATACTCAATACTCACTTTGAATCAAAAGAGAGACCAATACAAAAGAGAAACACGCAAACTCCTCCAGCATAATGTGTTCATACCCTGCCAAAGCCGTAAGTGTTACCTAATGCAAAATCAAACTTCTCCTTGAACAGCTGGTATGAAACATGCAGTGGCAGCCTAATGCAGTTAACACACGTGTTGGCAAGAGGGAAAATTGGTGTAGAAGAGAAGTCATCGTCTCCTCTATGAATGAACTCAATCGAGGGTGCTGGGGAAAAGCCAATAGGTGGCACCGCAGTTGCTCCAGTTGCAAAGGCCAATATCTTCTGTAATTTGGAAGGTCCTTCTTCTTCTGCATAAAACAGAGAAGGAAAAAAGTGTTAAAAGGTTATTTCATTTGGCCAACATAAATTGTCAGTGAGTACAAATCTAAAGCAAGAATCTTAATGACTGTTATTGCAATGACTATAGAGCATGCTTTTCATCTTTCAATAGTCTCAAAGAACTATGTAAAAATGTTACTACAACCAAGAGGGTAATGTGGTGTTATTGTTATATGAGTATGTTATTTAAAATAAAGATTTCAGAAATGCTAACCTATAAATCGTTACATCTATTTATTGTGCACTAAAGTGACAATTACCTTCTGCATCTTGGAGATAGTCTCTCCAGAAGGTAACAACTGTCTCCTCAGCAGCTCTTCTGTTGCTTCCTTCTGGAGATAGATGAATGTTGAAAAGATCATCCACCTGGTCAGCAGTCAGCATATGTGGCTCATAGCAGAACAGCGGGCGAAAACTGTCTGGATGCCTCCTCATTTTCTCGAGAACCCCAAGAGTTTTCAGACCTTCACAAAATCTGGATAAACAGCACAAAGAAATTTTATTCAATAATTCTGCAATTTCATGCTTCTAAGTTAATTGTATATTATCAATTTGGCACAATCAGTTATACTAGGTTATTAACTGGCCATTTTGATTAATAGGTAAGATTTTTATCACATTTTAATTAATCTGAAAAACACAGAATACCAAAATACCTTTGAAATGGACCTTGAACCCTGTGGATGACCTGAAACATGACAATATCATGTACCAGCAGATCCCTGTCTCTTAGTGAACGCATAGGCCTCAGGCATCCTGCATTGGCCAAGTAATCAAGCAGAGGTTCTTTTGACTTTTCAAGGTCCTCAAGGGTTGTACTTTGAGATATCTAGCATCACAAAGAGCAGAGGAAGGGCTTGTTATGGAAGTTACTCAGTAGTCTTATAACCTATTAGAAGGAACCCAGCCACCAGTGGTCTACACAATCACAATATGCCCGCGCGTACATTGGAAGTCAAATGACTACACATATTTTTTTAATATGTTTACAATGTGCTTAAAAAAATGATAAAATATACTCTTTCGTCTACCCTTATCTACTGAATCTTAGTTTAATATAGCAGCAAAATATAAAAACTTGGCATTCAGCAATGGCCAGACTGATCCGGATAAACATTCCCTGCAAAAGAAAACTGGAACACAAACTATTTTCAATTCACTATAAGATTTATAAAATAAACATATAGAGACCTTTCGGACTTTTTCAAAGAGTTCCAGGTCAGCTATGTCTTCCAGGGCTGGATTTGCTGAATTTCCAACCAGAAGGGAAAATACTGTTGGTGACAGAAAGTTAGGTGGTGGACCACCATGTACCAAGCTCACTGCAATGGCTCTCCCAGAGATGTAGTACCAGTCCCCTCTGAGAGCTGCAAAGCAACAGAATAAAAGGAAAAGCAAAATTGTCAGTAATGTTGCCTGTAAAAATAAATATCAGTTAAACAGTTCCCACTATTAATCTTAGAAAAATAGGTAATTACCAGTACTGTCAAGAGCCAAGTTCTTGCAGTTTTCTTTCCCCTCAAACATGGCTGACCTGGCAATGGTGTCCATCAATAGTCTCAAGAATTCCCTCCTTGGCCCACCTAAATCAACCCCTTCCTCATTTTTCCCCATATCATCTGAGAATTTCACACAGATCATCAAGTTGGGATCATAAGATAGCCTTTGAAAACCACGCAAGGCTCCCTCCCACACAGCAGAGCGATTTATATTAAATTTGCACTGCTGTTTTGTGCTAATTTTGCTTGATAGTTCCAGCAGTATCTCTTGAACAGGGACTTTTTCTGCACTAAAAAAAGAAAATAAAACAGAAAATAAAATATATCAGCCATGTAGTCATGTTACAGAATTTGAGAATATGTGTCACACTGATCATAGAGAGTTAAAGCTTTAAAGGTTTATATTGATTTGACAATTCTGGAAAGCCCAAATTATGTCTCAAACTCAAATTCTGTATGTTTGTTACTCACATCTGATTCTCCAAGCTCGCAATTATAGCTTGATTTAAATCCTCATCATCTGAAGAATCGCCAGAAAGCGATGCCACGAGAGTTAAATATGAAGAATAATCTTCATCATTAACGCTCATGGCAGGGATGTCTTCACTTCTTGCATTGAAATCTCTGCTGTGACTGCTTGTGCTAGGTTTGTCATCACTTCTTGCCATGTAGCCTTCATCACAAATGCTGTTCCCATCACTTCCTTGCTTTGCTCGTTGCCTTTTACCAACACTCCTTCGAATACAGTTGGTCCCAGTATCATCTTCTTCATCACTGCTAGTGCCAGGGTTATCACCTTTAACATGACTTCTTAACCTTGTAGTGACTTGGCTGCTCATGTCTTGTTGGATTTTTGAACTATCAACTTCAAAACAATCATTGTCACTGTCCTTATCAGTTGCACAACTGCTTAATGCTGATTTGGAGCTGATGTGGGAAGGATCTTTGTCTTCATCTGATTCACTCTTCAACAGAAAAAGACCAAAAACATATATCAAAAGCAAGTAATTATAGCTTATCTTAAAAAGATTAAAATAAGAAATATCCATATTGATTGCTCCCAAACACTTGTTTTAAATAAATATATTCTATTTTGTTAGAAGCCCAATTGTTGACATGTTTTTTCCCAAATCATGATTACTTTTCATTCTTTTAGTAACTTACTAAAAGTGTCCTTGATGGCCTTACATAGAGGGCTTTGGTTTTAAAAACCTTTAGGATCAGCATCCCATTCAGCTCCTGACCAACTTGGAGCTTTGGAGACACCAGCTTATTGCCACAAGCCATTAGAAACTCGAGGCTACAAAAAATAAATAGGGACAACAGCAATTGCTAATTAGTTAAATATTTTAAGTATTAGTTAAATATTTTATTATATATTGTTCTGTTTGTGTGTATGCTTTTATGACTTAAATTCTACTGGTATAGTCATATGTTTTTATAATGATGAATGATATTTTAAACTTCTTTACTTTGGTATATTATCTTTAAGTACAAGTCATTACATGAATACACACAGTAACAATAAACAATAGTATTTTACCTGACATCCTCTGGAAGGCGTTCACCAAAGCTTTCCTTGAGGTGTTTCACGACAGTTTGGTTGTCCCAGGTCTTCTGGAATTCAAAAGCACTGAGGATGTGCCCATGTTTGTGTAACCATAATTTTGAACCTTGTTTGCACACTACTCCCCATGATGGAGTTGGAAGTAGTATAACATCTTTGTTGAAATGGTCATGCTGCTGGGCCATAGCTCTGAAATATAAATATTAGATACCATAAACAACAGCAAGTGATAACTAATAATACTGAGATGCAGACAGCAGAACACTATCCAAACCCCTACACAGAATGCTTTCATAGACAAAATTGTTGTAGTTAGGCAAACATAAGGGTTAATTTTATATACTTTTTTTTATACTTTTCCGAGAATACGTGCTTCTTTTGTGGTTCGGACTCCTTCTGACATTTCTTTGGAGGTGGAGGAAAACCAAAGTAATTGCTTAAAGGAGCTTCTTCGACATCTTTAAGAGTTCTAAACAAATGTCTGTCCTCCTCCAGAAAATCCTATGTACGCAAACACGCGTTGCAACTTCTTATCTTGTTTATCTTTTTTATTTTGACAGCGAATGCGCACCTGCGGACCACTTATGTGCAGCCCTGGTTATTTAGCTCGTCATATTGCTGCCACAGAAATTCTTTTGTCCATGAAACCATAAAGCTGCACTTTCTTTTTGCCTTATAGTCTGATTTGTCATAACTTTTCCGTTTTGTGGTAAGTTTTTCTTTGGCTGTCACTTCTTCACCCTGACCTGTCTTATTTGGCTCAGCAGAACTAAAATATAAATCCTGCTGCTTTTACACACACACACACACACACACACACACACACATACATACATAACGCTCAGCGATTCTCTGCGCGATCAACCTCTCACATGTTTAAGCTGCGGGAGATTTCACTTGTCATGTTTGCATAGTAAGCTAACGATTAATAAGACGATGTCAGAGGAATTGGTGCGCAAATTATCATCACTCACCAATCAGTACTGTCGCTCTCTATACACAGTTGCATAACACATAATTGCAAAGTGAAAGCAAAAAACAAGCGCAAATTCAAACGCGATTTCAATATTTCACATATTGACAGTGGCTCACCGATGCCAATGACATAATTACCCAGCTACATTTCCAAAAGAATGCAAAAGCATAGACATATATTTTTCCTTCCTACGATTGCCCGACGGGCAGGGCAGAGATAGATTTTGGTAGCCTGGAAAAATCGCTAGCCCCAGGACGTCGGGCTAGCGATTTTGCGAGCCCTGCAGTATATTATTAAATATCAGACTATTACATATGGCCCCATTTCAGGCAAGTGAATACAAACTCATTAAACTTTGTAACTACCTTTTTCTTCTGGTGCCTGATGTCCAGCTGCCGAAGCATTGCCGAGTTTGATAACGTGGTGCAGGTGCACATTCTCTCCTGACTGTAGATGTCGCTGGCATGGGCAAGCTGCTACGTTGACGTGAGGGAAAGAGGGATGTTAAGTGACTATCCAGTCCGTCCACACTGGTACTTGCAACAGGTTGCTGCCCCACGACTGTGGCATTTGACAAAGTTCTGATGGTCTCTGCTGAGGATAATATACTGTTGAGTAATGCGGCTGCTTCACTTAGGCTACTAGCAGGTTGCTGAGTAGACATCTGTGTAGTGGTTTGAAGTGTACCACTTTTTCCTTCACTTTCCTGGTCTGGACACAACTTCCTGTTCATCTAAAACTCCTTCCTGTTCAACTGAAATGCCTTCCTGTTTAACTGAAACGCCTTCCTGTTTAACTGAAATGCCTTCCTGTTCAACTGAAACGCCTTCCTGTTTAACTGAAATGCCTTCCTGTTCAACTGAAACGCCTTCCTGTTTAACTGAAATGCCTTCCTGTTCAACTGAAACGCCTTCCTGTTTAACTGAAATGCCTTCCTGTTCAACTGAAATGCCTTGGATTTTCAGTAGTGTGTGTGAGAGCGTTTCACTAGTGTGTGTGAGAGCATTTCAGTAGTGTGTGTGAGAGGTAAAATTTCAGTAGTGTGTGTGAGAGCGTTTCAGTAGTGTGTGTGAGAGCGTTTCAGTAGTGTGTGTGAGAGCGTTTCAGTAGTGTGTGTGAGAGCGTTTCAGTAGTGTGTGTGAGAGGTAAAATTTCAGTAGTGTGTGTGAGAGCGTTTCAGTAGTGTGTGTGAGAGGTAAAATTTCAGTAGTGTGTGTGAGAGCGTTTCAGTAGTGTGTGTGAGAGCGTTTCAGTTGTGTGTGTGTGAGGTAAAATTTCAGTAGTGTGTGTGAGAGCGTTTCAGTTGTGTGTGTGAGAGCGTTTCAGTAGTGTGTGTGAGAGCATTTCAGTAGTGTGTGTGAGAGCGTTTCAGTAGTGTGTGTGAGAGGTAAAATTTCAGTAGTGTGTGTGAGAGCGTTTCAGTAGTGTGTGTGAGAGCATTTCAGTAGTGTGTGTGAGAGCGTTTCAGTAGTGTGTGTGAGAGGTAAAATTTCAGTAGTGTGTGTGAGAGCGTTTCAGTAGTGTGTGTGAGAGGTAAAATTTCAGTAGTGTGTGTGAGAGCGTTTCAGTAGTGTGTGTGAGAGCGTTTCAGTAGTGTGTGTGAGAGCGTTTCAGTAGTGTGTGTGAGAGCGTTTCAGTAATAATGTCCCTTACGGCACCTCATACATAGATGCAACGCACTGTTGCAGACAACCCCCTGTCAGTTTGGTTTAAAGCCCACCAAAACCATGTGTGTGAGTGTGTTTGTGGGTAAAGGTGCATATAATTTTGTGCATTTTAGTGAGTTTATTTCATTCCAGCCAGGCAGTCCATCATCCATTCAGTCTTAATTTCAACACCTCACTGTGCACTTGGATGCACACATGCAACCATGCATCCACACGCACAGACACACGCTGGGTCTTTTTAAAATGTTTTAGCCTCCACTGACCAGCTGTCGGATCTGGGTTGCCATCAGATATCAAACCCTATAATGTCAAGGGAAATGTTAGAAAGAGAGAAAGCAGGATAGGGTGCTATTTTAAAATCTACAGCAGGACAATCCCTTGGAGTTGCCCACAGGAAAAGAGAGGACTGTTTGGTTGCACTGGTAGAGGGTAGTTAAGAGTAATTAAGAGACAAAGATACTAAATAAAGAGAGAGAATGTTGTATGCAATTGCAGATTATGAAACAACATTACAATTTTGTGACTTGAATGTTACCTCATTTGGTTTAGTGCAGATTAGTGAGCTATGGTGTAATTTCACTTTTCCCCCAATTTTGAATATTATATTTGTTATGTTCTATATGACATCTGCTGCCATTACTTCTGATTAAAGATTGCACAGAGCAGAAACCTATTTACTTAATTTCTCAATAGATAAAACAAAGTTTTACAAAGAAATGATGTTGGTTGCCAAAAATCAACTGTAAAATGTAAATAATTTCTTAAAAAAAAATAAAGAGGCCAATTATATTGCATGTAAGACATTGCAAAAAACCCCAAAAACGTCTGCCTACTATGGTTTCCTATGGTTGTCTGTCTCTCTTTGTTAGACCTGGGATAGACTCTGACCTGTCTAGGGTGTACTCCACCTCTAGAAAGGGGTAGGAAAGCCACCAGCTCCTTTCGTGACCCCGAGTTAAGTATTTAAGAAAATGCATGAATGGAGCCAAAAAGCAGAAATATCAGTGACAAACAGACCTCTTTTAACCTCTCTCCCTTCACACTGACTAATTTATTCTTACACATAGAAGTATGCTCAAACAAAAATTTTAAATATTGACAAAAGGTTATTCTATTTACTGATAATTTCAAACCTCAGAGAAGATGCCTAATTTTCCTTTTCGTGCTTTTTTGTCAACACTGACTATAAAACACTGGGAAGATAAGCAGATCTATAGTGCTTGTGTCTGTGTGGAAGACAAAGAGAGTGAGTGTCCAAGCTGGTGAGGTTGTCAATGAGAGGACAGAGGGGACTCTGGGGGAATGAGCTTGCAGAAACAAAGGACATGCACAGACTCAAAAACACATCACAAACTACTGTACACATACAAGTAAATACACACAGTCTGCTAGATCATGCTGAAGTGAAAACTGTATTTTGATAAAAATGCCATGTTTCTATGCTCCTTATTGAAATTTGTACATGTGCTACTAACAGATGTTCACAAGTAAAAGTTAAGACGATAAGAGTTCTGAAAAATACGATCATACACACTTGTATTTTATAGAAAGGTAATTTTTCATAAAAAATCATACAATTAAAAATAATAATGTACAATAATCTACATTGTCTTTAAAATAAGATACAATTATGCAAACCTTGTCTCTGGTGTCTGATGGTTGCAACAGCTGTTAAGGCATTATTGTTGTATACTAACCATAAAATACAAACATTCACACATAATAGGTATTTTTTGGATGATTTCTGCCGGGTAGTCGTGATCCACATAAATCTGACGTCCATCTATGCGTATATCCTTCTTCATCCATGCTTTTTTCAACAATAATAATAGGTATTTTTTAAAGGATGTTTTGTACTTACACTCATCCCACTCGCTCTTTTTAAACACTTAGATAGAGAAAGCAAAATGAAGAGAGTTTGACTGACTATTCCAGTTTTTTGTCTTACAGTGTTCGTTGTATACATTTCTATATATTTCTATATATTTCCATCCTTGCCAATTTGTGGTACTGCAGATACCTCCATGATTTTATCCCTGGTGAAGTTATGTTTCTCAGTATTATTTCTATCTTGTACAATTTTCCTCTCGCTCTGTCTTCCTCTCACAGCCGCTATGCCAGCTATATCCTTTTCTGATTGCACATAGGCCCTTTTTCTGACATATACAGGCCCCCTGTCAAGCACTTGGACCCATACATACAGACCTATGCTACGTCTTATTCTTGTTTGCCCTTTCTTACTCACAGCTACCCCCTATCAGGACAACCAAATAGTGCCCTGTTTTTCTAACATACACAGATGAACACGCTTGCTTGAATATTGTCTGTTTTTATCATTTACCCATTTTTTAAGCTATTCATACTACCTCCCTCTTTCCTTATTTTAACCACAGTGACACACTCTCTCTTTCCATCACATACGGGACAAACACAGACCCCCAACCCAGATCTTCACCAATGTGCAACATGCAAATGCTTTTAAGAGAAGCCCAGCAAAGGGACAACAGTGTGTGTCTACACCTGTGTATGAATGTGTTTGCATACTTAAATCGCCTCTGAGGCATAATGTTTTGTCTTTTTTACTTTTTCTGGTTTTTTTAAATGAATTTAATGCTTTTCTTTCGGGCACATAACAGAGAGAGCTTTCTAAATCATGTTAGATTCTACTTATAATTACTCACATTTTCAGATCAAATGTTTCTTTTGCCATATTAGTCAGCTCAGTCTTGGTATTTGGTTTACTCGCCTGTGTAATTAATTATATGCAATAAACTACATCATTGTGCATTGAATAAAAGAACAAGAATCACAAAACAACTCTCTAAATACGCAGTCTTTTTAATCATTCTAATGGTTTACAAATTTTTATTTGGTAAATAAACAGTGTATTTTATCTACCTTTGCTACTACAAGATGGCAATGAGTGATTGCAGGCCCATCACAATATAAGAAGTACCGTGGCTGTTTCTGCGATTGTGCGATGGCAATACTGAATAATTTACAGTGTCTACCACTACTTTGCACTTTGTTGCATTTTAAAGTTTCAAATACATGAAAGCCTCCGAGAGAAAGAGGAAAAATAGAAGAGAATTGGTGAGTCAGAGAAGACAAGAGGAAAATGAGAGAAACATAAAGAGATGAAAAACAGCAAGAGATACAACGGCATGGGGAAGACAGAGAGATGCAAGGCAGACTTAGAAACATACACAGACAAAGTAAACATGATCCAGATCCAAAAGTAGTGAAGGAAACATAAGCAGATTGAGATGCTGAATTTCTGTGACTGTTCTGGTTGTCTAATTGCTGCAAAATAGCAATATATTTATTATTATCTGGATGAAAGGGCTTCTCTGCCCAGTTTTCAGAGTTTTCAGTGAGGCTACTTAGTATTATGGTTTATGTTTCGCCTCTGTCAGTGCGCCCCAGGGTGGCTGTGGCTACAATGTAGCTTGCCATCACCAGTGTGTGAATGTGTGTGTCGATGGGTGGATGACTGGATGTGTAAAGCGCTTTGGGGTCCTTAGGGAGTAGCAAGGCGCTATACAAATACAGGCCATTTACCATTTACCATGTTTCGTTTTCTTTACTTGTGCAAATGTAAAGACTGAAAATATTGGACAAAGTCATCTACATGTATGGCAATGAGAGGTTTGCTAAGGCAGGGAGACAGCAAAAAAACATAATGCATTTTCATGAATGCACCATGCAACAGAATAAAACCTATTCCCTAACCTACCCTACTCTAATAGCTTTTTAATTTTAAGTTGATAATTACAGTGTTCTTCCAGCATGTAATCATCGGCTAGTGAGAGTGACCACTAATATTCTGTAAGTTCTTAAGAAAGAACAAATGCAGAGGAGTCTTTGTTTGTGTAATTAAACATTGACAACTCAAGATAAATAACCAAAGTAAAGTAGACAAAAAACACAACCAGAATCATCTAAAACAGCTAAACAATAAAGTCTTTTAAAACAAAATGTGTAGCAAACTTTTTAAGTGCATACATTAACTTTTTATTATTATTACAAATATTTTATTTTTTTCCAACAAGCTCGATTATAAAAAGGCAGACAGAAATCAGCTCACTGTACACCGTGTCGGCTCTGATTTACACTTTATTGGTTCCCATTGCACTTAAATCCCCTTTCCCCAATCTCACACTTACACAGACATAGACAATCACAAACTATCGATCTGTGGGCTATGTGAGTGAAAAATCCGGTGCAAAAGAAGACTGACAGCTGGCAACAAACAAAAGCACACATTTTAAAATCAAAAAGCACAGTCACAGATGTAGTATTAAATGCTGTCGACCTATCCTCCATCCCAACCCGATAACCTCTCTCTTTCTTGCCATTACACACATAGATACACGCTCTAACTTTTCCTCTGTGTCCGTAATCAGATATTGATTTAATGCAGCACCAGATATCACATCCATCTCTGCCTTTCTCTATTTTCTCTGATATTTTTGTGCTTTCGTGATATCTGTCCAGTGTCATGGAGACACGCCTTTTGAGATAAGGCCTTGTTGACCCAACCAAGAAACAGATAAAAATGTCTTTGTTTAATTTATTTGTTTCGGAGAAAAAAGTTAATGCAGGTCAGGATGAGAGAGGATCCAGACTGCTGCACCTGCAGACTTTTAACCTGATATTACTGATTCAGTGTATTGTGTTTTGATATGACACCTCTTTCTTTTCATTTAACCCACATTAAGAGGACATGGGTTGTGTGTACTTTGTGGCAGTTTAGCATTTTTGTTTGACTCCTCGGTGATCAACAAAAAATATTAAATGTTAATAAGATAGCATGTACTTTATTTAAAACTCTTTAGGGATTCCATCTTGCTCACTCGACAGAAAAGCACACCTGCTATTTATTTTAGAAACAAACAAGAAAATAGATTTTGTTTTTAACACAGTGGCGGGTGTTATAAAAAAAACTAACCATAAGGAAAGCCAGGAGGGTTTTAAGTAATCGCTAGCTTGTGGCTTGAATAGCACTCTGCTCCCACTGTGAATTTTAACCGTGGCATATGCAAAATAGCCTTGCAAAAAGTCTTGAAATTATTGTCTGCAATAGCACTAAACGCCTACAGAATTTTAGTGGATTTCCCACAGTTTAATTTCCTGTTGTGTCTATCTATAAGCCTTCGTGAACTCTGGAAAACAAATATATGCCAATCCCTCTGTGGAGGAATCTAATTTATTTTAGATGTGGGGAGTGTTGTAAAGAGATCAATTAGTCTAGCTGATATTTGTGCTATAAAAAAAAATAAACTAAACAGAAAGAAAATAGGGGTGGTGAGAATAAAGGAGAGAGAATGAACTAAGACATGTCAACCTAACAAGCAGTACAAGGGAGAAAAACAGGAAAGAAAATCTATGTGCATGGAAAATAGTTATGAAAACATTTTACAACAATAGTACAAGAAAGTACCTGATATATTTTGCTTGGTTTAGTGTCCTGAATGCTCTGCAGCTTTCAGCTGTGCTATGCTTCAACTGTGACAAGAAAAATTCACTGCACACCTGAATATTCTTATTAGCGTGGAAATGTAGAGCAGACAACAGAAAGAAAAAGGTTCAGAGAATTAAGACACTTACGACCTGGGAATGAATGACAATAAGCAAGAATCAGTGACAAAGTTACATTGGGATCCATTAGTGGTTAATGATCAATATTATTTAAATGTATATTATGCATATGATGTATCTAAGTGATTTATTTTATTACTATCGTGTTTATTTAGTGTATGTCTTGTTTGCTGTTGTATAATGTTAAGGTTCAAAATTGAGGAAGGAGAGTACAAACCACCCATGGTCCAGAAGGTCTTGGTCAAACAATGATTTTAATGAACACACGTGTGGGAAGATACTCTGTACGCCGACAGCAAGTGATCTCCAACTTAATCAAAGCATGAACAGATATTTTATAGCATCAGGGTTTGATTTACTGACGCCCCTTCATGCGTCACAGATACATTTTATACATAGATCAGATCAACACCACAATGACTTTTCACCCAGAAGATCATCTTCTATTTTCATGGCTGGTACTTTCCGTTCTTAAAGTAAATTGTTCCTCTTTCTTGCCGAGACAACAAGGACGGTTCCTCTTTTACCGAGACACTTTTGCAGTTACAACCAGACATGACTAATCTCTCCTCTAAATAAATTTAACTCATGTGTGTGTGTCACGACCTCACATGCTCTTTCTCAATTCACCTGTTGCACTTCTGACCTTTCACCAGACCAGAGGCTCACTGAGACTATGTGTATGTCTTCTACTAAATAAATGTTTTAACCAAGAACTTCTACTTAAAAGCTTAATACAAGAATATGAACATATAAAAGATATTAAAATGAACTGTTGTGTAAGCATGTACTGCAATTCCTTCTATGTTCTAGTTTTCCCTCAGCATGGATCATCTAGACACTCTCACTAGATGAAGCTTAAGACCATTAATGAACCTGAACATCAACTCAAATAAGCACAGATATGCATTGTGTACACAATAGTTATAACTGCACCTGAAATACAAGGTCAACATAATAACTGTATGCATAACATCTTAAGGCCTTCTTAAAGCTATCTGTTACATTGTTAAAGCCTCGTCTTAGCCTGCTGCTCAAAATAACTTTCACTTCTGCAAAACTCTCCAAGCCTGTTTCCTGTCAGCCTGTGACTTTTAGCCTTTCTGAAAGACACACACTGTTCAACCCCTGAATGCAATATAAACTCCAGATTATATTATTAATGCAATGGTAATGCTGACAATTATTTAACAATAGCAGTAAAATAATTTCCCTGCTCCACAATAACAACACCAGTTCCTTGAAACTGCCTGAAAACAGCATAAAGGCTTATCTTAAAGCCACTTTGTGAAAGCTTGATGGTGCATATAAAAGATAAGACACTGATATTTATCAACAGTCCACAATCTTAAAAGCAAGAAAAAATGGACAAAGGTGAAGAGGATAAAATATTCTCTCACATTCTGAACACACACACAGAGTGTATTTTATACATTTGTGCAAAATGAAATGAAGCGATAGCACGGATTTCTGCATGTGTACAGGCATTCACGTTTGAGGGAACGCCTCTGTTTTTATTGCACTAAATGTGTCTTCTTTGTGTTACACAGTGATGCGTAAAATCTATGAAGTCTCTACAGTGAACTAATTGTCATTGTTTTTTTATTGTACCGTTTTCATTGTTTTGGTCTCAGAAAGGAAAATGACTCAATCGCTGGATTTTTACAGTATGATGGATTTCTGCACGCCCACACACACACACACACACACACACACACACACACACACACACACACACACTCTTGCCGTGCTCAAATGTACGCATACACACTCTGACAGAGACTCCAAAAGAGAAAAAGAGAAAGAATGAATTATTAATCACGCCGCCTAATTATGGTGTGTGGCCCTGAGAGAGATATGATCCTGGGGAAATCACATCTAACAGTCATTTATCACAACAAATAGAGTGAAAAACACTGGTTAGAGGAGAAGAGAGAGCAGACGAAACTAGAGAGAAGAAGAGAGAGCAAGAGCAGAGCAAAGAAGGCCAACTGTGCTATCAGATTCTACTATTAAAATATGCTAAGGAGATGCAAGGATAGGGAGGCAAGAGGAAGGGTAAAAGGAGAGTCTAAAATACTAAATTAGGAGATGCTCAAGGGAAACTAAAGCCCATAACAGCGTCAAAACGGGGTTTACATCACAACAAATTTCATTTTCCAAAACAAGGATTAAATATATAAATGGAATGAAAAAGAAAAGAGTACAGGTTCATATTGAGTAACCTGCGCAACAACTTAGTCAAGCAGTTCTTCTTTTTACTCATTGGATTTCCTGCTTTTATTGTAAGTAGAAGAGTGAGAGATTTTTTTCCTCCCAGACTGTATGACTTGATATTTAGCCTTGCGTATATTTGGCCACTAATAATATACACAGGGGCATCTGAGCTGTGCCATGGCATGGCATGGTGGACTAGGCTGATCTGAAAGAGTGACTGAATCAGGCCAGGTATCAAATCCAGACTGTCAGCCATGCAGACCACGAGCCCACTCAGGCTTTTAAAAAAATAAAACACCAACTCCCAGAAGGCTCAGCTCTTTGCCTCTCCACCTCCTCTCCCTGACAGCTCAGAAGGAGGTGGGGTGATGGTGTGTGCAAATGCATGCATGTGTACGAAAGCAGAATTCATGGAAGAAGCAGGGAAGAGGGAGTGATGGAGTGAGAAAAATGCTGAATAGGAGTTGGGAAAGCAGCAGGAACTTGGAAAATAGGCAGAGAGAGAAATGCAGTAGTGTACCACTGTTCCCCCAACAAGGCCACCGAGGAAAAACTGAGAGAATTTCTGGAGTCACTTATAGGGAGCATCTATTTGTAGGTTTGCACTGCACACGAATGTGTATGTGTTCATGCATATCTTTGAGACCATTTTGGAGGCCAAATGTCAGGTTCCCTCCATGCCTGAAGCCACTTACATCAGATGGTAAATGGTCTAGATGCAAAGTGAAACAAGCCTCTGGGTTCAATTCCTCTGCTCATTCCAGTGGCCCTGCCAATCAAACAGGGTCAGACTAAGACAGAATGGGATGGAGTGGGTGAAGAGATCATGGAACAGAAAAGAATAAAAAAAATGGGGTGAAAAAAGCCCAAATAAAATATAATTTAAGAGAAAAGGGCAATAAAGAAAATCTTTGAATGGACCATTACTTGTACACGTTTGTGTGTTTGCATTAAAGAATCTTAAATGGCATCGACTTTCAGAAAGGTCACTTTACACACACACACATACACCTTTCTCTACAGTGTTCTTGGAATCAATTGGCAAGTAAATGCTAGGACATTTTGTGTGTGTTGACACTTCTGGCATTATAACACTTAATGTCAATTAGAGTGACAGGTAGACAGGTCATTCTGAGGAGGAGACAGTGACAAAGAGTGAAGACAGAGTGTCAAAAGAGGTTTAGACTTTTGATTTCCTATGATGAAAAGTGTTGCAGAAAAAGCATAAGTCACAAATACAATCTTAGCTGCCCTCACAAGTGCGCGTGCAAACACACACGCATACTAACAGACAGCAAAAACAGAAGCTGTGAATAGCATGTGAATGCTTTGAGACTGCCATGAATAGCATTTAAATACAAATAGCCAGAACATCCTTTCCCACTGTATATTTTTATTAGCGCGCAAATATTCGTGAGACTGACATAATGTATTTATCATCCAGCCCATACCTAAATTTAAGTATTGCCATTAAGTCTGCCACAAAGGAGACAGATCTCACCATTTTCCTGCAAGGACTCAGCTCTTATACAAGCTATTCATGTAGACTGAAAGCATCAAAAAATACTTTCAGAATGTCGGATTCACATAGTCAGAAGAGCTATGTTTAACTTTGCCTTTATTATTACCCCTCAGAACATTTGGTTTGCAGTCAGATATTGGATACATACAGATGTTCAGTTTTTTAGTTGTTTTTTTTGTTGTGGTTGTTGTTGCTGTTTAAATACAGATTTGCAAAATCCCAGCCAGGCACAGTACAAAAAAAGGAGTCAGTATCTGTACTTAGGAAACAAACCCACAGGTTGTCCAACTTGTGCAACTGTGATATTTCTGTTATGGCCCTTTAGTTTAATTTCAAGCTGAGCTTATAGCAGCAGAGGGGCACCGTTTGAGATAACACACTTAAGAACAACAGGTGTCCTGATATCCTCTCATTTTACACAGATAGATTAACAACATGAATTGAACATGCAAAAATGTAGAAATATGCAGTGCTGCAAGCCACATCTCAAACGTTCCTGATCATTCTGAAAATGCTACTAATGGTAAATGGCCCGCATTTATATAGCGCTTTACTAGTCCCTAAGGACCCCAAAGCGCTTTACACATCCAGTCATCCACCCATTCACACACTGGTGATGGCAAGCTACATTGTAGTCACAGCCACCCTGGGGCGCACTGACAGAGGCGGTACTACCAAAGGGGCAAAACTCTAGCAGAGTTTAAAAGTTAATCCATTGACTAATCTGTACCTAAAAGCAAAGCAACTCTTAAGTCACCCTTGATTTCTTTATATTTTGCTAGGAAATAAGTAAGGCAATTTGTTGAAACATCAGTAAAGATACATGGAAATACAGTTTGTAAGGCAAAAACAGAGTTTGCTCATTTCTAACGGGCGTCAAAGTCAATATTTGATATGACCACTTTATTTTTGAACACAGCCTGAAATCTCTTAGGAAAGCTTTCCTGTAATTTCCTGTAGTCTTCAGATATAGTTATCCAGGCTTCTTGCAGGACATTCAAAACTCTTCTTCAGATGCTGAAAACCTTTTGTCTTGTTCTGTGTAAAGATGATCCCAAACTGCTTTAATAAAGTTGAGGTTTTCATGCTGAGGAGGCCAATCCCAGACTTAGTGTTTCATTGTTTGTTTTGTTTGTGTTTGGAATCTTTGCCAAGCTCAAAGAAGCCATTTCCTATCTGACACTTTTCAGTTGGTATAACATGATGGACCAAAATCTGATGTTTCTTTTCTGCACCCAAAATTTCTGCATCCATAATTCCATCAATTGACAAATGTTTTCTCATATGGGGGTCATGTGATTATTGGGGTTTTCTGTTTTCTCTTTATGATTGTAGGGTCTTTACCTTTCTAAATAAAGACTCATAAGGCAACTGTTTGCAATGATTTGGCGCTATATAAATAAAATTAAATTGAAAAGAAAAAAGCCCTGTGACAGACTGGCGACCTGTCCAGGGTGTACCCTGCCTCTCACCCTAAGACAGTTGGGATAGGCTCCAGTGCCCCCCGTGACCCCAAAAAGGAGAAGCTGAAGCCAATGGATGGATGGACAAAAAAATTAAATGAATTGAAAAAGACCTGTTGCCACTGATTTTCAGTTCTTGTGCAGTTTGGCGTACATCAAGCTTTTTCTCCCCCTTTTTTCCTTCCATAAAAATAGCTTCACAACAATCAACATTTACCTGAGTACACTGAGGTTTTAGCAAACAGCAGATAGCTAACTGAATGATCAGATGCATCTCTTAACTCATGTGTTTGCTGAGTTTATTAAGGAAGTGACTTTTAGGTACTGTTAGGTACAGTACATCTGCTGTAGATAGTGTTTTAGGTCTGCCACGTCTACTTTTCTCCTGCACTTGTCTAGTTTCTTCAGATTTTTTTTAAGGACAAACTGTACAGTATGACAAGATGTTCCACGTTTTCAGCTTTGGGAACTTTGGTGGTAAAAAAAAATACTATTTTATGCCAGTCACACTGTTACTTTTTGGCATTTTTAACTAAAGTTAACTAATGAAAACCAGACTGAAATTATGTGAAAAAACAGCCAATGTCCAAAGAAAAAAACTTTAAAAGACCTTTAGAAAGAAGACCACTTTAAAAATTACAAGAAAGTCTGACTATTTGGAAGTGAACTTTAAATCAAGGCGGAAATCAAGATTGTTACACAGTCTTTATAGACACGACTGCTTTAACAGAAGACAGCTGTTTCTAATTACTGTGAAAAAAAGTGAAGTCAGTTAAAGGATTCTATTGAGATCATGTAGGATGGTTCAGGTACCAGAATAGCTGAACAGAAACCTAAATGGAGCAGATAAGATCAGCATAAGATAAGTCGTGAGCACAAAGGTTTATTGAGGCTAGAAAGCTGAAGTTGGAAGAGGTATTGGGTAATGAAAGGAATAAATGAAGATGTAAGAAAAGATGGAAGAAGGAGGAGGAAAGAGAGAAAACGGTAGAGACAGAGACAGTGATTGAATGCTGTTATTGTGGTTGCAGAGGAAGAGAGCAAAAGCAGCGAGGCGTTTCCTTATCACATTGCGGATGATGTGTTTGTGTGTGTGTTTCTATGTGAAAAAGAAAGAAAATGGTAGAGAGAGGACAAACAGACCTTTCTGCCCCCAAGTGTAGAGAATTTTAAAATAGAGCTTTAATTGTTTCTACATGTCTGAGTCACGAGTGTCTGCTGTACTGTGCAGCATGCGGCCAGACGCTCAGACATATACACTTGGTCCATATACCAATGCAAAACACTGATGATTTATTTTTAATGTGATGAGTTTATGGTACAGTAAATGACTGAACTGCATGCATTTGAATTAATTTGCAGATACATACAAATTTGAAATTAAATTTGTTATGTTTTATTTATTTTTTAAATTCCTCCCTGATTATTTACACAGGTGAATGTGTTTTTTCAATATTTACTTTATAATATGATAACTTCTGTTGGTGTTTCAAGATACCAAGAAGAACTGTGTTCCAATAACCGTGCATTCAGACAGAGAAAAATAGAAAGAGAAAATAACAAATCATTGACATACAGAGGGAGGCAGAAAATGAAAAGTCAGTGTGCAGTAGGAAAAAAAGAAGGAAGGGGATGAATACAGAGAGAAGGGAAAGAAAGATGAAAATGAATGGCCTATCTCCATAAAAGTAGCCATGCTTCTCAAGGTGGGAGCTGAGCAGCTAAAAGTCAACAGCTGAAGAATGGATAGGACTGATTGAATTTATAGGAGCTACTTCCTTAGATCAATGCCACACACACACACACACACTGAGGGGGAAAATGCATGCTGGAAGCAGATTTGTTGTCCATCAATACCTCACTTCCTCCTGACTTCTGAAGAATTAGTAGGAGTGAAAAGGAGCAGCACAGCCTATCCTTTTTAGACCTAATTTATCCATTGTTGACTAAGCAGCAACTTTTTCACCAACTTCGTATGCACATTTTTCAGTCTGGGAAACAAAATGAATTAAAAAACACATTTTTGATTTTTGGAAGTATTTAAAAAAAAAAAGGATAGTTTAATTTCACCTGTATGAATAGCTTAGACCAGGGTCGTCCAACTTCAGGCCTCAAGGGCCGGTGTCCTGCAGGTTTTAAATGCGTCCTTGATCCAACACAGCTGATTTAAATGGCTAAATTACCTCCTCATCATGTCTCCAGAGGCCTGTTAATGAATTAATTATTTGACTCAGGTGTGTTGAACCAGGCTGATATCTAAAACCTGTAGGACACCGGCTCCTGAGGCCTGGAGTTGGACACCCCTGGCTTAGACTAACCAGTAAGGATTTGAACCTGCAACTTTGAGAACTGGAACAGGTACACCTGTATTCACTGCCTTTTGAACATTATTAAATGTCCCTTCTTTAGTTGGAATTTTTCTCACTCAAAGTTCTAAAATTTAGAAAAATAGTGGAAGACAGATTTAAGGTAAGTTGAGAGGATATCATATAAAAGTATCATGATGAACTGAATGGGTCGAGTGCTCAACATGAATTCTTAAGAGATTACCGTATTTCCCGGACTACAAAGCGCACCTGAATATTAGCCGCACAAGCTAAAATCAGGGGAAAATCCTGTTTTGTACATACATTAGCCGCACCTGACTAAAAGCCGCAGGTGTTTCAATGTTGACTTATCATATGTAAGAGAATATGCACAAAGGGAATTGTCAGGAAAGAGATGGCTGTTTGGAGACACACCCCTTTTATTAATATTTTGAAAAACAAGTTATGGGTACATATTTGCACATGTAGTACATAACAGTAACCTACAGCACACCAGAAAAATAGATTCGGACTACCTTTTAGGCTCAGGTGCAGTGACACGGCTTTAACAAGAAGAAAAGTCAGTCATTCACCATCTTTCTCTTCTTCCTGCGCTCTAAAACCACCAAAGTCCTCTTCTCCAATGTCGGAAACGAACAGGCTCAGGATGGCTTCGTCATCCACTCTCCGCTTCTCTCCTTCGTTGTCACTTTCAAAACCAAAGAAATCCTCGTTGTCAGTGTCAGAGTCGAACACCCTCAGAAGGGCCGTGGCGGTGTCCTCCTCTCCATCATGCAGCAGTCCAGCCCTTCAAAATCCGTTGGTGATCGTGGATGTTTTCGCACTTTTCCACGCTGTCAGAATCCACCGGTGGAGTTGAGCATAACTTGCTTTTCGCAAGTTTATCGCCGCTCGTCATCCACGCCTCCCGCTGAATGCGTAGCGCTACTTTGAAGTTTGTTTTTCGCGCTACTTCGTACGGCACTACGTTGCCTGGCGGACGGACATGTGACTAACATACCACTCTTGAACCCCGATCCTTCCGCCAGGCAAAGTAGTGCCGTACAACAGCGGAACACACAAAACAAATCGTCTTACGATATCACAAAAATCATGGAAAATCCATAGAAAAGCCGCACCTGACTAAAAGCCGCAGGGTTCAAAGCTTGTGCAAAAAGTAGCGGCTTATAGCCCGACAATTACGGTATATATGTCTCTTTCTTGGGTTTTCCCATTTTTATAAAATCCTCCTCCTCAAGCTCTTTTATGTAGAGAGAGAGTGTAGCACTTAACGGTGGCATTTTAACTGATTCACTGGCATAAGGCTTAGTGTCGAGAACAGCATTATTCATTTTTTTTAAAAAAAAGTCAAGAAACAAATGTGACAAACGCATACACACCAACATTCACACAGTTCTGCTGAGCCTAAGTGGCAAGTCCAGCACTATTAGTTACTGATGAAAAATGAGGGCAGGCAGGATAACTGTTAGAGAAGAGAGAGTGAGGAGAGCAGAGTGCAGGGGCAGTCAGAGTGAGAGGGGAGAAAAGAGAGAAAATTAGGAGATGCAACAGAGAGCTCTTTGCAAATCTGGATGTGAGTCGGAAGAGACGGGAAAGAAAAGGAAGACAAGAGACAACAAAAAATTGGATGAGTCAGGTACTTGGTTTCAGTGAGAAACTAAATAGGAGAAAAAGTATAAGAGAAGTCTTAAAAAAGAGAGCAAGGGTGAGAGAGAGAGAGAAGTCAATTAACAGAATGTTAACATGAGAGTAAGAGTCAGAAAGACAAGAGTAGGTAGATATCAACACAGTCCTGCCATATTTTATATCTACAGTTAAGTCTGCATGTATATATGTCTGTGTGTGTGTTGTCCTGTATTTCTGTGGTCTACGCTGCCTAAACTATGTTAACTATCTAAAAGGACCATTTCACTCTCCAATTAGCATATCTTTGAATACACTGCTCTGTATTATTGTACAGTTGTGTCAGAATGTATTCAGAGTTTTTCCACATTTTGCAAAATAAACTGTTTTATTTATTCTATTGTAACTAAAAAGTGTTGCACAGGCTCAGTGTTTCATTCCACCTTAATATTACAAGTCTTTTGCACAGTTGATAAAACCTGATGAAAAGATAACCAGTGGCATCACTCCCCGGTATCAGGCCTTTATGACAGACGCAATGTAAAAGCCAGATAGCAGGTTGCTTGTAGTTTGCCAAGTGAAAAGAATTCTAGGAGAATGAGGAAAAAGTTTTGCTGTTCTGAAGATACACCACAGGATTTTGATCACAAGTGATGGGAAGGGGACGTGCATGGGTAGGATATCACATGGGTGCCTCCCTTTGGACATTTTAAAGGCACACAAATGCAAGGAGACCCCAGGGTATATCCAGAATCCATTGGCGAGATTATATATCAAGTGGCTTGGGAAGACCCCAGGATCCCCCAGGAGTTATTGAAAAGAGTAGCAGGGAGAAGGATACCTGGAATATCCTAGTTGACCTATTGCCACTGTGACCTGACTTCATAAATGTGAAAGATAATGAATGAAGGAATGAATGTTCTGACATGTCAAAACGAAATTCTTTTCATAGAATGTCAGGCAAGCTCATCATTTGACTAAGGCTAACCTTACATACAATGATGATACTGTATTTTTATATTTTCCTGTATTTTATATTTTTGCTGATGAGCAGTGACAGAGAAAATGGTCACGATCAAACAGAGAATGACCAGTTGAATACTAAAAGATTCATGAAAAGTGACACAGAGATCCAAGGTATAAAAACAAAACAATTCTGGCAGGACTTCATGACATGTTTCTGACTGTTGAAGTTGAAGACCAGTACTAAATGTACAACATCTGTGTTTTCTTATTAATGGGTTATTAAATGCAGTTTGATGAGGGGGAAAAAAGTTTTATTTGTTCACAATCTGGATATCTACATTATAATGTACTGTGACAGTATAACCACACCTACTATCAAGGTCATTTTATAATAGCAATGTATGTTTGTGTATCTATATCTCTAATATAGCTCCTGATTTTTCGAGAAATCCAGGAATTTCACCTACATTCAAAAATGGGGAATAAGAACTTTGAATTTCTATACATGATGTTTCCAAAGAATTATCAAGGTACGTTTTTAAAAAACTAACAACACCAAAGAAAGTGACTGCTTCAAGCATTTTGTATCCCTTGAGGCAACTTTTAAATTGATTTGTTCCTAAGAAAATCCAGAGACATTGAAGAGGTGTTGTAATGGAAGAAAGAGAATATAGTACGTAGAGTGAAAATAAATTACATCATTTGATACATACTTGAAATTTAACCACCAAAACCAATATAACCACCAATCACTATGAGGTTTACAAACTATATTAGGCTGCAGAAAAATCAAAGGGTACTTGACAAGCATGTTTCTGAAAATGGTTTAACCGGAACAAAGCAATTTGGCTTCAACATTTAGAAACCCTGGTAAAAAGTTAGGTCAGTGGGATTTTGTGCTGCTGTTATATTAATGGGTTAGTGTAAAATTACCAAATGTTTGATAATTTTGTGTAAAAACCAAAGACACTTGTTCATATTTTATAACCCATGAATAAATCCTTGTTTGCACTCTTACTGGATGTACATGGACATATACTATATATTAAACAGACGACAGAAAAAGAAAGAAGGAAGCTAAAAGGAAGCATCCATGTGTGTGACAGAAAAAAGTAAGAGAATTAATCTCCTATGAACATATGAGTACAGGTTGTAAAGGTTGAGCAAGTTTGTGTGTTGTGTGTGTGTGTGTGTGTGTGTGTGTGTGTGTGTGTGTGTGTGTGTGTGTGTGTGTGTGTGTGTGTGTGTAAGAAAGAGAGAGAGAGAGAGGAAACTCTAGGAGGATAAATCTTCTATGAACCTTTAAATCAAAGTGTAACGGTGGAACAATTGAATGCTTGTGCATGGGCCTGGCAGTGTCTCCGCGTGTGTGTGTGTGTGTGTGTGTGTGTGTGTGTGTGTGTGTGTGTGTGTGTGTGTGTGTGTGTGTGTGTGACATCCACTCACTCTGTGCACAAGAGGAAAGCTGAAGAGACGGTCTGTCTGGATCACATGTAATTAACCTGGGCCGTATGCCTTGCTCGAGGGCATACTAACCCAACACATCGGCATGAAGGATTAAAAGTATCAACATAAATCCACTTTCATCACCATGAACCCTGTCAGCATTAAAAAAGAAGCAGCACCATTGTTTCTTTCTCTTCTTGCGCTCTTACCTTTTACAAGGATTTAATATTAGTGTATTACTGAAAGATACATGAATAGTTTCCCCCCCAAAATTTGGAGATTGGAATCAAAGAACAATGACTATGTTGTAGATAGAGATATACTAGCTGTTGTCTTTAGTGGAGACAATTATTTTGTAATAAATGTTATGTAGCCAACAGCCAACAGCCACCAGATGGTGCATTGTTGTAAAGAAACGGCATAAATTTCTTAAGCTAGGCCTCAGTTTTTGTTAACACTACTGGAACGAGGTTGAAAATAGAAGCGACGGAAATGAGCTTTCTCCGAAAGGTGGATGACCTGCCTTAGCTATAGGGTGACAAATTCAGTCATTCAGAAGGGGCTCCAAGTAGAGCCCCTTCTGAATGTTCCAGTTAAGCATGTTCTACTGGGAGGAGGCCCCAGCTTAGACCCAGGCCCAGCTGGAGAGCAGTATGATTCATAATTAAAGAATGTGAATAATGGTTTAAAATACGTTTGTTGTTAGTTATTGAAATTTTCCATTAAATGGTTCTCAAATTTAACTTAATAGCTGTGTGTCTTAATTTTAGACTAGTTGGTTAGTTCTTTTTCTTGTTTAGTTGACCAAGAAATTAGTAGCCAGGAACATCCCTAATGGCAGAATTGAAAACATTCAAAATACCTTCAAATGATTTATAAGGAATGGATGCAAACGCGTGAACATGCATTACAGCTGCTTTGGATTTAACAACTTTCAAAAGAAGGAAGTCTTTTTTTCCCCTGTCTATAACCAACACACTTTTAGCAAACTGTAACCTGAAACTTTATATGTGTCAGCAAACAGTGAAGTGGTAGACAGATCTTACAGGGTGAGAGATGAAAGTATAACATGCTAAGGTAATTATGACAACACGGGTTGCCAGCTACAATCAAACTGGGAACACTGCAATTATGTGGCTTGCACTGTAAGCACTCAGCTAACAAAACACTGTTGAAACCTCTTATTTTAGCTAATTTCTTATGTGACATGCCATCACCCACCTCCCTCAAACCCCACTCTCTCTAAAAGCACATTGACCACTGACCTCCATTTAGCACAGCACTGATTGACAATGAACTAGCATGAAATGTCACCAAATGCCCTGGTTGATGCCCTTTTTGTTAGCTGTCCTGCTAATGTCCATGGCCATTTGTTGGTACTTGCTAATGTGCTAATCAGAGCAGAAGAAATGTTTAGCTTTAGGGCGTTGAAGTTTTGTCTACACTGTGGCTCTCTGCCATCTAGCTCAACTAACACACACACAGATGGACATGCTCTTTAATTACATTATTTGATTCCACAAATTGTATTAACATCTGACATTAACTCAACTTACAACTCCCTCGGGGGTTGCCTTGATCCTCCTAAGCATCACTGACAGAATTAACTCTTTCTCACCAATTTCCCTTAGCAACAATACATCACTGTAGTTGTCCACAGCTGGAAGGTCTCAAGAGTGCAAAAGAGTGTAGCTTGGTAACTAGATAGAAGTGCTGGAAATTCTCATTGGATCATGTGTAGCAGCTAATAGCTAGTCATGGTCTTTCTGCTAGTAGGAAGCTGGGATTTAGTTTCTTGTTAAAAACTCTTTGAGCAGCTAGTGATTGAAGGCTGTATCTCCTCCACTGCAGTTGTGCCACTTAGAACTCAATTTGATTGAACCACTAGGATACTTTATAAGTGGTTTTCTTTTGAATCCACAAATTTCAGCTGTTTGTATTGTAACTTAAAATTTTTCAAAACCCAAATGTGTTTTTATGGGTTGAGATATTATTGTTGTTACTCTTGTGTATTTATTTATTTATTAATTTTTTATCTTAAACTACCTAATTACACCATTCATGAGTAATGGAAGCATTTGCATTGATTCACGATTTCAAATGAAAGCAGCATAAGATGCTGATGGTGTACCAAACTAAATTTACTGCTACATCATGTAAAGGTATTGTTAGCGTTATTGTTTTTTTTCCCCAGTAGTTTAATAAAAAAAAAAAAGCAAACCTACAAAGTAGTGCAATGAAACAGAGAGGTGATGCTACATATAAAAATCTGTGTGGGGTGGTGGTGGTAGTTCTGCACATCTCTTTGCTCAGCAAGCACACTTACCCATCATGATTATGAAGAAGATTATGTAGAAATACACACAGCAGTTTATAGTCCATAAATAAAATTCCAACACTTCTTACCAGATGGGCAACAGATATTTTAGTATGTTTTGGTGCTAATTCTGCATTTGCAAGGGGTTCCTGGGGGGTTTCCTTTTGTTTCTATTATAGCACATGCACTTTGCTTTGAATGACTTTTAAGTGTGCCAAAAAACAAAATGTCAGACTGAACTATTGATATCTGAGACAGCTATCACTAATGGCAGCAGACATTATCCGGTTGTCTAGCAACAGCAATACCCACCTCAAAATCTGTGTGATCAGGATCACACCTTCATATTGGAAAGTTTTAAGAGGGACTCACTTTTCCAAGAATTTGCTGAGTCTTGTTTATGTGGTTATTTGTCTTGTGAAAGCCACCAACTGGAGAGCATAGTTCACACACCTTTTTGTTTGCCACTACATCACCTAGACTATGGCAAGACTGCAGAGACCATGGTCTGCGAACAGAAATTGCAGTAATGTCCTGCCACAAAACCACACCTTTGTTTCTGTCTAATTTTAATGCAGGGTGCTTCTTTTCCACCCTTCTTTTCTTCTACAGTTTTTCACTGGATCTGACACTGAACATAACCTGTAAAACCCTTGCCTCAGCGATGTCGGGTAGATAGGGAGAAAGGAGGCGAGAGAAGGAAGAAAATGGTGAGACAGGGGGAAAATTGTAGAGCATGAAACACCAGGCTGCATAGAAAAAGCAAAAGAAAGGGAAAAAGAAGTGCTTGTTAGCACCTTACTGGCCCAAGTAACTATACAATGACACACCTGACTGATAATTAGTCTCAAGAGCATTAGTGCCTCCGCGTGTAAGAGACAATATGTGTGGAAGCATCTGTAAATGCAGGTCTGTGATTATTTGTGTGAGTGTTAGAGAGAAAACCTAACTCTCCCTCTCTCTCTCCGTCTGTCTGTGTGTGTGTGCGTGCACATTTCACTGCAAGTGTGTTTGTGTGTAATGGAAAAGAGGGCAGAGGCCTTTGCATGTGTCCAAGCTAATGGGTATCCTGGCACACATAATCAGAACCGTTAATCACAGAGAGAGGAGAGAGAGAGAGAGAGACAGATTAAGAAAAAGAAAAAGAGGATTCCACCTATGATAAAATGAGCTGGCAAGGAGTGAAAGAAAGAGGTTCAGAAGTCAATAGTGGTAGAAAGGGAGGGAGTGGAAGGATAAAATGGGACTGGGTTGTCATTTCATTTGTTATGTGACCCATTTCATCTGTTATGTTATTTTCCTTTGGCAGTAACCACATCTACACTTCTTCTGTTGCCCTCCCCTCCAAAATATTGCTGAATTTGATTTAATAGGGAAAGGTGAAAGGAGATTGGAAAGGACACAAGAAAATGAGAGGGGAAGATGTGAGTGCGTGCGCGTATGTGTGCATTTTTGTGTGCATGCTGTTGCAAAGGACCCATTTCATTATTGCTGGCTCATGTTCGTTTAACTGTGGGAAGCCAAAACTGCGATCAGGATTAAAATAAAGTAACTGTGTAGTTGTAAAACCAACATTTGTTAACTTGAAAATATACCTGTCAGATGATAAGCGCTTTTTGAATACGCCCTAACCCTAACACCAGGGGTGTAATGGAACATGCAGTTTTTAAAAATGTTTAGTATACATTGTATATTAGAAGTAAAAAGCTCAGGTTCTCAACAGCTTCAGTGCTAATTTATTTCTTTATTCCTACATGGTAGAATATTTGTATATTTTCATGTTATAAGTTTTAGTTATAAGTATTTGATTTTATCTCAGGTGTTCAGCTTTTTTGCAATAGCATTTAGAGCTTTAATGTCTCACCTGCACACATTTAAGGTTTTAAGTGTTCTTTTTTTCTAAAAAGTGTTTAAGATTTTAGCGGTTGTTCGAGTAAATGAAATAGTTTTTAACCTACATTATTCATAAATGTACTGGAATTGTCGCTGTGAGCATTTGCACAAAAAAAGCAATTATTAAAGTAATTAATAATCAGGAAATATAACATTATTCTGCATGAAATAATATTTCCACATTATTATTTGGTTATATAAAAAAGGTGAATTTTAATATACCCCAATTATTATTTAATAATAATGGATTGCATTTATATAGCGCTTTTCGAGAACCCCAAAGCGCTGTACATTTCCACTATTCATTCACTCTCACATTCACACACTGGTGGAGGCAAGCTACAGTTGTAGCCATAGCTGCCCTGGGGCAGACTGACAGAAGCGAGGATGCCATATCGCGCCTTCGGCCATATCGCGCCATCGGCCCCTTTGGCCATCGCCAGTAGGCGGTCCTTGGGAAGTGTCTTGCCCAAGGACACAATGACCGAGACTGTCCAAGCTGGGGCTCGAACCGGCAACCTTCCGATTACAAGACAAACTGCCAACTCTTGAGCCACGATCGCCAATATGTTTAAGCCAATATGTATTTGAATATGTTAATGGTCTCTTAAAGTACAGATCTGTTGTTGTAAACTTGATAATATGTGGCGTTAAATGGTTGAAATGAGCTAAAAGAACATATACAATTTTTGCAATAGCTTTAGGCCTAGCAGTATTTCTCTTTGTGTGTTTGTGAAAAGGAGATTGTGTGTGTATGTGTTTGTTTGGGTGTGTGAAAGTTAAGGTAATTAGGTAATCAACAGCTGTGCCAGACAGGCAGGAAGCAGCTTGTTAAGAAAGTGAAATGGAGATGGAAATAGATAATGAGAGAAAAGACAGGTAGAATGGGCAACATATAAACAGAAAGAGAGAAACAGCTGATGGAAAGGATCACAGCAGGAGGAAGGAGAAAGGGTGCAGAAGCTGAGGGAGACAGAGACAGAGAGAATGATGGGAAAATACAAGACACTAAGAGAGAACAGGGATATGCAGTAGATGCATCAGATGTGAGGACAGGTGCTGTTGTCAGCTCTAAAACACATGTAAACATTTTATTGACAGGAGGAACCAATTACTGACAGCTTGAAGAGAAGGAAGTTTTTCACTGTCACACCAGGAAACACAAACAAACTTACATGGAGAAGCTTTCTTTTTCTTTGCCTTTTTGCTTTTTTTTCTTTGTTAGACCCCTGATGTTTCCCACTGTGGGCAGAATGATGAACCACGTTTGTAGATAAGAACACTCAAGAGAGTGAAAGGTATAGCTGTAGGCAGAAAGGTCACTGGTTTGATTCCAAAGTTAGGGAATTGTCAATAAGAAATATGCTATATCTAAAAAAAAATAGATAAACATAAATATGTTATAACTAATTATGTTTGTATTGACTTCGTTAAAGCGGATGTTGGTGAAACATTATTACACGTTAAAAGGTAATTACACAAAGGTAATTTTTACATGTTTTCTGAAGAAAACCGTTGTTGTTGTTGTTGTTATGGAAAGCCATTTAGGACATTATCATAACAAACATAACATAACTCACACAAAAAAAATCAAATCTCGTCCCTGCAGGTGGTCTGTCCTTCAAACTTGGGTCCTCTACCAGAGGCCTGGGAGCTTGAGAGTCCTGCGCAGTATCTTAGCTGCTCCTAGGACTGCGCTCTTCTGGACAGAGATCTCAGATGTTGTTCCTGGGATCTGCTGGAGCCACTCGCCTAGCTTGGGAGTCACCTTCCTTAGTGCTCCAATTACTACTGGGACCAACGTTACCTTCACCCTCCACATCTTCTTGCGTTGGTTAGCCACCACCAGTTTGTCCGTCTGTATCTGAAAGTCCCACAGGATCTTAGCTCGGTCATTCTCGACCACCCTAGGGGGCGTCTCCCATGTTGACCTTGGGACTTCCAGGTCATACTCGACACTGATGTTCTTGTATACTATGGCGACCACTAGGTTATGGCGTTCCATGTATGCCCTGCCTGCTAGCATCTTGCACCCTACTGTTATGTGCTGGATATTCTCAGAGACATCTTGACACTGGGGACGATCTGGCTTTAAATAGTTTCTAACCCATCTAGCCCTTCTTTTCATATAATTTATTAAAAGCAATTTTAATAAATTATAATTGTTTCAGCATCCTCTTTCGACCTTTATATTTTGTATTTTATTTGACTTAGTGATTCAGCTCATTCTAATTCACTTTTTACATTCATGTTCACTTTACACGTTCACAAAAAACTACTTTGTTAGGTTTATAAAAAGGAAAGGAAATCAAATTTAATTCCACATAAATTCCACATATAATGCGATATTTATTCAAACTTTCATTCCATACATTTGAGTTTTAATCTATATATTTAGACTTAGAATTCCATATGAAAGTCCAAATCCCATGCTCTCAATATGTACTTAATATATAGTGGTTGGGTCAGGGTTAGGGGTGGAGAAACAGACTGCACATAAGCTGTGAACTGCACAACAGCACTTCACAGCAGGAAGAAACGTTAAAGAGGGCTAAGGTAAAATCTTCCTTTTCTACTGTGTGTGAATACACTGACAAGGATTTGCTTCACTTAAAGCACACCACTGCTCTGTGCTCACTACATCCACTCAAAAGCACTTAGATTATATCAAAACAGTACAAAACAGTTCAAAAGTTCCTGTCTCCCCCCCCACCCTGGACCCCCACCAATTCGCATACCGCCAGACCAGTAGCACAGAGGATGCAGTCTCCATCGCACTGCACTCTATCCTCTCACACCTGGACAACAACAACACATACGCCAGAATGCTGTTTATAGACTTCAGTTCAGCATTCAATACAATCCACCCCTCACAACTCATCAGGAAACTGACAGACCTGGGAATCAGTTCCCTCACCTGCAAATGGTTACTGGACTTCCTGACCAACCGCCCCCAACATGTCCGGCTGGATAACCACTGCTCATCTACCATCACAATGAACACCGGTGTACCACAAGGCTGTGTGATGAGCCCTTTCCTCTACTCCCTCTTCACCCACGACTGCAGACCTGCTGATGGTTCCAACACCATCATTAAGTTTGCAGATGACACCACGGTGATTGGCCTCATCAGTGACAACGATGAGGCCGCCTACAGGGAGGAGGTGGATCGTCTGGCTGAGTGGTGTGACAGAAACAACCTGCTGCTTAACACCGAGAAGACCAAGGAGCTCATCGTGGACTACAGGAGGAATGCTGACCCACATCCACCCATCCACATTAAGGGGACGGCTGTGGAGCGTGTGAGCAGCTTCAAGTTCCTGGGAGTCCACATCTCCGAGGATCTCATCTGGACAACCAACTGCTCCAAGCTGGTCAAGAAGGCTCACCAGCGCCTCTTCTTCTTGAGGACTCTGAGGAAGAACCACCTGTCCTCAAACATCCTGGTGAACTTCTATCGTTGCACCATCGAGAGCATCCTGACCAACTGTATAACAGTCTGGTACGGGAACTGCTCTACCTCGGACCGGAAGGGATGATCCACCATCATCCCTGTGCCCAAGAACAGAAAACCCTCATCCCTGAACGATTACCGGCCAGTTGCACTGACCTCGGTAGTAATGAAGGTGTTTGAGAGGCTGCTGAAGAACATCATCTCCTCCTCCATCCCAGACACCACAGATCCGCTGCAGTTCGCCTACAGATCCAACAGATCCACAGAGGATGCCATCGCCCATGTCCTACACACCACTCTCAGCCACGTGGACAAGAAACAGGGTAACTATGTGCGAATGCTGTTTGTTGATTACAGTTCAGCGTTTAACACAATAGTGCCCTGCAGACTGTTCACAAAGCTCAGGGATCTGGGACTTAACAGCCGTCTGTGTGCATGGGTGTTGGACTTCCTCACTGGCAGAACTCAGGTGGTGAGGGTGGGCAGGTGCTTCTCCAACAGCATCACCATCAACACAGGAGCACCTCAGGGATGTGTCCTCTCGCCACTGCTCTACTCCCTCTACACTTCAGACTGTGTGGCCACCCATGGCTCCAACACCATTGTGAAGTTTGCTGACGACACAGTGGTGTTGGGTGCCATCTCCAACAACGATGAGGCGGCCTACATGGATGAAGTGAAGAATCTGGCATCGTGGTGCCAGGACAACCACCTCCAGCTGAACGTCAGCAAGACCAAGGAGCTGGTGGTGGACTTCAGAAGGGGTCAGCAGAGAGACTACAAGCCCATTATCATCAATGGAGCTCCAGTGGAGAGGGTGCAGTCCTTCAAGTATCTTGGTGTCCACATCTCCTCAGACCTGACATGGGCTGCCCACATTCAGGTCCAGACCAAAAAGGCTAGGCAGCGCCTGTATCACCTACGACAACTGAGGAAGTTCAGGGTCTCTCCAAAGATCCTCAGGATTTTCTATACAGGCGCTGTGGAGAGCATCCTCACACAGAACATGACATCGTGGTTCGGGAACAGCTGTGTGAAGGACCAAAAAGCTCTCCAGAGAGTGATCCGTACAGCAGAACGCTGCTGCAGGATTGCTCTCCCCCCGCTTCAGGACACCTACACCAGGAGATGCCGGACTAGAGCAGCGCAGATACTGAAGGACCCGTCCCATCCTGGCAACAAACTGTTCCAACTTCTGCAATCTGGTAGAAGGTTCCGCATCTTCCGGGCAAGGACAGAGAGACTCAAGAGGAGCTTCTATCCCCAAGCCATCCGTGCCCTAAACACACACCTAAACACACACACCCGCCCTCTCACATCATCTATAATTGACTGAGACAGGACTCTCTTCCAGACACTCTAAACCAAGGCACAATGTACATTTCAAATTCCTTTAATTTTAAATATGTCTATATTGTCTATCCTGTAAAATAGTCAGATGTCTATTCATATTAATGTACAGAATTCACCTGCTTGCTGCTACTACTGCACATTCACCCAGTGTGTGTATATATATATATATATATATATATATATATATATATATATATATAATGTTCTTCCTCTACACCCCCCCCGCCCCCCCCAATTTTTGCACATGTCGAGGAGCGTGTCAGGCTACATTTCACTGTGTGTTATACTTGTATAACTATGCATGTGACAAATAAAGAACCTTGAACCTTGAAGGCGTTGCAGAGGGTCGTGAAAACTGCCCAGCGCATCGCCGGAGCACCACTTCCTGCCATAAAAGACATCTACAGG
This sequence comes from Rhamphochromis longiceps, assembly GCF_057381845.1. Taxonomy (NCBI): domain Eukaryota; kingdom Metazoa; phylum Chordata; class Actinopteri; order Cichliformes; family Cichlidae; genus Rhamphochromis; species Rhamphochromis longiceps. The sequence goes on along the minus strand of NC_140568.1, from coordinate 36,549,843 downwards.
AAGCGGTGTCTGAAAAGGGCTGGGAAAATCATCAAAGACCCCAGTCACCCATCACATGGACTCTTCACCCTCCTGCCCTCTGGGAGGCGCTACAGGAGCCTCTGGACTAAGACCACCAGGTACCGGAACAGCTTCTTCCCCACAGCTGTCAGACTCCTGAACTCTGCCTCCTGACATCTGACCCACGTTAACACATGGACTGAACATACACACACCTACAATGGACAACTGTACCCTCAAACACACAATAATAACATGGACTGAACCACCACTCACAACCACCAGCACTTTATATAGCCTCTGTAGAATTATCCACATATCTCACTTATCTTAACTGCACTACTGTATAGCTCTTTAATAATCATTCTGTACATACGATAATTTTTAACCCTACAACTGTTTACAACTTGCACAGTTCCCATTTCTGTATAGCTGAATATCTCTGTAAAGTTATTTATTTCATATTCTGTATAGTTTTTCATATTTATATCCTGTTCATAGCCTGTACATAGCTTGTACTCACTACAGCCTGTACATACTTACAGTTATAGAATATTCACAACATACTTCATACCGTGTACATTATAACATAATAAACCCATTTCTGTAATATACTTACATATCTATATTATTGCTAATATATATTGTAATATATCTATATCACTAAGCACTTCTGGATGGATGCAAACTGCATTTCGTTGCCCTGTACCTGTGCATATGCAATGACAATAAAGTTGAATTCTATTCTATTCTATTCTAAAAGAGCTGGTGAGGCTATGATGGTTGTCAAAAGATCAAGACAAGTGACTAGAGCACTGAATGAATAAATGGTTGATTGAACGAGTTCTTAACATTATTTCTTTTTTCAGACTAATATCATTTATCCAACTTTTAAAACCTACACTCAGGGAAATCAAAACTTTGAATAAATTTACTGTGGCTGTTTAGCAATGCACACTTCCCAGTAACCATGATTGCAGCACAACACTGTATTGCCAAATGCCACTTGTATTTTCCGCAGTGGTGATATGGACAATCGCTATTACATAAACAACTGTTTAGGCATATACATATATATGTAGTGCTGGCTATATTCACATTTTGTGTAACTTCACCATTACAGTGGATTTTACTGTAAATCAACCAAACATGATGTGACTGAAATGTAGATGCTCAGCATACATGGGCTTAAAAATTATATTTTGTAGCAATGTTGAAGAAGTATAGTACTTTTTAAACATAGCCTCGAGTAACAGAAGTTTGTCTGGAATAAAAGAAACTGCCAAATCTGCACAAGCAGCAAAAACTGTTCGTCTAGGTACTACTTAAGGCTGGCCTTCAGATATCAGGGGATTGGAATCCTACAGTTTATGAATGCAGCTTGCATTAGCATTAGCTGATAAATTAGCACCTGACTCTTTCATCCATTTAAGGTAAATTCTGGTTCCACCAAAACAGCAAAACGGCTAATATTAAAGGTTCAGAATGCGGGATCCAAAACTGATGCATGACATCACGCTGGCTACAACCATCTTTTCTAATGTCTGTTATATTATATATCTTTTATAATGTAAGCGTGCTACCAGAAACGTGATTTTATCAACAGAAATGCCAGGGATTAGATGCCACAATGCTGTGACATTTGATCAACATGCCTTCTCCTGTAAGCATTATATAAACAGATTTTAAGATGCAACCTTGACTCTGATCCTATCTTATTTCAACTCCCTGCAGCTCTCAAAGAAAACCATAATACATCGACTCTTAACCTTTGTCATTCCCTCTCTGTGTCTCATTTTCTTTCTCTATCATTTCCCTGCTGGTGGCTAAATGTTAAGAAGAAAAGTATTCACTGAAGCCTCAAAGCAAAGAATGTTGTCTCACTGACTCCCTTCTTTTCTTCAATCTCCATCTTACCCTCACCCCTGTCTTTCTTGCCCATTTCTTCCCTCTGTGTTTAAGCATGAAAAGACAACCAGGCAAAACATGCAGCCACTCATCTCCTTTTTCTCTACCCTTTATTCCCTCTGTAACAATCCTCTCCTCTTTATGTTATGTTATGTTTTCTATTAGTAATATATTATGATAAATAAATATGTACGGTCTAAGTTAAAATTGTGAAAAATAAGCCCACAAGTCAGTTTCTCTAGACGTCTGCCTTTGGGTATATTGCACATGTGGGAAAGGTGATGTTGTTATTGTTGTTATTCATTTTCATAATGTCATAGCTGGATGCTGACATGGTGGTGTGGGAGAAGCAGGAGCGTAGGAAGACCGTTTCCCTCTGACCAACCTAAATATCTGCTGCTGCACAGACACCCCCCACCATGACATACACCAGTCTGAAGAAATAACATGCTTGGTGCTCCTGTATATGAGGATAGGAAAAAGGATGCTGCAAAAAGAATGGGCATAACTTATAAATTAAAGAAGCCTGAGGGTTACGATACTTTCTAAGTGGATCCACAGAAACATGTGTAATTTCTCTGTTAACTTTGTGTTTCAGTAATACAGGTCGAACTAGTTTGTGCTGAATTTATTTTTGCTGTACTTTATGTAGTGAAAAGGAGTGTTTATTCATTAATGTACAGGGTGGGCCATTTATATGGATACACCGTAATAAAATGGGAATGGTTGGTGATATTAAAGTCCCGTTTGTGGCACATGAAAGAATAAAGTTACGTTGAAACCAAGCACACCATTGTTTTTCTTGTGACATTACCAATAAGTTTGATGTGTCACATGGCCCTCTTCCTATTGAAAAAAAAAAAGTTGTATCCAAGATGGCCGACTTCTAAATGGCCACCATGGTCACCACCCATCTTGAGGAGTTTGCCCCCTCACATATACTAATGTGCCACAAACGGGACTTTAATATCACCAACCATTCCCATGTTATTACGGTGTATCCATATAAATGGCCCACCCTGTACAATCAGGTCAGGCGGTGGTGTTTCTGGGATGTGTAAAACTTGATCATTCTGTTTATTATTCATTCTGACAATTGTTTTTATGGAAAGCCTAAAACTAAATCATGCTGTACTGTTTTTGTTGCTAGTCTCTCCCATATCAGGTTTCCTTGTTATGAACTTGCTAATTTATGTTGGTCAGTATGAAAGACTTATCTCTAAACTTTCAGCAGTGCGTTTTTGTGATGTGCAGATTTGCACTAATTGGTCCCATAAATCTGGTCCTTTAAACAAACACCAACAACCAACCAACAATTTTTCATGCAAATGCTGTCCAAATGCTCCGCCCCTCCTTGTCTGCTGATTACTTTATAATAATGGTGCACAGTTTATCCCTTTGTAACCAAAAGACAGCAATCCACTATGACCAAAAGTCTTGTTTTTAAAACAAACCCTTAATAAAAACGATGGTAGAGGATAACATGTTGCCTTTAACTCTACTTCCCTAAGCTTGTCATCTAAACAATAATCACCAATCAGCTAAAACCAAGGCTACACTAGTTTATCCAAAGCTTTTTTCCATCTTTTCCTTTTCTATCCACTCCTTGCTCACTGAAAGACAATCTTCTGTCCCACATTCAAAAAAAGTAAAGCGACTTTTAATCTTCTTCCTTTCCTCTTCTTCTTTCAGCAGATCCTTTTAGACTCCTCCTGGGAGATGGAGGCTTTCGGTCCCCTCAGTTTGTTTGTGTCATTCTTTCTCTTGTGCATGCTCAAGAGCTCTCAAGTCAAGGACATAAGCCTGGTTTTTGATTTACATGATAAAAAGAATTAATTAAACAGCAGCAATGGAGCCCTAGGGTTTCTATCACCTATGGAGGGGAGAAAGGCAAAAGTAGGAGGGCAGAATGAAAAAGTGAAATTGACTGGAAAAAGGAGGAAAAGGAAGGACAAAAGGGGAAAGAAATGAGAGGTGGGTGAGACTGGAAAGGAAAGCGAACAAGTTATACAGTGCAAAAGAGCGGGAGGGCATGAGGGACACAATGAAAGAAGGAATGTGAATAATAGAACAAACTGAGGAAAAAGGGAGAAAAAGACGAACGAAAAAGGGACTGGGATATCTCCAACATTTGACACCCCTTCCTCAATACACATAAACACATACACACAAGAGACAAGGAGCTAGTGTAAGCATCGGCACAGCCGCTCGCTCTATGACACTGTACATCTCTAAGGAGAGCGACTCAAACACGCAAGGGTCCGCGTAGGTCGCCTTAATTAGCCACACATCCGGCTACGCAGGCTCCCACGGGGTTTAACAGGGGCATAGAGGGTGAGAAGACGAAGAATGGGGGAGAGAGAAGGGAGGGAGTGAAGAGGGAGTATGAGCAAGGGGAATAAGCCAATGGGATTGGAAGGTTATTTAAAGCATGGCCTACAAAAACATTCAAAAAAGTCCAGCGTGTGTGTGTGTTTGCATGGAAGTTGGTGTGTTTAGATTTGAGTGCATCCATGAAATGTGAGCTATGATCAGGATGAGTCGTATAATCGAATGAACAAGAATATCTACATACATTTTCAATTGCATATGTGCATTCCTATGAATCTTGCTCAGTGACTGAGTGTGCCCAGGTGGCCAGGGTCATTTTAGTGAGTGACAGAATGATGCTAGGCAAAGCTGTACAAATAAACCCCATCCATATCTAGGAGTCCTAATTAGCCAGCCTAGGTCATTGTTCAGGGCTATGACAGAGTGGCAAAGCATTGCAGAACTCATCATACCATATGCAATGAACATATCCTTCTATATCCTACTATATCCCAACTATCTTTAAACAAAAAGATCCTTGTAACTTTTGTCTTTATATGTGTTTTTAAATAATTTGGAAAAATTGCCTATTGTACTGGTTAACTTTCTCCGTTGGATAACTGTGAGGCCTCAAGTCAGAGACAAGCCGATGGAGCCCATTACAAGGACTTAAATACATTCTGATCACCTCTGTTCCCAAATGGTCCAACCTTGAAGGAGGACAGGTTTATTTATAAAAATTGTTTATTCACTTACAGGTTTACCCGGGGACTCATTGGGAACAAAGCTTTTAAAACTGGAGCAAAGGAAACTCTGTAGTGCAGGTGTTAAATGGTTTAAGCCAGATGCTGAAGATCTTTAGATGTGAACTTTCTCTTTTCTCTTTACCTGAGCATGCATCAAGAGACTTTCTCTTTGACTGGTTAAAAACGGTCCTTCTGCCTTTTTAAACCTTGTCTCGTTTCTTGTTTTCCATGACTACTTTCCCCCCTTCATTATTTCCTTTGAGGGCAATTAGTGTTATTGTTGTGTAGTGTCAGTAACTCTATACTACTTTTACCAGGTGTGGAGGGCACATGAACATTCAAATCAGCATTATTAATATTATGTCAATCGGATCTAAGCAGGATGCAAAAGGTTTAACTAGCATTAGTAGTCTTTCTTTGTATTATTTATGAACTCCCTGGCCTTTCACTTCATGACATATTTTCTGCTGCCTCCTCCCTTATCCTCGTCTTTCCCTTTCTCTGTCATTTTGTCTGTCCATGCATACACATAATCTCCCTCTCAGGTTTTCCTTCCGTTGCCTCTCTTGTCAAAGTCCTCTGAATGTTTATCAGCTTTAAAAGTCAGACATCTTTAAATCTCTTAACCACATTTTAAAAAGGCTTAAAGGAAGCATTGAGTGTTTGCTTGCAACCGAACAACATGCAACAAAAGTGCAAAGATAATATAGCACTGTCAAACTTTTATAAGCGAAACGGGCATGAGCAGAATTTAAATAGAAAAACAGAATAGTATGTGGCTGTGAGGTGTTGGCAGACAACTTAAAAACAGCAAAGTAAACACGAAAGTGGAATATGGGTCGGTGATGCTTCAGTACAAGTTAAAGCATATGTTTTTTGTGTGCATGGAAAACTTTTGGTTGATGAAAATAAAAAAGAGTGCAAGGAGCTACTTTTCTCACCGTGGTGGTTATTTCCTGTGTTTTTCGATTATTTTTAGGGAAAAACTCCCAAAAGTCACCATTAATACACTAGAAGCTAAATGTTTGACATTTTAACTGAGCGCTAATGACAACCTGAACAGTCCTTCTCCTTTTTATTTAGAGTGTAAAATGTTGATTTGTGTGACAAAAGAACAGTTTGCCACTTTGCCTCACTGTATTGTAAATGATTTTTGGCCAAGAGATCATGGCAGAATCTTTGGATCATGTTTACATATGACTTTTTTCCTTGCATAGAGCTTTAACCTGCATTTGTGGATGGTAAGGTGAACTGTGTTCACAGACAGTGATTTCTGTGTTCCTATTTTTAATGCAAATCATGAGCATCCAGTTTTGAGTTTCAACTTTGTCTCTTGTACAGATTTCTTCAGATTCTTACAATCTTTATTATGTACTGTAGTTGATGAGATATTGAACATCACACAGTTGCACATCGAGGAACATTATTCTCACATTGTTCCACAATTTAAGGACGCATTTTGTTTAGCTATTTGCAGTCTGCTCCACGGCTGCTGAGTGAGCCCTCATCTGGGACTCTCCTCAGCTCTTTCTGGGATAGTGGCGCGGCTGCCCCTCTGTTAGTCTTCCTTGGTCTCTTGTGTTCTGAGGGCTTCTGGATGTCTGGAGTTTTGATCTCCTCCATACCTGCTTCATGCCCTGGAGGACGGGGCTGTGGCCCCCCACACCCTCTAGCAGATCATTACATGAAGGAACCTTTTAAATACAAGCGCGTTCATGCTCACAGGTGTACACACGGGTGATCACACACACAAACGACACCCTTTTTGGCTCCTACCTCAAAGCACACTGTGCGCTGTCAATCTTACAATAATATTTAATATTTAGTATTTACTGTTATATTCACATAGATCATTGTGATGTTGTTCATTATATTACTCTCTTTTTCTTCTGCTCATTTTCTCTTTTTTCTTTCTCAACAGGTGATCCAGGTGATTGATATATGTATTTTTTGTCTGCTACTTTTGTTGGTTTTTGGTTTTTGCCCTTAATAAAAGATGAATCAAATAGATCATCACAGCAAGGCTGGGATGGTCCATTTGGTAAAGTAAATCCGTTGGGCATCTTTCTTCGCCTTTAGACAATAATTCTGATGGCAAAAGAAAAAAAAAAAAAAGCTATTTGCAGACTGGTGAGCCTTTGCCCATTTTTCCTTCTAAGAACTCTGCCATATCCTAACTTTTTTGAGAAGTTTTTCTGACGTTGAATTCAATGACAGAAAAAATAAACAAAACTAAACAGGGAGACCAGTCAAATACAGGGACACTACTAGAAAAAAGACAGGGAACACAAAAGGTATTTAACAAACTAATAAACAAAAGCAAGGCAAAGGCCAAAATAATAAAGCTCAAAATACAAAGGGACAGGTGATCACTATCAGAAGACTAAAGAGCTAAATAGAAAACCTTTCTGAAAAACCTTTACAAAAAATCCCCAAACCATGGGTCCAAAACCCAGGGAACCTGACAAAAGCAGTGTGGGACACAAAAGTGCCACACTATTAGGACTTCTTTTTCCAGTTCATTTCTGTGAACTCTCTCTCCCTTCAACTCACTTACTCTCTTCATTCACTTGTTGGCAGGCATCCCTCTCTCTTTTTATCCTTTCTTCTTCTTGCTGTGTATTCAGTCCCCGAGGGTGCCAACTAAGACAGCCAACATCTTGGCCCCATATTATGTGTTTGTGTGTTTGTATGGGTATCCCAGGCAGACTGTCAGCATTCCAACAAAGGCTCTCTGTTAAGTTAGTTTGTCTAAAACTGTACATTACTTAACCTTATGCCCTACATATTTCCTTCTTCTTGCTTGGATTTAAACCAGTACAAAGAAATGATCAGCTGTGTTTTTCCAGTTAGCTAAACTACAACTCCAAATACGTTTGGTCTGATTTGACTGCCGATTAAATGTAAATAAACAAACAAACAAAAAACCCCACAAATCACATCAAATACATTAAATCTGATATGAGAGGCTATTCTATGAAGCACAGCGCATAAGTACCACACACCCTACCAACATATATCAACTATGTCAGGCTCGATAATACCTGTTTTTGGTTTTTTTTGTGGGCTAACATTACTTTAAAAATGCCTGAAATTGTTATGTATGGGTGGATTATAAGCACACTAATGAATAAAAGAGACACTGGCAAAACATTTTTTTCTGGAACCATATTAAATAAAGAACAAATGAGATGAGGGATTTTATTTAGTGAAGGCAATTGCAATTGAGTTACCTCATCAACATTTGCTAACAGGAACACTGAGTTAGGAACACCAGTGAATAAACAGAAATAAATCCCTAAATAATAAACAAACTGAGAACCACACCGATGAACAAGAGCCTAAAATTCCAAAAGTCAAACCCCCTGGTCCAAGATCCAAGACCACCACAGGGTGTGACGAATCCATATGTCTTAACTCTTGAGAAGGCTGAAAAACTCTCAAAAACTGAAATGTTCACTTGTGACTGTGAGTGATACCGAGGTGAGGAGTTCATGATATCCTGCTACTGTTAGATTGCATTTCTCAACGTTTCTTTGAAGTGCATCTAATGTTGTCAGACTCAGGCAATTAGCAAATAAACTCTCTCTATGATGTGAGAGTGTAATCAAAGTATTTCAAGATTCAAGAGGGAAAGTGTGATTTTTTTAAATTTTATTTTATTTATTCTTTTTTTGGACACTAGCACCCAATGTTTTCTGGCATAATGTTAGATTATAACCAGCTGCTGTTGTTATGACTTCCTCGTTGTCAGCTCTCCAGAGACGGTGAAGTTGTATGTCTAATCTACTGACATAAGATGAGGGAGGACAGAGAAGCGATGGAGGAGGTAGAATGTACCAGTAAGATTTGTAAATGTACAAATCTTAAACGGTCATGGTTTGAAATTTTGTGATCTTTAAATTAAAGATGAAAATATAGACTTTTCCAATTGTTTTAGTTATATTTAGGCATTTAGAGTGACTATCAGATCAGCGACCCACTCTTTCAGAATTTTCAGGAATTTGGAAAATTCAGCTAGAGTTCTGTTGGGGTATAGAGTTATGTATGAAATAAGATCTGGATTGACACATGGATACTGGTGTTTTTGGCACTGTACACGGATAATAGTGCATTAATCACACAAGAACTCAATGGATGCGGACGAGAGCACTGGAGGCCTACTCAGAGGCAATCACACATGTAGCTAAGTGCAGAATGTACCAAGCTGATGCGCTGTCCCCACTGCTATTCTGCAAGCTCATCAGCCACCTCCTGTACATGCATACAGCTGTATGCCGGGGGTGAGTGAGACATCTATTCAGTGATCCACTTATCAGGATGTCATTTGAACTGGACAAGTGTGGTCAGATGTTCAGAAAGACAGTGAAGGTGATCTGGGCTGATGGGGTGGAGCTACCAGAAAGCAGAAAAACCGATATAAACAATGCCAAATGGAGCTCTGATAAAGATGTGCAAAGGTCAGCCACAACCAAATACCTCCAGAGTATAAGACAGGTGGTAAGAAGACAGCTGAATGCAAGGAATAAGATCCACATACCCCCTGCCGGTCGTCAGATACCCAGCTAGAATAATAAGCTGGCCACAGGTAGAAATATATGCCACTGATGGTGATGCACAAAAACTTCTCACGGTGAGGAGGTCTCCAACTGAGATCTAACACCCTGAGGTTTTCCAAGCAGCAGAAAGAGGGCAGGTGATTAGTGAGTGTCAGAGCCACAGTTCAGGAAAAGCATGGAGCATCCAAAAAATACATCAGGAAGATGGCATCCCAAGATTAGCAGCTCCAAGATTGTCTGAAGACAGATGATAAATAGGAACAGGAGGAGAAACTAATGGACGACCAAGCTCCTGTGTGGTAAGTACCATCGGTGCTGAGAGGCACAGCCAAGTGACTGGGATAGTGTACAGAAACATCTGTGCCACATATGGACTAGGAGTCCCCAATTCCCAATGGGAGACACCACCAAAGTTGGTTGAGAACAACATGGCTAAGGGCCTGTGGGACTTCCATTTGCACACATACAAGGAAATGCTGGTAATCCAACCAGATATAGTGGTACATGCATGCAGAAGTTGCAGTACCCCATGCAGATATTCTAGTACCAGCAGGGGAAGATAATTAAACATGTAAAGCCAGAATGTCACTAGTGGCCAAGGAAGGTATGAAGTACATCCCAGGGCCCTTCTTTGCACATGTATGTACATGTAAATGTGTTAGTAATGCCTGTTTAAATGTTTTCCCATAATTATTTTCATACTGGGTCGAAATAAAACATCTCCCTCTGGTGGTACTGCAGCTTACTCCAATTTCCTGCAACTTTTTCACAGTCGACCAGCTTGTCTATTACATGGTTTGCTGGGTTGATCAGCAGAAAGAAAAAGAACAAGAAAATTGAGAATTACCAGGGCCTGAAGGAATAACTGGACAGATGTGGAAAATAAACGCCAAAGCGATCCCAGTGGTAATAGGAGCATTAGGAGCTGTAACCTTGACTGTAACCGTGGCTCTGGCATATAGACAGGGTGATAATAATTCAGTTATGCAGAGCTTAATGAATTTATCTGTATGCATAATTATAGAAACTGAAAAAAGTATTGCTTTTCTATTTAACAAGAGATAAAAGTCATAATAGCTTAACGCTAATTGAAGCAGTGCCCACTGTTAAATGCTGATGCTTAAGACGAATATATTAATTAAGTTAAATGTTCATATCTGAATTAGACTGGTTGAATTTTTAGCTGTGGTAATGCCCAACAAAGATGGATGCTTTCAGTGCAAAGTATTCATTTAGTTACTGAAAGACAATGAGTGTCTACTTTTAAATTATATAATTTCACATATTTCCTACGAAAATTGCTTCTTTGTTCCATTCCAAAATAAATGAAAAAAGAACGAGAAAAAACAGTTTCACCATCTTTCAATGTCACAAGTTGCAACGAACAGCCCGGTGGTCACTCGTTAAAGTAACTTGCTAATGCTGTAATATATATAACAACTGCAAGAAATACTTCAAAATCATAGAGTGGAATGTTTTTCCCTATGACTGCCTCAGCAAACAACTAGCACAGAATAAAAAAAGCAAAAAGCAAAAAAAACCAACATAAATAGCATGTCCCTGTATGGTGTGTTGAAAGCGCATTACCCCAGTTTGGGTATTGAATGAAGCCCATTAGCAGTGTTAATCTATACACATAACCACGATCACAAGATACAGCACTGTTCCCATTCTGGCAGAATCATCATAAACTATGGAACATTTTCCTCATATAACCTCCAACACAAAGCTAAGGTCATCCTGAGGCTGGTCCACTTCTACGAAGTTCAAATGAGATCATATAAATGAGACAGAAAAGAAAAAAATAGCTACAGCAACACCATATATAAACAGAAAATGACACAAACAAAACATTTACTAGAAATATTACACACAGCAGAAAAATATATTGTAATAAAATTATATTACATAGCATGAATAAATGAAATATAACTTGAAATGATAATCAAAATGAATTTCCAACAAGAAACAAATCTTGCTTGAGGCGCTTCAATGGCAACAGCCTCCAAAAATCTCATTATGTTTCATTCGGAGCACTGGTATGAGGAGGCACATGGGCAGGGAGGCAGAACTAAACAGACTGTCAATAACACAGTATGGCAGTGGTGTATAATTAAAAGTAAATGATAACAGAATTGTCAAATAGTGAGAAATGCACAAATAATGAATAATTACTTTATAATAAAAATCAATAAAGAAAATAATGAGAACTTTGATCCAAACCTCCAAGTTCCAAAAGAATGTATGAAAAAAATTGGGAGTTGTGATGATGGAACAGGATCACATCCTCAACAACTGGTTTCTTTTTTTATAACCTACAAACATGTGGGCTATATTTTAAAAAGCATAAATACTCCTACCTCAAAGATACACACAAGCATAAACACATGCAGTCGCACACAAAAATACACCTACACACACAGCATAGTCTACTCCATGGTTCTAATTACTGCATCCACTCACCAAGCATTTCCTATTATACAATGAATACCGTATCATGTCAGATCATATTATATAATTAGGATAACAATGGCATAACACGAATCACTTCACAAGATTAATTGTCAGAGGTAGTAATCACTCCCACCGTCTCATTCATAAAAAGCATACTCAAAAATTCCATGTCCCAACCAGTAATATCTCATTAGAGCTTTATAGAGATCAGCTCCTTTAATTAGCCATCCTGCCTACACCGTCACTGATAAAAGTATGTGATCTGCCTGTTGTATGCTGGCAACGCTTGGCATGCTGGTATGGGATATGTGTATGTCTTTTCTGTAGTTAAAAAAACAAACAAAAAATCCCATTGCTGTTGCAGTTAGGGGGTAGCTGCTTATACATTTATCTGTGTTCATCAAAACACTTGTATATGTTTGTCTTTGAGTCATAATCTGTGCTTTGAGGCACAAATGTGATTACAGGATCACTTTGAAAATGGTAGAAATGTGTGTGTGCAAGAATATGAATGAGCTTGTACGTGCATCTCTGATTTATTTTTTATTTTTTTGTATGTGTCTCTGAAAGTCATATTATAATTTAGATTCTAAAGCACCACTTTTTCACATTAATTTAATGAGTTTTTTCCTTCAGGGCAAAATAAAATAAAATAATTATTTTAAAAAACTGCCTCTACCAGACATGGATGTGTCCCAAAGCTCGAGGAAATTAGTAGTCATTTGAAATCAACCCCATCTAAACACCTCAAACAACATTTTCCTGATGGATGACAATGGGCCTGGAAAATGACTTCTCTGCCTTGAGGCTACAATAGCTGACATATCCCAAAAAAGCACCTTTAGTATTATACCAGCCATTTTGCCAAGTGAACCACAGGAATATGAATCTGTGTCCAGTTCAAGTTTAAGTTGAATTTCACCACAGGATCAAAATATTAGTCGAAAAACATTATATATTTCTATTTAATTCCCCTAAACCCAACTACAAACTGTTAGTTATTATGCTTACACAAACACTGGCTCTCCAATCACAGTCGCAACTGTGAAGTTTCAGCTTTTCCCAAAGCAAAAATCAATCATTGCATTCTCCTCTATCTAGGGCACAATTATTTGTTGATCACCAAACTCTGTAATTCCAGATCCAAGGACCATTAACGTGAACCCAAATAGAAAGTGAGTTTGCCTGAAACATCAGCATCTGTTCTCTGGAAGGGAGGGAAAGCTGTGCTGAGAGGTAAAATCATTTTATTCTCATCACATAAGGAGAAAAGAGAAAACAAATATATTGAGGAATTAGAAGAAACCATTAAATCCTTAGAAGAAGCCTACATGTCTTCCCAGGAACAGGAAGTGATGAACAAAATATGCAAAGCAAAACTAGAATCAAATGAAATAATTGATTAAAGGAACCCTCAATTCTTAGTAAAAAGACCTTGCTTGAAACACAGTAACAAATCAGGTACGTTATTACAACTGTATATGCTGTTAACAGCTTCATTGGGAACACAGTATATGGAAGCGAGGAAGCCGACTTTCATAAAGTGGTTAAAAATATTGTGCAGTTCCCCAACAGGATGTGTCAGAACAAATGACCAAACATCTTCTCCAGAGGGGCACTAGGAAAGGATGCCTACTCTCCCCCTCACTGTTTGCAATCTTTATTGCACTATTAGCAGCAGCAATTAGACAGGCTATAGTGATTAAGGTCCTACAGTGGGGCAAAAACATATTTAGTCAGCCACCGATTGTGCAAGTTCCCGCACTTAAAATGATGACAGAGGTCAGTAATTTGCACCAGAGGTACACTTCAACTGTGAGAGACAGGATGTGAAAAAAAAATCCATGAATTCACATGGTAGGATTTGTAAAGAATTTATTCGTAAATTAGGGTGGAAAATAAGTATTTGGTCACCTCAAACAAGGAAAATCTCTGGCTCTCACAGACCTGTAACATCTTCTGTGAGAAGCTTTTCTGTCCCCTACTCGTTACCTGTATGAATGGCACCTGTTTGAACTCATCATCTGTATAAAAGACACCTGTCCACAGCCTCAAACAGTCAGACTCCAAACTCCGCCATGGCCAAGACCAAAGAGCTTTCGAAGGACACCAGGAAAAGTATTGTAGACCTGCACCAGACTGGGAAGAGTGAATCTACAATAGGCAAGCAGCTTGGTGTGAAAAAATCAACTGTGGGAGCAATCATCAGAAAATGGAAGACATACAAGACCACTGATAATCTCCCTCGATCTGGGGCTCCACGCAAGATCTCATCCCGTGGGGTCAAAATGATCATGAGAACGGTGAGCAAAGATCCCAGAACCACACGGGGGGACCTGGTGAATGACCTGCAGAGAGCTGGGACCAAAGTAACAAAGGTCACCATCAGTAACACACTACAACGGCAGGGAATCAAATCCCGCAGTGCCAGACGTGTTCCGCTGCTGAAGCCAGTGCATGTCCAGGCCCGTCTGAAGTTTGCCAGAGAGCACATGGATGATACAGCAGAGGATTGGGAGAATGTCATGTGGTCAGATGAAACCAAAGTAGAACGTTTTGGTATAAACTCAACTCGTCGTGTTTGGAGGAAGAAGAATACTGAGTTGCATCCCAAGAACACCATACCTACTGTGAAGCATGGGGGTGGAAACATCATGCTATGGGGCTGTTTTTCTGCCAAGGGGACAGGACGACTGATCCGTGTTAAGGACAGAATGAATGGGGCCATGTATCGTGAGATTTTGAGCCAAAACCTCCTTCCATCAGTGAGAACTTTGAAGATGAAACGAGGCTGGGTCTTCCAACATGACAATGATCCAAAACACACCGCCCGGGCAACAAAGGAGTGGCTCCATAAGAAGCATTTGAAAGTCCTGGAGTGGCCTAGCCAGTCTCCAGACCTCAACCCCATAGAAAATCTGTGGCGGGAGTTGAAAGTCCGTGTTGCTCAGCGACAGCCCCAAAACATCACTGCTCTCGAGAAGATCTGCATGGAGGAATGGGCCAAAATACCAGCTACTGTGTGTGCAAACCTGGTAAAGACCTATAGTAAACGTTTGACCTCTGTGTACCTCTGGTGCAAATTACAGACCTCTGTCATCATTTTAAGTGGGGGAACTTGCACAATCAGTGGCTGACTAAATACTTTTTTGCCCCACTGTATAATGCAAGAACGTAGAACATAAAATCAGCCTTTATGCAGATGATGTATTGCTTTTTTTTCCAACATTCACAAACCACTCTTTCAATTACATTGAATTTGTCTTCCTTGAGTTTCAAATTATTGGATAAACTGATTAAAATCATCAATTCCTCTGATTAATTGTTTCTTCCATAATTCTTCGTTGACATCATTGCAGTCTCGATATATTAAATTTTTAGGCATTAATGTTTCTCCTAGGCTTGCAGATTTAACTAACCTGAACCACATCCCAGTTTTAAAGAAAGTGGAAGATCTGGCTAGATGGAAGTCTGTACACATATATCTCACGGAAAGGGTCACTTCAATAAAATTGATGGTTTTCCCAAGAATCAGTTATTTGTTCTCAGTGATCCAGAGTAAACCATTACCTGACTGGTTTAGATCTCTGGATTCTTCAATCTCTGAATTCCCTTGGAAAGAAAACCCTGTATATAAGCTTAGAAATGCTACAGAGCACCGAGGATAGAGGAGGACTAGATGTGCTTAACTCTCACCACTACTTCTTAGCCAACAGGCTACAATACATTTCAGGATGGTTAAAACTCAGTTGAGCCCTGGCTACACATAGAACAGGCACTATGCAATAACAGAGATTTCAGATCTCATAAGCTAAAAAATATCAAATGACACGTGTGCTTTAATATCAGCTCCGCTCTGTCAGAGAGTCTCTATAACATATAACATTACAATAAAAGAACAGCTAACAACTAGCTTAACCACTGTGTGAAAACCAGTCAGTGATGATTTTATTATTCACAGTAAGCAGCTTCATCTGGCTTTTTATTAGATTTCTGGAATACACACCAGAACTCCATCCAACTTTACTCGACATGATATAAATACAAATGAGTTTAAGCCCATTATGAAACACAGTATTCTCATCCCAGATTGCCAGGAGGTTTTTTCAGAAGATGCTAGTGATAATAGCATAGCTAGCTGCCAGCCAGTGGTAACAATCCATGCTGGGCTCAAACAAAAAATAAATAAATAAAAGCTGCTTAGATTAAGCAAAAAACTTCACAACATGATGCATTAGAGCTCTCGTTTGTTTTATGTGTAAATCCTAGGGGTCCTCTACCCCTCAGTTTTGATATGATACCATGCAACAACTCCAAAGAATACTTTCCATATTTAAAATTCTAACACTGGGATTGAAGACACGAGGGATGTTAGTCAGGTGCAACATCTCAGCAGCAACCACTGAGAAATCATAGACCCATTATTTGAGGAAATGGTATTGGTAAATGTAAACCCCTGGTAAATAACTTCACAGCAGTGAAGTGTGTTTCCTAGTAAATGTCTTAAAGTGCCTGTCAGTTGGAAGTATGATTGCCCATGGTAGATACTTTCTGTACTATACACTTCAAAGGCAAATATCTGATTTTAAAAAAACAAAACACACACTTTTAACTCTGACACTCTTAATTTGAAAGCTCAAAGCTGATGCGTCATCACTTATACATCTTTTAATGCTCACTTTGGGTCATTCCTCGGTGCTGAAGCTGTCTGTCAGTTGAGTTAAGGTGTGGCTAACAGCTAGCTAAGTGGTGCAAATTGAGCTGGGGCCATGTAATAATGATTTGAAGATGGAAAGTCATTCATCAGCACTGCTTTAAAGCAACAAGAGAATAAGAGGAAAGAAGTATTTAAAGTTGATTAATCAAACTAGTATATGGTTGCATCAGTATAGATTATAACTATAAAAGGCTCTTTCGTGCAGTGTATTTTATATTTGACACTCATATAACTATAGTGTTTCCAAAATGCGATCAATCCCTTTGAAAATATGTACAAGAATACATTACTCAACAATTCAACAGCACACTGAATGACTTGCTTCGCTGTTGATAGTGTGAAAGTGACTGAGTATGAACTGTAATGAGCCAGCTACTCTTCTTTGTAAAACGACCACTCTTATAATATCCATTTAGTTTAAACTGGGGATTTGTTGATTTGGAATAAAATTGTATTACTGATTCCTGGAGCTTGCTTTGAGCTGTAACAATATGCGAATTAAACACAAATACATTTTCTGTTCCATCCAATTAACTTCTGCTGTCTTTTTAAGTGAGACGTTTTTTGGGATATTGGGGTTTTAGATCTCACCCACAGTGATTATATTTGCTTTCTCCATCAACGCCATACAACAACAAAGTCAGTGTAAGCATGCACTGAGGTTAAGTATTAATTGACTGCTACATTAGTGACAAAAAACAAACAAAAAAAGAGACTGTACTTACTATGTCGTTGCTGGTTTTACCCTGATGACACCAACTAAACACTCACACATGCATGGCAAATTTAGCATGAGTTGTGAGTCACTGATGTCGACACTTGCCAGCCTTTGTGTACTACATGCATGTATGTATTTATTCTGTGATACACACATATCACCAATAAGTCCATAGGCAATAAGACAAAACTTCTTTACTGGCAACACAATTACACTATGTTTAATTTCTGATTTCTTAAATTTCTGATTCAAAGATGGCTTACAGATTGTTGTGTTCAATAAAAAAAACAGTAAGAATCTAAAAGAGCCACCTATACCTTTTAAACTCAAAGCTAATGTATGAGTACACAATTTATGGTTATTGTTATTGTCAAAAAAAATGATCTTGTAATAATTTCTTTTCTTAAATTAACTGACACTTTTACTGTCACTGTAAAGACAACTAAGACTGCTTTAAGAAATGTGTGGCACTATCATTCTTATGGCCCTGAAGCACAAAGATCAAAGACCATTTCCAACAGCTACTCACCCACAACTACTCATTATAAAAGGGATACGTTAAATAGCTGCTGCATGGCAGAGGTAGCAGTTAAAAAAGAATAGATATGAGAGTTTGACTCCTACCTCTCTGCTGTGGAGGAGGCCTTTCTCTGGCACATAACTGCCAACGAACTGCTTCCCGGTGCCATTTCCTGTTTGATCTCCCATGCGACAAGGTTGCTGGGTTTCACAGCCAGGAAGTTGATACCTGACTGGAACCACACCCTGCAGAGAAGAATGTAGAACGAGACAAAGTAAGAAAAAAAGAGAAAGCAAGGTTAATCTAAAGTTCACACAAGCACATCATAAACCGAAGAGAAAAGAAAGCTGAGTTGTTACAGTGACAGTTAAGGTACAATTTGCTTAAAAATTCAATTTGCATCGCTTGGAATTTCCCTGCCCCGATTTTCTCACTGATTTTCTTTAATCTCTGATGCGTGCCATACTCTCTTTGTATAGAACGCCTTTTAAAATTGATTCACGCAGCATGGTGCCGACTCCCACGGTATGTTTTGGTGGGAGAAGACAAAGGAGTGACAGCAAAGGCTCTTAAGAAAGTTAAGAGTTTTACTGAATAATTGCTGCAAGCAGGCTGAATCAGATGTGTTTTGCGGTGGAGATTATGGCTAATTCAGAGAATGCAGTTCTGCTTATGAGAAAGGCTACAATGAATTAGTAATTATTCAGGGACATGATTAGGAATTTTGTTTCCATTTTCCTTCTTCACTCCCGTTTCCTCTCATCAGTATGCTTCACCACTTTTCTTTCTCTTTCTGACACTTTTTTTGTCACCTTTCTCCACTCATCCGAACGCTTTTCTTTTCTTCCAGTCTTGTTTTCCTTATGTTAACCTTCTTTCAGTATAGCACTGGCATATTTTTTTAAATCCAGGTTTCTCTTTAATCTAGATCAGCGGTTCCCAACCGCCGGGCCTCGGACCGGTACCGGTCCGTGAGTCGTTTGGTACCGGGCCGCGAGAGTTGAGGCTAAGGTGTGAAATGTATAGTTTTCAGGGTTTTTATCGGTTTTCAGCGTTATTTTGTTATCGTTTTTATCGTTTACTCGGTTTTCCTTGGTCTTTTCAGGTGTGTTATGAATAAATCTTCTTTTTTCCGGTACCGGTATTAGTTTTATTTTGTTGTATTTATCCGCGACACCTTAAAGGCCGGTCCGTGAAAATATTGTCGGGCATAAACCAGTCCGTGGCGCAAAAAAGGTTGGAAACCGCTGATCTAGATAATGTCCTCATCACCTGCCATCCCCATCCTCGTCCTGTTACTCCATTGTTCCCTTGTAGATGTTCTAATCTCTATTCCTTCATCACCATCATTCCCCAGTTCCTTTATTTTTTTCCAGCCAGGTCCACTCTTTCATCTCTCAGTCTCATTTCTTTTTCTTCACCTCCTCCTATAAAGCTTCTGTTCACCCTTTCATCCATTCCTCAGTGATTTCTTTCCCTTCCTTCCCAGTATACATTGCTTCATCCCTCCCTCTGCCCCTCCTCAATCCTTCATTCTCAAGGCATCCTATAGTTAATCTCTTTATTTTCTTTTTTTGTTCACACTCTCTCTCTAATCTGTCCCGGTGTGCTCTGTTCTATTTATCACCTTGACGAGACCCTCCCTCAGTTTATTAATACACTTTATAAGCATGCATACACATGCACACTATCGTGTTTACACCTCTTCTTATTAACACACATACACAAACAACACTGACAAAGACACACTCTGAAGTAAAAAAAAGTTTTCCTCAACACAGAAGTAGGAGGCAAAAAAATTCCACTTTTTATTTCTTTCTCATTATTACTTTCTTGTGTTTCTCTTGCTTTATGTCTTGCCAAAACTGTCTGCAAACATGCCATACCCTTCCCTTGATAAGCTCTCTGTACATGATATTCTTGTGAGTGTGTATGTATAAAAACACCTGCGTATGTCAGTAATAATCTAATCAAGCTGTTTTTTTTGTGTTTGGTTGTGTTTGGCACAAAATTGTGAACCTCTTGTAACAACCTGAAAACCTACTTTTTCTTTTTCACTCTAAAGTATTTTTTTTCTTGGTGTATTTTGAAAAGTGAAAACATTCCCCGCTCATCATTTTATATTTTGCTGCAATCAGGAAACATGAAGGAGAAAGGAAGAGCAAAAGTTGCATTTTGCAATAAAGGAAGTGTACTTTGTTCATTGTCTATGCAAATAAAATACAGTGAATATTTATTTATGAGTTTTCTGTAGTGCAGTATAAAATGAAAACTTCTATTTTATAATTCAGCAGCTGAATGTGGGAGGAAAAACTGTGCCATCATTCTGCATTTTCTGGTTCTGTCTCCACTCCTTTCCTTTCTTCAATCTCTTCTATCTCCCTTTCTCACTCACTTCTTTCTCTCGCCATCTCCCATCTTCAACAACCACACAGTTCAAGCCACTTCAAAGTAAAGTTACTACACATACAGTGGCAGCAAATGCATGTAAAGCAAAGCAAGTTTGGCGAAAGAGTTAGGATATTCTGTGAATGACAGAATGACAGGAATGGAATATGAGGGAGTAGAAATGTACATTTGAACATTCACTGAGAAAAACAAAAATCATTGGAGCGATTTTTAAAGGACAAGGTTTTGCAAAGACAAATTATAAATAAAACATTTAGGTGAAAAAATGAATTTAAGAACAAAATTTCCCCACCACTCCACAGGCAATAAAATAAAACAAAATGCTAAAATAGTGAAGCGAATGCAATGCAATAAAATAAAATAACAGTCTCATGTGAGAGCACAAACCTCAGTCGTCTTGTAATTCAACATATTGTAATGTAACAGATCTCATGATATAATATCAAATAAAGCACCTTCTTAAACGCTCTACAGAAACATAATTTGCATATTCATAGTATAAAACCATGCAAAATCTTGCAGTACCTACAATTCATACACATAAACAACCAAACAGTGTAACAGTTATGTCAAAAGGGAGAAAAAAAGCCTTTTGCTCGAGTGTTTAAATTACTTTGGTTTCAAGTACAGATCAGAGTGAGAACCATGTCACCATTGTGGTGTTTCCTTTTTTATGACTCTCATGTCTCTGTGCCATTTTCTTGATATGAGAGGTCATGGATTAGCTATGCTAGAGGGCTTCAATGTACTGCTCAATCTGCATTCCAACTCTCACCAATGGTCCTCAGCCCTGGGTAGTACCAGATAAAATAGGGTCACTGATAAAGGCGGACATCCTGATGTCTGCTCCTCTGCGAGGAGCCAGTTGAGGTGGTTTAGGCATTTGACATGGATGTCTCCTAGGTGAGGAGTTTTGAGCATGTCCTACCGAGAGGACATCCCAGGGCAGATTACATCTCTCGGCTGGCTTAGCAGTGCATCAGTGATCCCCTGGAGGAGCTGAAGGAGTTGGCTGGAGATAGGGAAGTCCCTTCCAATCTGGACCCAGACAAAGGGCAGAACATGGGTGGATGGATATTAAAGTGGTTGAAAGAGAGCGATTATTTAATTTGTATTTATCACAAGGCACCTAGTTGCAGTAATAGTGTTACTCTGCGTATGCTCTGTGTAACTGTCTATTATCATATTTCTATATTTTCCAGTATTACAAATGGATCTTATGTCAGAAATCTATATTTCTGACACAAACAATAATACTTTAACAACTGCTGCAATTTTTTAATCCTATAGTTTCTCAATAAATTTTAGTTATCTACTTTAATAACACACCTACTGATGACTGATGCAGTTGGTTATGCGCTACTCTGTTGTTTGTATTATCATTTTAAAATGCAGAAATATGTATTGAATTCTCCTGCGTGACAGCTACCAAGAACATCTTTGTCATACAAAATATACTTTGAAGCTTAATGAAATGACCTTTGGCATGAAACAGTGTGTTTACATGTGCAACAGGGTCATTCAAATTATTGGAGAGGGGAGAGAGGCAAAAATCACCACTCAGAAGTAGGTTTTATGTGGAAATATTAGTCCAGTGGATTGTTTTTCACATACCTTTTTCATAACTTGTTCATTAACTGAACCACACACCATACAGTCTGCGATCTCTGTATAGTCATCAAAATGCTAATCGTCAAGTTTCTAAAGTCCTCATGCCAAAAATCAGCATTGATTCAATAAAAAGTGAAAATGGTGAATTTAAAGCAGCATGTGGTTTCCATCAAGAAACTAGAGTACTGTGTATTGACGGTTTACCCTTGAAATTAAATGCATGAAAAAATATAAGATTTTGCTCACCTGATTGGAAATTCTGAACATGCATAAAAAACATAGACTGTCATATATGTAAGGAGATAGAAAGACACTATGTTCTGCATCTGTCAGGTCTTTGGTCGTATGTGCCTTTGTCCATGTCTGTCAGCAAGAAGGATGATGGACAAGGCTGCGTCCCTAAGCTGCTTCAGCCAAGACTGACAAGTCTCTATGTGATGCTCTTCCTCTGTAGGTCTACTTTTCAGTGTAATGCAGGAAGACAAGCAAAACTTCAATGCGCTGTCTCTTTCGATTTGTTTCCCTTTGTCTAATTCGCCTACTTCTTTATTAATCAGGATTATTTATATTTTTTGTGTACCTCATGCAGCTCTGTCGTGAAACAAGATTATTATTCAGTATCACATTTTGCATTAGAAATGAACAAAGCCCACCAACCCATAATTACACACATAACTTGACCTTACCTTTAACTGTATTAAAAAAAGGTTTTACTCATTAAGAATTAGAGTGTGCTCCCCTTGGTCACAGGTAGCTCACAGAGCATTACAATAGATTTTTTTCTCCTTTTTATCTGGAGCAGTGCTTTGTTTATTGGCATCTCAACATTAGTTTTCTAAGTTAAGAAATAAAGAGTAAGTAAAGAGAAAAGGCAATGCCAAGAATGCCAAGAACCTACACTATAAATAAATTTCCCCTCTGCTTTTTTAACATCACAAATGCAATTTTTCTTTCTGTCAATGTGATTATGTCTCCTTTTCCTTTTTTGGTGTATGTTTACTTTACTTATGCAGACTGCCTTCCCTGTAATATATTAAGCAAACTCAGGTTTTATTACATATTTGCTACTTGACTTAAAAAAAAAAAAATCCGGATTGAATATGAAAGAGAATATAGCTGGCCGAAGCATCAAATCGAGTCAAAATAATTACACTTGATTGACTTTGTTGAGTACAACCTTTTTTTAAACCACCTTATATTTTAATCATAACCTTATGCATATTTCACCCACACTTACTGTTTAGTTTACCAAAGAAACTGTAGGCTTCACCTATGGAAATGCAGAAATGCACTAACGCTAACAAAGACTACGTTGTCTAAAGAGAAAGTGTAGATGCCTTCCTCAAAGGAATGCTGACCCAGGAAAACAAACAATAGGTGCAGGAACAAGATAACAATTTGCTCTGTTAAACAAGAGACTCACTTAAATCCAATTATTTCCCTTTACACCTAATTTAATCCTGTAACATCAGTTCCATTTTCAGACTGACGAAGAAAAAAAAAGTCGTCTATTTAATTGTTAAATGTTAAAGCCTTCGCCAGGAAATAGGGATGCAAAGTTGTCTCTGAAACCACCATACCTTCTTAGTAGTGCCATCAGCGCAGATATAAAGCCAGATTTACCAGGGTTAAGTGGTTTTTGCCATAAAAAATGTACTGTTATTATTTACAAAGAGACCACAGCAACACGACTGTGATTAAGAGGAGAGAATTCATTTGTCAATTTTTGTGACCAACCGTCTTCCATATGCGTTTTTGGGAGTTCCTTTCTCAAGTACAAAATACAGGGGGAAGAATAGTTAAATGTTGTACACAAACACACTGACTAACAACTGGAACATGCAATTTATTGGACTGATATGTCTAATGCTGAAAAAAGCATGTATTATTTTAAGTACTTCATATAGTGGAATTATGGTTGCATTGCAGAGATTTAAGAGCACATCCTAAAAGAATGAAACATTGTTCAACTTGTGTTGAAAAATGTGTTTGAAAAGCCATATGAAGATCTGATGAAAACATACAAATTTCTAAGCCACCTAAATGTAAATTTGCTCCATAAATGACCTGGAACCACCAGTCA
Organism: Rhamphochromis longiceps; assembly: GCF_057381845.1. Taxonomy (NCBI): domain Eukaryota; kingdom Metazoa; phylum Chordata; class Actinopteri; order Cichliformes; family Cichlidae; genus Rhamphochromis; species Rhamphochromis longiceps. Next base: position 36,525,808 of record NC_140568.1, on the reverse strand, counting down.
AAAGGAGCAACACAACATACTGACACTTCTGTGGCAGGAATTTCACAATGGGGTTCAAAGTGAAATAGCTGAAGAACAGAGAGAATAGATGGATAATGATGTTGAACCAATTCTAAAAATAATCAGGCCTTGGACCTCAAGCACAGTAAGTCTGTGCTTGAGAGAAAAAGTCGCTTTTTCTGTTTGATTTGGTTTGAAAGTCTGAAGGTAATATTTGTTTTTCTTCTGATTAATGCATTTATGTTAATAAACTTTAAACCTACATTTTTCATAAAAAAAAAAAGATTTCAGAACCATGGACAGCGCACACACTGCGATCTCGTGAGCTGTGTCTCATGACTGTTTTTAGTAGTGGAGCTACACAAATTCAGCTGTATGCACTTTGACAATAGCTGAGATATCGATCACAGATGCACAGAAGACTCTCACATCAAATCTCCAGATCCATTTTTTAAAACTAAACAAATCTAGCATAGAAAAATTGTGGTCACACCACCAGTCGCAGAGTATAGAAATAAACTTTTATCAGTCGGGTATTTCCGGTTCTGGTTTATCTCTTAAAGAGATGTTGTCTTAATACATGAACACAATGTAAAAATATTTTTGTACAGCTTACAGTCCTACATTGGCGTCTGGTAATTACTGAAGCCTGTTTGATCATAACAACTCTCTCTGCCAGACCGCCACTGTAGGCGTACATTTAATGTACACATGGACATGAACATGGACCTATAATTATATGCTTTTCTCACAGCAAGTAATGAGCTGTGCCTGTAGTGTTAGTAAGTTACTCTTAGCTGAATATCAACTTGCATGGTTCTTGGCAGATTGGGCATGTCATATTGAAATGAACTGACTGCACCTATTTATAAAAAAGCACAATTTTTGTAAATCAACCCCCAAATATCAGCGCTATTTGGGGGTTGCACTCACACGCTGTTTTGCCCTGTTTAGGACATCTGCCCCACAGTGTCATGAAGGCATAAGTCCGTTGTTTGATCTGATTATAGGAGAGCATATTTACAGTTACCAAAGAGATAAAAAGATTCGGAGAGAAAGAAAGAGACAGAAGAAAGGAACTAGAGACAGAAGTGTGACACAGAGGCAACAACAAGGCTGGGCGAATGGGGGGTAGAAGACGGAAAGGGAGAGAAACACCAGCCAAGTATGATAGCTGCTACAAATTCACACCACACTCGAGATCTCAGATGCAGGTATACACTTTTCAGGAGTCTGACTCTTCGATCCACACCTTTTTTTGTAAACATTTCGGTGTTCACATGAGATTTCAGAATTACGGGTGCTGAGGTTCTGAAAGGTCACCATGATGTTTTCAGAAGAATAACACTGTGTACAACTGTTCACAATCCATCCAGTTCAATCAACTGATTCATCCAAACCTTTCCAGCTTTCTCTTAATATCTGTTTTATTGGTAATACTTTAGCTCATAACCTGGGCCTTACTTTTAGCATGACCACTTTCTTACATCTTCGTGCCAGGAAGATACCAGTAACCTACGCATTTCTTTTGTCTTGCTTTTGGGTTTTAGGCTTTTCTCAATCAGAAGTTACAAGCAATGCCTTAATATTAGTCAGTTAGCCAGGTTCATTAAATGAACTATATATAAACAGCTTGTCCTTGGAACAATGTAAGCAGTGTAAATTCCTCTGTGTATTGACTCTAGGTATCTTCCTTTGATAAAATTAGACTATATTACTTGGAAATTCCATGTGTTTAAAGCTCAGAGGCTTTAAAAGGCTATAAAATGACAGCTCTCCTCAGGATGAAAGTTACTCAAAGGGCTTAGTAAGTCTACCCAGGATTAAAAGTGATTTGGACATGTTAGTAAATGTTTTAGGAGAGAAAAGAAGATTTTAAGACCTCAAGGTTTATGTGTTCCGCTGATGTTATTTAAATTTACATTTCTGTTCAGTTTTTTACTTTACTTTTACTTTTTACCAGTTGTTAATCATTGATTTTTCAACAGATTAGAAGTAATATTTTTAAGTTCATTAAACTGACACTTAACCCTCTCAAGGCAGACGTTGCCGATTTGCAACAGTTAAAAACTAACAACCTGATTACCCCACATACATATTTTACGAGGTTTTTTTACTCAGAAGTACCACTGCAGGACTTGGTTGTGCATTAGCAACAAAAAACTTAATTTGAGCCTGAGAGGGTTAATCTGGCAAAAAGATGAACTTTTAGACGATGTTAGTCACTGTGGTTATCACTATGGTGCATAACTGCTCAGAAACTGCACTGAAAAGTAGCTACTATCTAAATCTGGTTAAAGGCATAATTTATTCCTGCTGTCATGACGCAAGTAACAATTTCTTAGCTGAAAAAATAGATTCCTTTAAAAGGCTGTGTATATATATACAAAGACAAAGAACAAAAAGGCCAAGTTGTTTTTTCTCTAGTGTCTCAAAGTGTGCTGAACATACAAGGAACATCCATTGTTCACCAGAAAATTTCAATTTTACCAAGGTCTAAAGCATTAGGAGAAAGTGAAAGCCTGCGAGGCATTGATCGTTGTTGCTACACACCCTCCTGTTAACTAAATTTATCTTATAGATGATCTTCAGGATGATTTAGCCCGAGCTGTTTAAGATGCCAACAGAGTGAAACGTACAGGAAACTGTACAGGAGTGAGTCACTGTATGAGTGGTATTTGCTGTATATGTGAGCCTGGACTCTACACCAAGTGACCTATAATGCCTTCGTGCAGGCTAGCTTGAGAGCCAGAACCACAGTCAGCTCATGTTACTGTCACGTTCTTGTTTGAAGTTCCTTCTTTATTACAGACATAGTGGAATAACAAGAGACGTATGGCTCAAAAGAAGATTTTCTGAGCTTTTATCTCCTTTCACACCATGCTTTCACATTCCCGCTGCTCTTAGATGCAGAGAGCTACTCTTTAAATTCTTTAAGTTGACCAAAAGACTGTTCAGTTCCTAGAAAGTCTGCTGATGGCTGAAATGCGTTCTTGGTTGTGTCTTTCTTATGTCAGGGTATCATGATCTTGTTTATATTTGTCAATTAATGTGACTAAATGCAGTTTTCACATGTTGCATTATCATGGAGATCTAACCGTTGTAATATTGTTATTCTAACCTTTGAAAGATTTGACCAGAGTGAAGTGAAGACACATTCAAATGCTGTGGAAAGTTAAGAGCACATGAAAGGGGCTTCATACTACCATTTACAGTGATCTATATCAATGTGCTTAGCACGCAATAATTATTGTAAGCAAATGATGCTTATTCAATAGTTGCCAGATGAAAGTGTCAGTTAAGTGCTACAAATGTAAATGTGAACCCAAAAGGAATTCTTCTCAAAACAAAAGCCATATGCTATGTGTCAAAACAAACTTGCTGCATGTTTAGCAGATGTGTCCAAGAGACACGAGTAAAAGCAAATGGTGTTTGTTGGGTCTGAACTTGTTAGAACAGCAAAAAGACATTAGAAAGAAGCACTGTAAAAGTGCATTTTAATGCCCTCATCTTATATATAAACTGAAGCTTTTGAGTAAGTAAACCAGTACAGCACATTTTATTTCAAGTCTGAAATTACATCATTGCTCTGTAAACCTGGTGAATGAATACATAGCAAAACTTTCTTAAGAATTTTATGTTTGGGTGGAAGGCTAGTAGTAAATTTATATTATTCAAATGTGCTCAAACAACTGCTCAAACCTAAAACCTGTGCTTTTCAAGACGTGGGAATGGAAAATATTATTCATTGCACAAAGGTTTGCCAAGATTGCCTAAAGTGTGAAATGGTACATTCAGTGAAAAATTAAAGAAATATCGCTGCCAATGGTAACTAAAATGGCAGAAAAACAAGAGAAGACAGATGTTAAACAAAATTCAACCCACCAACTGCATATTCTTCAACACATTCTGTAAAAGATGCCTTCAGTGGACATGAGTGGCATTTAAATGAGTCAACTGTCAAATCATTAAAATCTTGTTTGCTGCTTTTCCTGCTTTTTGAGAGGCAGAAGGAAAACAATCTGTTGTTGTGATCCCAACACTAAAATGAAGCGGTTACTTTTTTTTTTAAGTGTGACAAGCTGTCAAGGAATTGGAATCCTGAGAGAATTGTTTATTAATTTATTTATTTTTGAGCACAAGTTACGAGCTTATACATAATTCTTAGGTCATGAGATTATTGTAAAATTGACAATTATGTACACATTTTTCAATTATTTTTTAAAAATCTTTTTAAATATTAAATTCATAGTTCAGTTTTGAACATTTTAGGTGTTTAAGACCTTGAATGTAGTTTTTTTATTGTTTAAGTTAGATGGACAGATTGGTATTCAAGTGTTTTATACTTTAGAATAAACAGATGGGGGTAATTTTTTAAGACATGGTGAGACAGATGGAGAGACTGCAAGTCGTTTATACTAAACATGTGTTAAGAAATTCAAAGCTTGATGTAAAAGAGCCCTGTTATGTTGGTCACAGGTCCAATGTGTCATTTGGTGGAACATCTGTTTTATCATGCTATTGAGAATCTTTCACTTTGTCTTGCCTTTTACTTACTTATTCTTTCGTGTGCTGTTGCTGCCGTTGTTGTCTTTTTATTCTTTGATTTTTCATCCCTGGTGTTGCTACTGAATGATATTTTTTTATGATTATTTTTAATATTTGCTTTATCTAAAGAAGCCACTATCATTCTTTTCTACAGGAACCCAATATGGCCCTATGTTTCAGGACTGTTGAACAATGTGGCCGTTGCTGCTGATGCCTGATTTAGGCTTCTGCAGCTGCATCATAACTTACGACATAACTGGAAACCCCTTTTAACCCACAACTTTCCATGTATTTCGGTCATGTAGTTACATTTTTCAGGAGGTGCATGTCAGGTTATGTGGAAGCGTACGACATAGGGTTAAGAGGGTCTTCCAGTTACATTGTAAGTTATGATGTAAATTTTCCACTCAAGTCTAATTCAGGCATAAATCATGACAAACCATAACTTCAGAAGTCGCAAATTCATAATATTCACGTTTCATAGTTTATAGGCACTGAATAATGCCAATCAAGGCATCTATCAGCTTTAATGTTTTTTTTTTTTCATTTGTAAAATTTGCAAAAATATCATGCTTTTAAAATTACAGTTCAATTCCATATTGACTGCTTGATTTAAAATACACTGTTGTGGCATAAAGAAGCAGAAGTCCAAAAATAGGTTCTTTGTCTAATAAATTTTTAGAATTCACTGCTGTATAGTAAAATAGTGGCACCTAATTTAAATAACACGTATGCAGCACCACTCCATCTATATAAATAAAAAAAAAAAAAAAAAAACAGACACAAGGAAAACACTAAAAAATTCTGTGCAGAACTGGCAAAGTATCTCAAAGGATCTGACACTGAGTAAGTTAAACAGAGCATGAAAAAGGGGAGATGTTATGTACCTAGGTAATTCGGCAAAGGTGCAAATGTCTGCAAGCTTAATCAGCTTAAACATCACATCATGAATGTTTGGATTTTTAGAACAAAATGGGGGATGTCACTGAGATCAGCTGATTTGCCAGAATTGCAGATAAGGAAGTCACACATTACAACTTTCTGCAGTTCCCTTCCCTTTATTCTCCTTCTCAATTGAGGGTAATGCTTGCTGAACAGCCACAACCAGCCCCACCAGGTGGTGTGATGAAGAAAGGGATAAGAAATACAACCAGCTGCTGTATCCGAGACCTTAGCCAATGCTGTGAATCTTTCCTTGTCAGTTTCTGACTGCTTGAAGAGCTATACCAGACAGACAGAAGCCAGCAGAATCACCCAGATGTTCTCCACTGAACCATCCAAGATGCATTCTCGATGGCAGGGAAACCATAAGAGAACAGTCCCACCTAGTGTGGAGATGAAGCAATACTGGAAGAGTATCTGGCAGAAGGTAGTATACTGGAATGCCAAATGTGGCCTGGAAGTCCCAAGGTCAAAATGAAATACACCCCCTAGGGTGGTTGACAATGACCAAGCTAAGACCCTGTAGGACTTACAGATCCAGAAAGACCAAGTGGTGAGGGCTAACCAACAGGATAGTAGTGGTGGACAAGCAGAGGAAAAAGGATGTAGTAATGGATGTAGCTAGTTATAGCAACATGAATAAGAAGGAACACATAAAAGGTTGATAAGTACCAAGGGCTGAGAAAAAAGGTAGAGAAGGGTGGAGGCAAGAGTGGTTGTCACGGTAATGGGAGCACTAGGAGAAGTGACCCCAAACTACGCAATTGGCTCCAGCAGATCCCAGGCATGACTTCTAAAATCTTTTTCCAGAAGAGCACAGTCCTAGGATGAGCAAAGATACTGTGCAAGACCCTCAGGCTCCCAGGCTTCTGGTGGAGGACTCACTCCATCCATCCATCCATCCAAACAAGGTTTCAACTGAGAAATTGTAATTTAATCATTTTCTGTTTGCTTCGTGGGGGGGGGGGGGGGCTTCATTGGATTCACTAAATTAAAAAAAAAAAAAGTATCAAATCTAAGCTCAGTGCAAAGGACCACTGCAGAGATAAAAAATAAATAAACAAATGCTCGTCTATGCACAGCTGCAGCAAAAAATTATGAAGCCTAATAAAGATTTGGTACCCACTAAATTATTCACAAAGATGTTCGTGAATGATAAACTGTAAATAGTGTATGTATTGCAAAGGGCCTGGTGATTTTTTTTACACCTCTGTTTAGTATAAGACTCAACTCCCGTATCCATGCATACATTACCATTATTGGAATCACAGCTGCACCGTACAACTATCCTGCAATGTATCAGCAAGTTTAAGCAATGATCGATAAACAGGAAAATGTCAAGTATATTGATTGCTATAAAACAACCATTTTGGAGTTTTATTGTAAAGCTCTAACTGATTAACAGAGCATTGATTGTAACACTAAACAGACACCAATTTCTTAGTGACCATTTCTTCATTGTTACAGTCTTTTCTTGGTGGATGAAGCCAAGTGCAGCAGCAGTCCAGTATATATGCAGCAATGCGTGGGACTTTAACAACTGCTTCTTTCGTACACATTTTTGTAGAGGACATCGGTAATGTAATCTGCAGAGCTTGATGTTTGGATACTGGATTTCTTTCAAATAAAAACCCTCACACATGGAATCAAACCGCCCACTCCACTTCCCACCACACATGGGATTAGAACGACATATTTTTCTGTAAACAAAGGCACAGACAATAGTGGTGGGTAGCTGGCTTCTGTAGTAGGTTCAAGATAGTCCTCTGGGCTGCCATCCCAGATTAGCAATGTAGCTACCAGCTACTCAACCACAGATCACTAGCAGGCACAGACTGAAAGGCTGAGGAAGGACTTTCAGCAATATATTAAATCTGATCAGCAGGAAGGGTTTTTGTTCCATAATTAATATGATTTGCTGTTTTTACTTTCTTGTTTATTTTCCAGTACTTGGGGACAGTTTAGATTTATATTTTGTAAAAGGAAAAGCAGACAGGCAGCTGCTGAGGTATAAAAACAAAACAAACAAAAACAAAAAACACCCTACCCATGTGTAGTTGGTTCTTTCTTACATGGCTGGGGAAGTTTTGAAGACATCATAGAGAAAAGCACTAGTTTGCAGCTGGCTGGACATAACCAGTAAATTGGATGGTCACCCACTACTCCAGAACAAGATATAATGACCTCCAAGTAAAGGTTCTTACAAGGTCACACATGGCAGGTCATTCACCAAGGTATGAAGGCAAGGGGTCATTCAATGGGAGA